>NW_003852403.1:28686160-28735169 GCF_000181295.1 Otolemur garnettii
AAAAAAAAAAAAAAAAAAAAAAAAAATGAAGTAATACCTTTGCAACAATCTGGATAAAATTAGAGACCTTTCTCCTAAGTGAAGTACCTCAAAATGGAAACGTAAACACCACATGTAGTCACTATTAAATTGGAACTAAGCAATAACACCCACTTAGCATTGAAAAAATTTCAACATGTATGCACAAAGGGAAGTGAAAAAAACTTGAAATCAGTCAGACGGAAGAGGCTTCGGAGAGGGGAAAAAACAACCTAATGGGTAATAGCAACACTATTTGTAATGGGCACACCTATCTCTGGGATCAAGCACTACACAAATGATTTATATAACCTAAAACATGTGTACCATCTTAAAATGGTGAAATAAAAATAATTTGAGCAAAAAATAAGTCATTCATTTAAGTAATTCTCAAAAAAAAAAAAAAAGATGAATTACCATAGAATGCTGCCCAGCAACAAAAGGTCTGAGCTACCAAGACATGGGCACTACTTAGTGCAATTTGCACATAATTATGTGGAGTGAAAAAAGCCAAGCTAAAAGATGGCATAATGTACAATTCTACTTCCATAAAATTCTTAAAATGACAAAGTTATAGAAATGCAATTAGATTTGTGGTTGCCCAGAGTGAGACATGGTAGGCCTGGGAGGGCAGTGGGTGTGATGATAAAAGGGCAACAGGAGAGATCCTTGTAGTGACAGGGACATGCTCTATATCTTGACTTTATTAATGCCTACACCGTTGATAGAAATTATTCTGTAATTACACATTAGGCTTCCCTTGGTAGAAACTGATAAAGATCTCTCTGTATCATTTCTTAAAACAACACATAAATCTACAATTATCTCAAAAGTTTAAAACAAAAGCTTAATGTATTAAAAATTTAACATAGCAGCCCGGTGCCCATAGCTCAGTGGTTGGGGCACTGGCCACATACACCACGAGGCGCGTGGATATGAACATGGCCTGGGCCTGCTAATACTTGGGAGGCTGAGACAAGAGAATTGCTTAAGCCCAACAGTTAGAGTTCACTGTGAACTGTGACACTATGGCACTCTACAGAGGGCAACATAGTTAGACTCTGTCTCCAGAAAAAATCAAGTTAGCTTTAATCACTACTGTTATAGCATGTCATGTGATATGAAAATTTCTCATAAACTTCTTATGCAGAATGTTTTTCTAAATTCAATCAAGTTTAAATGAAATACTGGAGCTCAATTTTCAAAGAATTACTAGACAAAGCTTATCCCTGTTCAGGTTAAAAGAAGAAAATTCTGATCCAAATATTGAGCAAATTTCTTTTTTTTTTATTTTAATTAACTGATTGTTCATGAAGTCTACTTGAGCTTCTGTAAGGTAACACTGTCATTGTGACACGTAGAGGCACGTGACACGTATATTGCTTGATGGAAAATATGATGTAACATTTTCAGCATCTTCCATCTCCCCTGTCTTGGGTTTTCCCTGTGCCTGCCGGCTGAATCTCTTTGGTGAATGCATCTTGCATATTGTTTCTTTGCGTGGCAAGCATGTCAGCGTGTCACTCTCTGGTGAAGGCTATGATTATCCAAGAGGCAGTTTAGAGGGTGTTTGTTCGTGTTGAAAAGAAACACCTCACCTTGAGCAGTGGCCTCAAAAGAAAAATGTCAATGTTGAAAAGTAGGTTACATTTGGGTTTCAATTTCTGTAACAACACAAAAATATTTCATAGGCTAATGGTGGTTAAACTGTGCATGACAAATTGAAATGGTAAAATATTTCAGGCCTTTGTACAATAGAAACTGCAGGAAGTAATGTAAGAGTTGGCTAATCAACCTTGCTAACAATATATCTATATCTATTAATATGAACTTGATAGGTCAGAAATGTATTTAGATATTTCTCCCATAAAAGAAAAAAATTGCTATTTTGTTTTATTTTTACTCTTCATGTGATACACTGCTTTCATTAACCATTCAATGTAAAGGCAACTTCATATATATTGTACTCGAAATAATCACTGGATTTATTAAAGAGAATTGTACCTTATGAAGAACTCTTAAACTTTTTCACTTATTGCCACCTGATTCAACCAGAATTAAAGACTTAAATCAGGCAGACTGAAATGATCCTTATCTCCTATTGGAGTTCAGTTCAATTTTGACTACTAGCATTTGGATAACAATCCACTCTCATGGTAAGAATTTCCTTTATTGAGACTTATGAGGAATCTCAAAGACTTGAAACTATAAAGCACATGGATTCACTAATTACTGCCAGATGAGATTTTGCACAAGCTCAGGAAATTAGAGAATTCCTCTAATATCAGATCCTTCCCTAGTTATTTGCTTATTCACTGTGCAGCTAGCCAGGAGTTCCATACTTTGCTGTACATTAAGAACACCATTCTATGATGGTCTAATTTAAGAAAATGTTGTCATAAGGTAGGATCTGAGCTCTCTGTCTCTCTCCATATGCAAGAGGAGTAATGTCATAAGATCACTTACCTGGGAGTTGATAAGTAATACCTTTAATTAAAAGAGCCTCAACAAATTGCATTCGCTATGCCTCAAATTGTCATTGTAATGATCAGCACACAGACTTATAATTTACATCTTATTTCTAGTGACTTCAACAGGTTAGAAGGTTAGCATGGCTCATTGCATCATGAAGAAGGACCTATCTTTTGTGGGGCCTGAAATGAGTCATGGAAAGGGACAAACCCAAGACTGAACATCATTTAATCATTTGCATTAAAGTCAGATTTCAGATCCTGTGTACAGTGAAGTAATAATGTTTTAGAAATCATTGTTAACTGGCATACCATCCTATAAATGGCCATCTCATTGATATTATAAAGAGATTGATGGGACCTTCTGGATACATGACATTCAATCTATAACATATGAGATTACAGAAGCTACTCAGAACCCTGGACTTGCATTTCAAATAAAAACTACCCAGTTGGTGTCCTGCGATGGTATTTTTTTTCCCTCCCATTATTGTAGCCTGGATTGAAAGATTTATATTTTCCATTTTCAGACTTCAGTTGTTACCAACCTAGATCTGTTCACCTCCATGATCACAATTTGTGAAACCCTAGTTAATCTCAGATTTCCTCAAGGAAATTATGTAGTATGTCTTGTATTTCAAAGGGTACTCCTGCACCTGGGGGTTTTGGTAATCAAGTGTAATTAAATGATCCTAAACTTATAATCTTGAAAAACATTTTCATGTACTTTTCAGGATATATTTTCTTCTTTTTTTTCTTTGCTTTATTAGAAATCCTGTATTTAAATGCTATCTCACTGGCTCCATTACTGTGAATTTCTATTTCAGGTTGAAATGATTTCTTGTAAAGATAATATCATTTAATGTATTTAAAGAATATAGTATTGTGTTCAACATATTGTGAATTTCAATTAATTTTTGTGCACCGGCTCGGCGCCTATAGCTCAACCGGCTAAGGCGCCAGCCACGTACACCTAAGGTGGCGGGTTCAAATCCCTAGCCTGGACCCACCAAACAACAATAACGGCTGCAACCAAAAAATAGCCGGGCGTTGTGGCGGGCGCCTGTGGTCCCAGCTACTTGGGAGGCAGAGGCAGGAGACTCGCTTGAGCCCAGGAGTTGGAGGTTGCTGTGAGCTGTAATGCCATGGCACTCTACCCAGGGGGACAGCTTGAGGCTCTGTCTCAAAAAAAAAAAAAAAAAAATTTTGTGCACCATAAGTAACTTTTTCTCAAAGTGCATTCTTGTTCTAAATTTTAATTGTTAGGTAAAATGCATATACATATTTGAATTTCTATATTGGTATACAATATTTTATGTTTTGATTTTTAATCATATATATAACTTGATGTGTTTATAGCTATGCATACATATAGTAAATGTGTACACTACAGGCTTCATTGATTGATGAGTTTCAAATTTGCAACAACTGAAAGAAAATTTATTCATTTTTTGGGGGGGTCACTATCTCCCCTCCCGTAAATGTCAGTATTCTGGAAGTCTTTACTTCTAGACTGGTCAGTTTCACCATGAAACAATTCTCCAGTCTCCTCCTTGGAGATTATCTATAGTTGCCAGTGAGTGGGGAGTTAACTAGAGGATATAATAAATCTCATAATTTTATTTGTGCAACTATTTAATTTGTAGATTTATCTTTCCTCTTCTTCTTCTATTTTTTTTACCCCAGTCATGCCTGACCCTACTTACTACAGTCTTGGAGAACAGATTTTCTGGTTTCATTTAGGCATATACCTTAATATTAAGTTTTCTACCTTTGAGAAATGTGCTGACATCACTCACACATGTGAGTTAATTACTTTCTAAATCAGTTGAGGTCATACTAATCAGGTGTTGAGGATGGAGATATAATTTGATGTTGTTAAATTTCCATAAAAATATGACATATTCCTAAATTTTATAAACACGGTTTTAATCTTGAAAATTTGTATTAAGAATTACATCCCACCTGTGCAATTTTCAAATGTAAGAAAGAGAGAAACTTAATTAGAAATAAAACAATGCGATATAGAGAAAGATAGTATTAACAAAAGGACTGAGATCTGTAGGGGGAAAGAGTGTTATTATCTAAAAAGCAATCTATAGATTGGAGAAGCACAGGCTTCAGCATAAGTGGAAGTGTGCTCTCCTAAGAACAAAGAGAGGTTCTGGCTTTTGTAGGGAAAACTCCCAGCTGGGTTCTCAGACAGACCCATTTATGTAAAGGAGGAAATTCACACTTGTTCAGACCTGTTCAGTAAAATGGTCAAGTTCTCACTGGGTGGTTTTCTAGCCCCAGGATGGGAAGTTTCTGCTGGATGTTTTCTATCAGTAATGAGTGGAGGTAGTGGGAGATTTCAAGAGCAGTTTATCTTGGCTTTGGAACTCTTTTGGTTCTGGGTGGTAAAGCAGGAAGTTTATTAAAAACTTCCTTTTCTTAGAACATGGGTCACAAGACAGCCTTTTTCACCTGGTCTTGCCAGGGCCACATGCTTCAGCCTTTAGTTTTGTAGCATCTCTGTTAGCTACAGGGAGTCCATCCTGTCTAGAGAGATTTGGCTCTCATTTTATAGTTTATAGTTTTAGTAGAATCAAAAATATGGTTCTGAAAACAAAATGGGGACTTTGATTTAAACATATTTTTATTTAAATTCACTAAAAATGGAAAAAAAATCCAGATTATCTGTCAGGATTTTGAATCTGAATAATCTTTCATATTCCTAGAATATGTTGGTCTATGACTTCTTTAAATTTCAGTCATCCATCTATAACTTATCATTTCCACTCTCAATCTTTCCGGTTTTTTCCCCCCTTTAGGCTATGTTTTGAAACATACTATGTACATTTCCTATTTTACCTATTTTTTATTATGTATCCCTCCCATTGAAATATATAAACTACCAGGCTTTTCTGTTTATTGCTGT
This sequence comes from Otolemur garnettii, assembly GCF_000181295.1. Classification (NCBI taxonomy): domain Eukaryota; kingdom Metazoa; phylum Chordata; class Mammalia; order Primates; family Galagidae; genus Otolemur; species Otolemur garnettii. The sequence goes on from NW_003852403.1 coordinate 28,691,570, forward strand.
GTCCCAAGTGCTAGATATAGTGCCTGGTAGTAGTTACTTAACATTCATTGAAAAAATAGAGTTTTTTCTATAAATCTTTTAAAAAGAGAAGTACACATAAAAAAACCACTATAAAATAGAAGCAATATAAATTGCCTGTTAATATTTGTTTTTATAGTTCAAGGAGTTACAAGGGGACAACATATGGTGATTCATGGGTGGGGGTGAAGATTATTCTTCATGTTGACTGTGATGGTAGCTACTTGAATGTGTGTGTCAAAATTTATGGAACTGTACACAGTCAAAAAGTGAGTTTTACTGCATATAACTTAAAATCAGTCAAAAAGCAGGTCCATCTTTAAAAAAAAGCAACCTGAAAATCCATGTCTTAATGCCTCTATGATACAATAAAAAATAAATATTTGTTTTTTCTCCCCAGTGCTTGGCACAGGGCTTCTAAAATGCTTATAACTTTCTGGGTGATTGGAATAATGGTGGCATCTATTGTCAAAGTATTTTATCTTAGACCTGGGTTCCTGACTGATAAGCACATCCAAATCTCTTGGAACTTCCTGAGGGATGGGAATGAAAAGATCATCTCTTGTTTATTCTAAACCCCTTTCTACCGAGCTTGGGTTTATGCTAATAAGATGACTCTTGGCGAATGGGCACTGGTGGACAGAGAAAGCAGCCATGTGATTGGAGGATTGGTACATTTAGCCCCACCCAGGACGAGGGGAAAAGGGTTACAACGAGTTCGCTCAAGTGAGTCATGTTTTAATCAACTATGAGTAGTTAATGTAACCTCCACAAAACCCCAAAGAGTGGGATTCCAAGAGCTTGTGAGTTGGTAAACAATGGAGATACTGGGAAGTTGGCAAGGCTGGAGACAATTTGAAAGCCACACACCTCACACTCCAAAACTAGCCATGTGTGTCTTTTCTCCTTTACCTTTTCTGAGTTGTACCCTTTATAATAAACTGGAAGAAAAAAAAAAAAAAGCACTTCCCTGAGTTTTGGAGTTTGTGAGCCACTGTGGCAAATTATCAAACCTGAAGAGGAGGTTATGTGGGAGCCCTCATTTATGGCTGGTTGGTCACAGATTGGTTCTTGCAATTGGTGATAGAAGTAGGGTAGTATTATGAGACTGAACTTTACCTTGAAGAGTTTTTGCTAGGTCTGGGTAAATGGTGCTGCGATTTGATTGAAGGATCTCCAGTTGGTGTCCAGGGAGTTGGAGAATTAGGTGGCATGAGAGAAACCCATATACATTTAGTGGCAGAATTGTGCGAATTAAAAATAGTTTCCCTTTTACTTCAAATAATAGGTAAGATAAGTTAAAAGGAGGAAAAACATTTGTTTTATTGCTCATCCCTCAAAGTGAGAGAGAATTTGCTTATCCCAGGTTATGTTTAAGTAAAGCCTTTTCCATTGCCGGACCCAAAAGATTTCCATCATCCTTTTCTATGAAAGAGTTGAGCTTTGGGAAATTTTGGAACAATATTTTGGACACTCTGCATTGCTGTATTTTATAAATAATTCTTATTAATCACATTGTTTGTTACTCACAGCAAATTGAAAGACATCCTTGGCCTGAGTCTGACCTTATGTACGTAGGTTTTTGGAAGTCTGATGCTGAAAACATAAAAAGGAGGCATCTTTGCTGTGCTATGTGAAAGTTAATGCAGAAACTGTAGTTTCAAACCACTTTTGCTTTTGATGTATTTTTAAGCTTGAAACACTTTTAGAGATTAAAGAGAAGCAGTAAGTACAAATTTAAAAAAGGAGGCATTATAATTGAAATTGAATTTTACCTATGTACACAGGAGTGGTACATTAGAAATTAGATACAATGTTTTTCTTTTAAATGATGTTGACACAAAGCTTTTTCAAGTCTGTATTATGAGTGTTGTGAGGGAAAAGACTTCAATAGCCTTCAGCTTTTAAAACAGTAGCTGATGTAAAAAAACATAGTCTTTAAGTGAAAACACTGTATAGTAAAAGGTGAAACATATAACTAATGTTTTAATGAAAATTGTTCAGGCGAAGTACCTTGTAACAAGACCAGAGAATACATTCTTTGCATTACAAAAGAAAAATTAATTAATGTGAATTGTTCTATTTGCCACTTAAAGCTCTAAGCTATTTTAATATTGGAAAAATATTCAAATATAGTCTTGACTAATAAAAGATTCATTAACCATGATCTAGAATACATACATTACATGTTAGTGTGAGCTATTCCTGAGTTCAAGTACTTACATAACTGGCTTCAGTATGTTAATAGGCTTATTGTGAACTACAAACACATTGCAAAGCAGAGATTTAGTAATAGATTAATATGAACAAGGGCATTTAATGGCTAGAATATATAGTAATAAATTGCTGTAATTATATAAAGAAGATATTACTGACTAATGAACAGTGAAATGTTTTCCAGTAATGGTGAATTATTTCTCCAGAATTATCTTCACTTCTCACCAAGGGCATTCACTTTCAGAAAAACTCCTTAGGTCAGTACTTCAGTATGAAGTTAGGGATAGTGATAACTATTTAAAACTAGGATAATTAGCCAATTCTTTGGGACTTTTTAAGCTCAAGGCCTAGTTATAAATAACCATAAATGACAAGGACTGATCCAGAGTAATAACAAGAAGCTTGTGGTCTTTGGCGATTTTGTGACTTGGATCTCTCCCATCTGCATCTAAGAACTTGGTTAATTGTCTTCATTAATTTTTAAATTAGCAAAAAAAAATCTGCTATTGATAAAAAATTCCCGAAAGACTTAATTTATTTAATCTTTTAGTGAAATTAACATTTTTTGATTCTGTTTCTCATTTAGTTGATCTCTTAAACTGTATACGAATATTGTTCTCCTGTTAACTATTATTAAGAATTGATTTTCTTGAAACTATGGCTTAACTTCAAATAATAATAGGATATAGAGCTTCTCGAATACTGCTAATCGAGTTGTGAATACGGAATTGTCTTTTGCACTGATCATATTTTCAGGTGGTTCTACAATGAGGAGATTAGGACCACAAGGCCAAACATTTTCTTGCCTTTGTACAAAGTCCTAAATCTTTATTGCCTTGTATTGCTTAAATTTTAAGAAAAACTGAAAAAAAAAAAAAAAACCAAAGAGAGACAGACAAATAGAAAAAGTAGAAAAGGTAATTCTTCATTTCTAATATGATGTCATAATAAATAAAAGAATTGTGATCCTTGAGATTTATAAAATGTTAAGATCACTAGTTACAGGTTTGATTAAAATTTTTTGTTATGGATTAAAAGAATCCATTTGAATTTTTTAATTCAGGAATTCATAACCATTACCAATCTACCATTTTTTAAAAAATTTATTGAGGTAACCAGAGACATAAATAAATCTTCTCATCTTTTATTTTCAAACTGTCTTTTTCTTGTTCTCTAATTTTATTTGCCACTATTTCTTCTTTCTATTTTGTTAACTTCCTTGGCTAAGTTATGTTCATTGTCATTACATGTATTTGGAAGGAAGGCATTGACACCAGAAGATAAGAAATAAAATGTAATCCATGTGAAAATTCATGTCATCTTCATTCCTCCAAAGGGTATTAGAACTCATTTTCATCTTGCCGAGGGAGACTAAATGTTACAGGAGTAGTATTGGGAATCATGTATGTTAAACATTTTGGATCTGGCAATAGACACTAGTCAGGAAAAATCTCTTTTTTTAGTAGTTTAGAGTTCAAATTAAAATTACCTAACAAAGGCAAAATTCAGTTGCACCAAAACAATATAATGCTGTGTGTTGCTTAAGTTTTAATTTTATGCACTGCACTCATATAAAGAATATTAAGACATCTCATAGCAGTACCCTTCTGTCATTAGGAGAAATGATTTCTAACACCTATCATTCCCTAATATGTGTTTTGATCTTTAAGACAGTATAACTATTAAACATTTGATGTTCTTAATTCATATTTTGGAACATTGCATTCATTCACATTGATCAGTGTCAGGATCAGGACTTCAATATTTCTTTTTGGGTGTCACAACTCAACAGACACATTATCTACTATTTGCATAAAGTTTATGTATATGTTATCCAATAAAACATTGATGAATGTCTTTAATTATTTTCTGTTGCTATAACACAATAACAGAGACTGGGTAATTTATGAAGAAAAAAAAATTTCCTATGGTTCTGAGGCTGGAAAGTCCAAGAGCACAGAACTGGATTCTGGTGAAGGACTTCCTGCTGTGTGATGCCATGGTAGAAAAATGGAAGGTCTAGTGAGCCTGTGCAAAGCAGACCACAAGAGTGAACCAAGCTTGCTTTTATACCAACAAAGCAGTCGAGAACTCACTCACTCCTATAAGCTCTGTAGGGAACTAACTCTCTCTCAGGAAAATAGCATTGATCCATGCTTGAAGGTTCTACCCTCTTGACCCTACCATCACCTAACACTTTTAAATTGATTATTAAATTTCCAACACATGAACTTTTGGAGGACACAGGTGAGCAAACACAGTATTTATATAGATTGATTAAATGATGAAGTTTGTGTAGAATTTTAGGAAATTTATAAAACTCTACATAAAATGCACAAATTAATAGGGGGTCTGTAAGATGCCAGGGTGTGAAGACCTGGAGTAAATTTTGCTTCCGTTCGGGTCTTCTGTATCCACTGTTCTAGTGTTTTTATGCCCTCTTTTACCCTCCATCCTTCCCTCTTTCTCACTCTCCCTCTCTCTCTTCTTTCCTTCACTTTTCTTCCTCACCCTCTCTTTCTTTCTTTTTTTTTTCTTGCTTTCAACATAATTTTACTAAACAGATAGTTCTTAACTTTCAAACACTAGATTTCTATATTTCATATGCATAATATAGTATGTGGGGACATAAATTCATGATGTCAGTTCCTGGCTTTTGTTGAAATAACTTGCCTAAAATATATGGAAAGCCTAAAATGCAGAGTTGTCTTCTCTCTTGTGGACAACAAGAATATAACAACGTATTCTACCAAGCATCTGTTCATGAACAAAATATTAAAACAAATAATGGCATCCCTTTGGATTGTCACTTAATTTTTATATCCATAAGTAAATATTTATTTAGAATGATTTATTAAAATCACAGCAAATTGTAAATAGCTCACAAAATCTCTGGCTCTGGGGAACAATATGGTAGTTTCTCAAAAAAATTAAAAATATAACCACCATATGATCCTTCAGTCTCAATTCTGGATATATATCTACAAGTGTTGAAATCTGGATCTTGAAGAGATATCTGCACTCTCATGTTTATTGCAGCATTATTCACAATAGCCAAGAAATGAAAACCACCCAAGTATCTACTGATAAATAAATTTGTGAAGAAAATGTGGTATACACAAACAATGGAGTGGTTTCAGAAGGAAATCCTGCCCCTAGTGGCAGCATGAATAAACCTGTAAGCCATTATGCTAAGTGAAAAAAGCCAGTCCCAGTAGGACAAGCACTGCTTACTGCCACATAGGTGAGGTATCTAAGTTAATCACACCTGTAGGAGCAGCGAGTAGAACGGTAGTTGCCAGGGCTTGGGGGAACTGACTTGAGGAAAGGTGTTGGTCAAAAAGTAAGAAGTTTCAATTTTCAAGTTTAAACATTTCTAGAGATCTGTACATCATCGTGCTGTAGTTAACGACTCTGTATTGCCTGATTATGCTTTTTTAAATTTTAGTTTTTGTTCCATTTTGTTCTGATTGGCTTGCATGTGAGTTTACTTTTATTTACTTTCTTATTTAGTTGAAATTGCCATGAGGTCACATCAGGTGACCATTTCCTTTTGATATGAAACAAATTTTATGTTTTCAAGCATATTTTTGCTATGCTTTGTGTGTGTGTGTGTGTGTGAAAATTGGCCTGTAGTAGGCTGCTACGAAACTCTTGAGACACTACATGTTATGGTCCATTATTTCACTTCTAAAGAACACAGTTGACAGTGTTCTTTCCAATTCATCCATATAAACTTCAACTTGCTCAGCTTATTGGCGTCACTGGGAGAATTTCATTTCCTTCCATCCATGTGGATTGTACCTTTCATGATTTTTGTGTATCTTAATACTTTCATAATGACCCAAGTAGGTGCCTCATACTCTGTGCATTGACATATAAAAGTTGAAAGAATGGTTTCAGTAACATGTTACAGTTTGAGAGACAGAGGAAGAATATTTCTAAAGAGAGAAATATTCTTAATATTATTGATGCATATAAATTCTGCATATATGTTAAATATCTAAGTAGGCATGTAAATTATTGCATATATGTTAAATATCAAAGTATGTGTACATCTGTAAATTAATGAATTATTACCTATAGTAAGCATATTATTTCATATTTTGATTAGTAAATAGAATAGCTGAGTGAACTGAAACTTGTTGTAGGTTCCATGCCCTTAAACATGATTGATACGAGGATGTTTCTGCTAAGGCTGTTTAAAGACTTATGATTATTTGGTTTGGCTGAAATATGAGACAGTGGAAAGACAGACATATGGTTACTGAGAAGTTCACATTTCAGTACTTCTCTTGCATTTCCTTACGGTGTATTGCATTTTATAGCTAAATTCATCTTATCATGTGTATATCATTTCCCCTTGAGCTAGGCAAAAATAAATAAATAAATAAATAGAGAAAGTACACACACACACACACACACACATACCCACATGCACACATAGCTAAAAAGGTTGACTTCATGTTGTCAGCCCATCCTTGTCATTTGACCTGGTGACAGAGCAGCCTCTAGCACAGTGCTCAGTGCTCACTGTCACTGGTTTAGCTTATTCTGAAGCCAGTTCAAGGATTGTGCATTGTCCTCTCATTTGCCCACATAATCCTTTTCAACGCTAATGTCAAAGAGAAAAATATAGCATTGTTAAACCGGCTTCTCAAGGCTAATCCTTTTCAAATCACTGTTTAAAATAGTTTTATTATAGTATTGGCCCTGTTACCAACTGAAATAGGTTTACTTTATTTATTGACTTATTCATTAATCAATATTTATGGTTATGAAATGTTAAACATAATATTATTGGAGCAGGGGTGAAGGAAGTGAATATAACAATGTACCATTATAAAATTAGCTTGTATATTTTAAATTGTTTGACCTTTAAGCAAAATGATCAGACTCATTAAATCTTTGACTTGAAGCAGACTTTTGAGTAGAAACTTGTTCTCATTTTAAGACTCTCCCTTTATTTTATGCTATAGTAACTCAAAATTACTGTTCTTTTCTTCTTATTGTGAATGTTTAAAATATTCTAATCAATGGCTTTTATGTATTAGCACTATGCATCTGTATTAATGAAGAATAGTGCTTTTGAGTTCTAAATATAAAATAAATTAATACCCTATTTTAGGCAAAAAAGGAGTAATGATATCCTAGTTTTAAATCATGAAATCGATTTGGGGGCTTTAAAAGAAAATTGAAATTTTAACAAATGGATCCTAAAATAGCAAGTCCATTAAATCTGTACTTGTTTCACACAAATGCATTGAAAGAAATATGGAATAAAATTTCAGAACGTGTAAGGATGCAAAGAGAAATATCTTTCATACTGAGAACTGAAAATGGGATAAGTCTGACTTTGTAATATGCTAATATAAAATTATTATGCAAAATATAGGCAAAGACTGTGATGAATCTGATAAATTCAATTTGGTTGAGGTCATGTTGGAAACTCATTTTGAACTCAATATAGCAAGTTTTTAAAATACAACTTAGTAAACAAAAAAGTTCTAATTTGCCTTTTTTTCATTTTTGTATTCTTAGTATGTAGAGCAATACCAATATAGGTGTCATTCAATAATATTTGCTGAATTAAAATTATTTAGTCAAAGAAAGTCATAGGCTATTGCTGCAGATATAGCTAAGTATGATGAATTTTTTATTATAAAGTTAAAATTGCATTACAAAGAAATAAATAGATACAGAGATATAAAGGAGTAGATATATAATTTTAGAAGTTTCTCATATTCCACTATTTTGTAAGAGGATGACATTTAAGATTTATATGACATGCCAATTAGCTAGAGAGCATATTGCTTTGGAAATTGTACTTATCATAGTATTGTTTTAATGCATTCTTTTGCTATGAAGAAAATGATTGCAATATGTTATCAGGCCCCAAGTGACATCTGAAAAGGGAGATCATAGTTTGGATATTTTTAATGGGAAAAAAGGGACATTAGACAGACATTCAAATAGATATTGTTTGAATGTTGTTAACTGTCATGTTAATCTGAAAATGAGAGTTTCGTATTTCAGAATTTATCTTGATAGTGTTGTTGCTTAAATATTTAAATATTGCAGGAAGAAAGAAAATAAATGAAAGGGCATCTTTTCTTGCTAGTGTATCTGAACTTTAGGTTAAATACCAGTACATACTTCGCAAAATCAATTTTAATAAACAAAGCTGCTGGGCATAGCTAAATGTTTTCAAATGTTTGATAAGAAAATAAAGTGATGACTTGCCATTCTGCAGGACTCTTTTCGAGCCATCACAACATTACAACTGCTTCTTATTATATTTTCATTCTTTAGGGAGGGAATGAAATCCAGGGAAGTACCAGTTCCTGCAATAATGTGTTTGTTCACTCTAAATTATTCACTTAACAAACATTTATTTAGTGCTTATGTTTTATTTTCCACCTCAGTATTCAAAAAAGTTGGCTATAGGAACTTAGCCTATGAAAATAATATTGAATGGAAATGAAGGCTTAACCTAAGGATTCTAAACAATACCTTAAAAAAAAAGAAAACCTGAACATCTTGTAGAACTAACAAAGGTAAATTCATTAAATGTACAGATACTTTTTAAGGTATATATTATCATGGTTTAAAAAATGATGTTGTAATCAAATTTTTAGCAATATAAAATATAGTATCTTCATAGATAAAGTGTACAATAAAATAACTTTTAGAAATCATAATATATGTCCATATAAGTACTATTTATATATTAAAGAATTAGCTGTCTTATGCCTGGTTTGTGATACTAATGGAGAATGTCATTTTTTGATTGCATATCTGCAAAGGCAATAGCCTACTTTAATCCTGTATTGATAGTATAAGAGAATTATAGAAAATATAGATTCAAATTTAAATAGTGTCCTTAATCTTTGAGAAGACTAAAGAAACTATTGATCTCTAATTAATATTTAATTTACCCTGCATTGGAATTTGAAGAGATCACACTTCTCTCACTTATTTGTTCAACTCTAGGATCTCTTGCTGTTTATACTATTTGTTCACCATTTCTTCTCTTTATCTAATCTGAGATTTCCAGGGAATATTCAGAATCCAAAAATCAGCATTATATGAGCAGCATAATATGCCTCAAGATTTATTTTAGAATTATAAAGAAATGATTTATTTCTGATCCTGCTGTAATTGCCCTGTGGTAATTGTCTGCCTTGCCTTCCTGGACAAATAGTAGCCAATTTACATGGGATATGAAAAATTAAAAAGGGGTACTGGAGTCCAAAAACAAAAGACAGGATGAGGATCAAAAATGAGAGAATAATACAGAGAAGAGACTGTAAAATGTTTACTATGGACAAAACAGATTAGGTGACTCATTAAAATCAATTATTAGTATATGACAAAGACGAGCAGAAGAAAATAATCTGCAGGAGACAAGCACAGAGGTCAGATCATATCATCATTTTCAGGTCAGAGTTTCTATAGAAACTCTACCAGCATTCTTTTGAGAAAAACAGTACAAATTTTGAGTGACATATTCTCTCTCTTTTTTTCTAAATCTTTTTGAAAACATTGGGGAATGGCCTCCACTCCTTGTGAAATTCGTCTTTATTTTGTGTTGAGAATTTACTCTCAATGTAGTTTCTCTCGCAGGGGAATTGAGTGCAGTGTCAGACTGCTGTCCATCCTAATTTACCAGGAAAGCTGCCTTTAATTGCCCCCAGGAAGGCTTAGAAGGATTCTTTTAAGACCTTTAACCTCAATAGCAGAGACCTAAGTAGCTCTGTAAAGAACATAAATAACTCACAAAAGAATGAAAATTTTTGATTAGAAAACCACAGAGAGCAGTCTGCATTATACGGGATTTGTGTGGAATTTTGAGGTAATTAGAGCATCCACTGAAATCTCTCTTGGTTTCATATGAGAACTCCACAAAAATGGCATAAAAGTCTATGTTTAGTTTAATACTAAAACACTATAAAATACCAAGTCATTTCATGTATAAGTCTTAATTCTGATTTGCATACTGTACAGAACAGACATTCAAAAACGGTAGTGATGAAGACAATTATATTTGTGACAACTTTTAAGTTTCTAAATCATTTCTAGGGGGTTTTTTTTCACTCAATTTCCAAGAGAGAATTTTTACTAGATGTCTTATTTCCAATTTGATTTGACAGACTATGAGCTGAGAACCATAGAAGATGCATAACCGTGTCAAAATTATATAACAATTTGGTACAAATATCTTTATTGTAGCGTGATTTTTTGGTCTTCTGGATATATACCTAGCAGAGGAATTATAGGATCAAATGGCAGGTCTATTTTTAGTTCTCTACGTGTTCTCCAGATGACTTTCTAAAAGGGACATAACCAGTTGGATGAAAGTATTCCAAATTGTATATAGAAACAACCCATTGTACCCCATGATAGCATTAATGTACACAGCTATGACTTAATAAAAAAATAAAAAAAATTATATAGCAAGAATTTTTTTTAAGTGAAATGAAAATTAGATATTCGGATTCATTAATTCATTTAACAAAGTTTATTAAGCATCTAATATGAACAAACATCTCTCCTGAGATCTCAATTTTGATTTTTAAAAAATGGGAGATGGAAGGGTGGAATGAGGAAGCAGGCAGGCAAGGAGGGAATAAGGAAGAAAGGAAGGAAGAGTGGCAGTAAGGAAAACAGTAAGGAAGCAAAGAAGCTGCGCCTATTTTTGAAATGATCTAAAGCTCCTGCTTTAAGACATTTTTGAAACATTTTTAAACGGGTGGGTAAATTGGCTTTTATATTATTTATCACTTAATTTATTGTTGCAAAAAAATAATTTACTTATTCAGCAACAAGTCTTCCTAAAATAAGTGACAGTGAAATCATTCGCAAATCATTAAAAATAATTTGAAATTTCATTGGTAAACAGGGCTACAATCTTGTGGGCATAGTGTAACAACAGTCAACAGAGTCAAATAAATGGGCTGGATCCAGTCAGGTGCAGAGCGATTGGGGAAGCCTTCAATAAAGGAGCCATATCTGAGATTCCACCTGGAAACTAAAAGAGAGTCAACCAGGTGAAAAACAGAAATGAGAAGGCACCGCAGGTACTGCCCATAGAAGAAGCTCATGTGCAAAGGCTGAATGTAGAAAGAATCTGATACGTTAATGGCAGTGAAAGCAGGCAGTCTTGTTCAGTGTTGGCCTTAACTTAGGAATAATGGGTAATTATTGAGTGGTTAAATGGGAGAATTAAATGACTGAATTTGCATTTTTAAAACATTACTCTTTTAATCTATAGAAATTATGTCTGTTTGGACAAGGATGTTTGTTGCTGAAATAAAGATAAGTGAATATTTTTTATAAATATTTTGGCAAAGCCGTAGAACTTGGAAAAGTTTTATCTAGAAGAAGTAAGGAAATTAAAGTGTGAAGAATGAGTCTCAAATTTTAGGCTTTTGTAATCAGATATACAGTTTTAACATTTGTTGAAAGGGGAAATTCTGGAACAGGACTCTTTCTTTCTTCCTTTTCATTTTTTTGTATGCTAAGGAGTTTAGTTTCATGTAAGTTTTTGCTATCCTTGAGGGATTCAAGTTTCAGTGAGCCAGTGTAATATACAGATATGACTCAAAGAGACAATTGGTGTAGAGACACTGTGTGAGTCATTGTCATATCTGAGTATGAGTAAGAATTTTTTATGAAAAAAATAAGAGTTAAAGGTCTATGAGTAAGCCTTTATTTAATTAAAAGAGTGGGCTGAATATGCCAATGAAAATGATCGGCATGGCCAGAGGCATAGGAAAGAAAAAAAGAGATTGTCATGTTTGAGAAGATAAGAATTTCCACATTGAAAGCTGTTTTAAATGAGTAGTGGTAATAGGGGATAAAATGAAAAAAAAAATTATCATTAAATTTAGTAGTGTGGAATGTACTAAAGAGCTTAGGAAGAAAAACCATTGTGATGGAATAATGAGGGACGCAAGTGAGAGACAAGGAAAGAAGCAGATGGTTATTATATTTTTTCCTTCTGTTGCTATTATTCCCCATCCCAACGCCCTTCATTAAACATGGCCTCTAAATTTCTGAATGAATTCTTAGTTTCTTGGAATAAAAGGGAAGACTGTGCTGACAGTGTTGAAGAAAACAAAATATTGGGGGAAAATAATATTTATTATGTATTTAAGGGTCACATAACATTGTGCTAACTCAAGTTTTTCTCTGCTAGATTGCTAATCTACTATCATATTAGTCTTTTTCCTTCCTCAGTGTCTTACATAACATATGGCTACTGTCTATTATGGATACGTTAACTTTTAACAATCCATCATGCACTTCAAAATTAGTTCCGTAATTGTATTCTCACTGTGGAAGAATGGGTTACATTTCAGCATAAAATATAAATGGATCTGACTTCTCTCATTAAGATTTGATGGTACATGGTTTAATATTGAATTGAAACAGAACCCTGAGGTGGTCATGAAAAGGACAACTTATAAATGTGAATTTTAACAAGGGGATGATAAAATAAATCTTAATTTTAGTTTTCCTAGATGAATATCGTTTACTAGACTCTATCTACTTAGAACATTTTCTTAAAAGTAGAACCTCTTCATTACTATGATGTGGGTGTGATCAACACATTTCTGTTTGATGCTACCTAACAAATATAGCTTATAAAGAAGCAATAATACCCCCATCCTTTCCACACATACCCCAGCTTCAGTCTTCATCAAGACTGTAATGGAGAGATGCTGATATACTAAATAGTTTAACATAGTAAATTGCACACGAACTTTATGTCCACCTTGTATATGCCTGAATCCACATTTCTTCCAAAGAGCGTTGACCAGATCTATCTACATAATAAAATCTCAATATTGTCAAATGGGTTATTTCTGTAAGTTTTATTTACCAACCTTATCTCCTATAGGGAAAAAGTTCTATTTGAATCTTCACCTTTGAAAAATAAATACCTGACAATAAACCATTGTGCTCATTTTATGTAGGAATAAGATAGGCTGGTGGTTAATTACCATGCTTAATTTTAAGAGAATAGAGCTTTCAAAGCACCTAATATCAAGTTATTCCATGTCTTCCCAACTAAACTGTAGATCTATGGTAGAAAAGCAAAAGCTCTCATTTAGAATAAGACCAATAACTGCAAGGTATTTTGTTTGATAAGTCTAAAAAGCCATGAGAACCGTAGCATGGTTGTTCATGGGCTCTGTTCTTATTCTCTTCCCATTTCTGTCAATCCATGACTTGGGAGAAATGGTAGCTATTCCTAATGATGTTTTGCAGATTTCCTAAAAAAAAAAAAAAAAAAAAAACTTGTAAAGAAAAGACACGAGTAGCTACATAATTTCTAGGATTCAACACAAAATGAAAATATGAGGATACTTGATTAAGAAAAATAATAATAAATTCCAAAACAGCAACAACAGAACACTAAAACTAAGTGTGGAGACCTGTGTGTGGATTTAAGGCAGTTGTTTAGGTTGCTTATAAGGTCACCGTTATCACAAGATGTGTAAAAAGCCCTGAGAAAACTGCCTGGACCTTAAAGTTCATTCCAAGGACATCTAATAGAAGGCTTTCATATTCATCCCTCACAACTCAGCCTCCTCTTCAAAAGAAGACCAAAATTCTTATTATTGCTCTATTTTCTGAATTTAAATACCTTTACAATTTCTCTGCACATCTAATATACACGCTACCCGCCTCCCCAAACAGCTTCCAAACAGTGCGTATCAATTACATGATCTATGCACCATCAGTTAGTGAAACTACTACTATTTGCAGGGTGTATTTTGTGGCTCCTTTAGAAGTGAGGCTTCCTTTTGTGGACTTTTGTGAATCTTAGTTTTAAAAATCTAGTAAATTTTTCAGAAGTGTAAACAGAATGGCTTTCACCTCTCATAAGCATCAAAGCCAAAAAACCTTTCCCGAGTACTTAATTCAAACCCATTGCCCAAATCAGGTAAATGCTAGAATTTTAACACTGCAGGGAAAAAAAAAAATGAAGTTTGAGCATGAATAAAAAAGTGTTAAAAGGAGTATAAAATTGAAGCAACCTGTTTAGAGTGTGGGCTTGCCTCAGGCTTTGTACACTATCAGGAGAGCTCAGACTCTGGGTACTTTTCAAGTTGACAGGAATTGTAGAGTCCTGTCTGAGAAATTTTAAATGCAAGAGAGAGAAAATTAGGAGAAGAAATTGTTAAGACATCGTAGTCCTCTAATTCAATGGTATGTTTAATATTTTTGTCACTGTATAAACACTATTCACAAGTTTACAAATATATAGTTCAAATTAGAAATTCTATTAAATTCTGACTAAATGAAGTATCTTAGTTCATATTCAAATCATTATTCAATATAATCCTATTGTGGATATAGATAAAAATGGCCATTATTTGAGCACATCATGCTTATTAAAATGTGCAAATAAAAATCAGATATGCAGGACAAAAAATAATAGAAAAATAATAGGGTAATTATTAGTTACCATGGTACAATATGTAACTTTAAATTTGTAAATACACATACACACTTTTTCTTCTATAACTTAAGCTTTATTATGTTTTTAATTCTTTTGGTTGGTTGGTTTCAATCTTTCATGAAGAGATATCTGTCCCTCTCCATCAGAAAAGGGACAAGAGTGAATATATTCTGTTTAATTCCAGTGAAGTAGTAAGCCAGTACGTAGGAATAGATAACCATGCTTGTGAAGTGAACTCTCCACAGCATACCTAGTCATAAGCCTTGATTGTACTGACATGTAGTTTGTGGCATATGATTTTCTGTCTATTCAAACAAGTACCAAAAAGACATTTTTAAAATGTTGTGTTGATGTTTAAAAAATCATATTCAGAACACAATCACTTGTAAGCTTAACTCATGCTGATGACTAAAATCATAAATAACAGTAGCAAACAAACCTTGGAAGTTATCACTGAGGATCAGAAGAGGCATGCTTTGAGAAGATGCTTCCTCTATTTAAAATCTGGTGATTTCTCATCAAATAAACATTTTATAAAGTATGAACTACTTATTAGAGTTTGAGATTGGGGACCATGATACCTTTTCTAATGGTTCTTTTAATAGTACAAGCAAAATGGTGATACTGCTTATAGGCACAGATAAAGTCAGGAGATAATACTGTGGTTCTTGAGTAGAGTAAAAAAAAAAAAAAAAATCACTTTAGCACCACTCTGTCATAAGCTCTACATTGCATTTTTTGGGAAAAAAGAAAACAATGAGAACAAAACAACAATAAAAGAATGGATCATTGGTTGTTTTTAACATTCTGTCATTGTACTAGTTTTTGATGCTTTCAGCAAAGTAGGTCAAATTATCACACTGGTGTACAGGTTCATTTTTCACTTCTTGCATCCCTCATGTGTGATATTTCAGAGTGAATAGATAACTAGAACCAGGAGTAAGAAATATATGCAAATTGACAAGAATTCAGAGATGTCTAGTATGTAACAGCCTTAATTTGCCCAAATTGGAAAATGTGGGTAGAGATCCTTATATCAGAAAGAGTTTCTCTTTTTCAATAGGTAATATATCACAGGGCCATTTTAAATCCAATCATTTTAAAATTCATTTACTATACACTTAACACCTTATACTAACATATCATAAACTACCCAAAAAGACTAAATTGGTTACAAAGAAACTTCTATTTGAGTTTTGATATCTCTTGTTCATTGACAGTCAACTAGAAATCAAAGCAGTATCTATTAGTCAAATAGAAAAAATAAAGGAATAATGTCAAAGGAAAATATACTTTAAATGACATTCAAAACTGGGGAAAAAAATCTGGATAAGACATTTTACAAACATATCTCTTTAAACAAATCTATGGCCTAATACAAAATGAAGGAATCTGCAGATACTCCAAGCAAAGGGAAAGCGGGATACACAAATAAAGAAGTTCTAAAGCCAACAATCATACTGAAGAATTCTTTTAAGCCCAGAAGATTTTTATCCTTGCTTTCAGAACCCTATCAACATTTGAAGTATGAAATAAGCCTAGGATCTTCCTAATCTGGGTAGCTAATGGGAGCCACATGTGTAATGGATGGCTTATGTTTCTAGTCATAAGGTATAGTACATATTATCTATATACTATTATGTATATAATTATCATATATATTATCTATTATATACTTAAGGAAATAATGAGTATAATCTTACATCAAGTGATCATAAGAATAATAAAATAATTAATTTCCCCAAATCATTTTACAGGGTAAATATAAATTTAATATACTATCAAATAAATACAGTATAAGGAATTAAAATCACAGATCCATTAGTAAAATTTCTATTAAAATATAAACACATTGAATCTAGAAGTGATTTAAAAATATATAATTATTGGTTGCATTCTCAAAATTGAAAGTTGTTTTAGTATGAAAACTTGATTAAAGTAATTACTGCATTGAAGGAAGAAAAAATATTATAAACACAATACATTTTGATCAAAATATTTTTGATTAATTTAAATACCTGTTAATGATTTAAAAAAAAACAACAGACCAGAAATACTGTGAAAAATATATAAATTCATAAAATTTATGTATTTGTGCACACAAAGATAACTTCAGTAAATACCGTATTTACAAGTGAATGTCCTGTATGCTCAAAAACAAATTCCGAATGCCTACTACCACTATTTCCATTTCACACTATATTAGATAATCTTAAGAGTTTATAAGGTACAAAACTAAGCCTTGTAATGAAAAAAAAATTTATACTTTCATTGTTTTCAAATGATGTAGAAAAAAAAAAAAAGAAAATACAGACCAGAAAAAACCCACTGGCAAATTTTTATAATGAATGTAAGGGTTGGTTAAGTTACTGGACGCAAAATCAACTCATAAAAATTATTTAAATCACCTACAGTTTTAATATGTACTTTAATAAGCCATTTAACATATTAAAATACTATGGTGTGCCTAGAAATAAATCTCTTATGAAAAAAATTATAAAACTTCATTGAAAACATTGAAAAAGAGCTAAATATTTATAATTATACATATGCCTCAATATGGGGCAGAAACAAAGAATGAATATCATGTAGCTATCAATATTCCTTAATAGATTTAATGGAATTCTGGTCTGAAATCCCAAAAGACTTTTCATGGATTTTGACAACATGACTTTAAAATATTTAAAGAAATTCAGGGAGTTAAGTGAACTTATGAATTTTGTACTGAAAAAGAATATAAGAAAGAGATACCCTACTAGATTTGAAGACTTATTATAAAATTATAGTAATTATATCTAAGTGGAATTACTATATAGATAAAGAAAAAGTTCAATGAAACCAAATAGAATATGCAAATACCATTCCAAATTCTTATAAATATTTATGAATGATAAAGCTTAGGTATAGATCAAAGCAGAAGGAAAGTACTGAGACAAAAATAAAAACAAAAAATCATTTTATTAGATTAGAGGTGCCAATGGATAAAACTATAGCACATTTGGAAGACAATAATGGAGACTATATTAATATATTTGCAATACAGTTATTGGGTAGAATTTTTCTAAGTATGGGAAAATAATACAAACCATACATAACTGATAAATTCAACAGGATTAAATTTAAAAACTTCTAACTGTGAAGAGGCAATGTAATTCCATTTGGGAAGTGAGGAAAATGGGAGGTGAAAGAGGGAGGATTGATATGCTTACAACTAATGGGCATAATGTAAGGGTATATGGCACACATCCTGGGTGTGGGATACAACTACAGCAGGAACCTTATCTAACAAATGCAAAGATTGTAACCTAATTGTTTTTACCCTCATAGTAATCTGATATTTCTAAAAAGAGCCATTAAAATGGGAGTACAAATAGAACTCATAAAATAGTTGAGGATAATATAAACAAATAGTATAATTAATTAAAGTTACATCTAGAATGTATAATAACTATTAAGAATTAATCAATTTGGAAAATTCCAGTAACCAAGAGAAATGTGGAAAATAGACATTATAAGACTTTGCATGAAAGGATTTAGAATATGTTACAATGATTAAGAATTAATTTGAAAAATACTAATTTAATGAAAATATTGTAAAAATATGATTTAAAAAAGGAAAATAGAATAAATGGGACTACTTTTTTTTATTATTGTTTGGGAATTATTGAGGGTACAAAGAACCAGGTTACACTGATTGCATTCATTAGGTAAAGTCCCTCTTATAATTGTGTCCCACCCCCAAAAGTTGTGTCACACACTGTGACTCCCCATCCTCCTTCCCTCCTATCGTTCTTCCCTTCCCCACCCCCCACCATATACTAGGTCATTAATTGTCCTCATATCAGAATTGAGCACATAGGATTCTTGCTTCTCCATTCTTATGATCCTTTACTACAAATGTGTTCCACTTCTATCCAGGTTAATACAAAAGATGTAAAGTCTCCATATACAGCCTCCATCTTACTGGCTGAATAGTGCAAACACCAATAACCAAGGTGAAAGGTTAACCAAGCCAAGGTGAAAAGTTAATTAAGGACAAAATCTCCTTCACAGTAGCTTCAAAGAAAATGAAATGCCTAGGAATATACTTAACAAAAGAGGCGAATTAACTCTGTCAACAAAATTATGAAACCTTAAGAAAAGAAATAGCAGAAGGTATTAACAAATGGAAGAACATACCATGCTCATGACTGGGAAGAATCAACATTGTTAAAATGTCTATACTTCCCAAAGCAATCTACAGATTCAATGCCATCCCTATTAAAATACCAACATTGTACTTTTAAGACTTGGAAAAAATAATTCTTCATTTTGTATGGAACCAGAAATAACCATATAGCCAAGACAGTTCTTCGTAAAAGAATACCATATAGCTGAGACAGTTCTTAGTAATGAGAACAAAGCCAGGAGCATCAGCCTACCAGACTTTAGGCTGTACTGCGAGGTCATATAGATCAAAACAGCATAGTATTGGCACAAAAATAGAGACATAGACACCTGGAATTGAATAGAAAACCAGGAGATGAAACTAACATCTTATAGCCACTTAATCTTCCATAAACCAAACAAGAATATACATGGGGGGGGGAGAACCCTACTCAACAAGTCTTGCTGGGGTGGGGACTGGATATCTACATGTAAAAGACTGAAAA
This sequence comes from Otolemur garnettii, assembly GCF_000181295.1. Taxonomy (NCBI): domain Eukaryota; kingdom Metazoa; phylum Chordata; class Mammalia; order Primates; family Galagidae; genus Otolemur; species Otolemur garnettii. The sequence continues at coordinate 28,710,932 of NW_003852403.1, forward strand.
TGGGACTACCTATTTTTTAATAAATTGAGCTTTAATATATAGTATAAGAAAAGAAAGTTTAGAGAAAAAGTATTATGCTCTTAGTATCACTGATAACTAAGTTTCCTGGTCAGAAGCAGGAGAGAAGAGTGAATAGCTTCCCAAATGAAAAGTTGGAATCAACAGACATCAGAAATTTAGGAGAACGGGACACTCTACACTTCCTCTGAGCTTAGTTCCCACTGCAAAGGATATTTAGAAAAATCAGTGGGAAGGTTGGTAGAGGCAAAAAGAACTATTTTGTCTTAGGTTAGATGTGTGAGAAAAATATGAAGAATAAGTCTTCTATCCATTTAATTTTAATGGCAGAAAACTCCCAATAGAGGTGGTATTCTCCACTCTTCTCCATATTCTGCCAATTTCCTGCATCACAATCACTTGCGGTGTAATTTTGTGCTCCCCATCTGGGACAGGAGAGCCTATTTCATCGTGTGAGACAAGTTGAGATTTCAGCACCTGTCATGGCTTGTTGCAAATGCACAAGTTTTGGTTCAGTAGACAAACCAACTAGAACAGATGTTCTTGGAACTTTTCTCACAAAAAAATGTAATTTCATAAATAATGAATGCCACATAACTCAGAAAGACTGTCTAAATACTCACAGATACAAACACATGCATACATGTAAATTGTATATTACCTTTACATGAATAGCCCTGTACATATGTGCAGGGGTGAGCATAAATTCCTGTACATTACACATCTCTGCTTCAAATTACATGTGAATTTTCTAAAAATATATTAAGTCATATGTTTATTTAACAATATAATTCATTAATTTTTTTCCTTTGTTTTCTTAAGTACATAGAATATGCACCACTTTTCAAGAATAGTAAGTTAACTTTACTACAAGTCTCTGTAAATGAAATTTGGGGGACTGGCATCCTTCTTGTTTATGAATATCATCATAATTCTTCTAGTCACAAAGCTTCTTAAGATTCATATAGGAGGTGATAGCTTCTTAATTATCTCCTATATTAGGATGCTTATAAATCAAATGGAAGCAATATGTGGTATTAATAATAAATGTCCAGTGTCTGATCAAAGCCTAGTCCATGGACTTGGTCATTCATTTTCTGTTTATAGCAGGGACAATATTCTGTTGAAATAGAAATAGCACTTGTTTTTGAATCATGAATCTCAGAATGTGAAGCTCTGATCAACCAACTTACTAGCTATGTAAACAAAAATAAATTTATTGATTTATTTTAGCTTTATTTTTCTAATTGGAAAATGAGGATGATAAAAACCACCAGAATTTAGGTTGAAATTGAATGTATACAACATATGACATGTGCCCAATTTCTGCAGTACTCTTTTAAAACTTTCCGTTCAACTTTGAAATTGCATCACCAGGCATGCTACAATAATTATCGTAGGCTTATACAGATGAATAAACACAATCTCTCCCTTCATTGTCCACGGTTTCATAGTCTCGTAGGGGAGACATATCACATAGCACATATCACTTTAGATGAGTGTTATTAAGTACTGCAGTAAAGATATTTGGAATATTTTAAAAGTTAGAGAAATAATAAATGAACAAAATCTTGAAGGATATATTGTGTTATCCAAATTGTAGGGGTAAAGGGGAGCAGAAGTCGTGAGTGGGAAAATTCATCCAAATAAAGCTAAATAGAGAAGGAAGCACGAAACTTCCCTTTTGTCTAAATGTCCTTATCCGCTCAACCTCATCCTGCCTTCATATTCTTAGATTGAATTCTTGTTTTAAAATAAAGTATAATAAAAATATTAAACCTCAGGCTATGGATAAGTTAGCATGAAAGGCAATATAAGAATTTAAGATGTTCATTTTTAATTAGCCATACTTACAGAAAACTTTCCCTGGGGTTTGGTTGTTTTACTTTCACTACTGATTGTTGAGGGCTTTTTTTTTTTTTTGAGATAGAGTCTCACTTTCTTGGCCCCCGGTAGAGTGGCATGCAGTCATAGCTCACAGGAACCACTGATCCTCTTGCCTCAGTCTCCCAACTAGCTAAAACTACAGGAATCTGCCACAATGCCCAGCTTTTTTTTTTTTTTTTTTTTTTTTTTACACAGAGTCTCGCTCTTATTCAGACTGGTCTGGAACTGGTGAGCTCCAACAATCCACCTACCTTGGCCTCCCAGAGTGCTAGGATCACTGGCATCAGCCACTGAGCCTCACTTTTTGTTTGTTTGTTTGTTTTTTCTGTTTGTTTGTTTATTTTCATTGATTGAATTCCACATCTTGCCCTGTCAATATCTCTTATGGACATGGTAGTTTTTTTCTTGGTAACTTGTCTTAGAAAATTTTTACTAGGAGATAATTCATATTTGTGAGATTAGTGAATGAAAATGTTCATTTCTTGTTATTTTATGCGATAGAATTCAGAAAGATTAATCTTGCAAAGTTGCATGGAGATAAGATAGTCTGAGCTTTAGCTTCACCCTGCATAATAAAAGAGATTACAGGGCAGAGGCCAAAGATCAGAGACTTGGTCTCATAATGTGTAGAGAAGTTAGGAAGAGGCCCAAGCTGATGAGTGCAGGGGCAACCATGGCTTCAACCTGTCTGCTCCTGACAGTCTAAATTACTCTTTCTTTCCCTAATGCTGGCTTCGTATATTCTGGGAGGGAGAAAATTTAAACTGTGTGGTCCATTAATTTTTTTTTATTAAATATAAAAATCTGCAAAATATCACACATTCTAAAATACCTCTATAATGTTTATTTTTGTTCATTATTCACAGGCCTTTCTCTTCAATATTTAGAATCTCTATTTAGGGATGAAATTAATCTATCCTTCAACTGTCACAGAAAAATCCTTTTTCTTTCCTTTAGGGAAAAAGTAATATGTTAATTCACAAAGATACCTGAAAGAACAATTAGGGAAATTATTTAAAAAGATTTTTTAAGTAGATTTTTCTACACCTAATCTCCTTTTTTTCTTTCTACAGTAGGATGAAAGAAATGAAATTCGGATATTCAGTACTATAAAATTTTTTCTCTCCAGTAATGACTCTTGGTCTCTTTCCAGGGATACCTAGGTTTCAATTTGCAACCCTTCTTCCAACTGTGTATAAGATTCCATCTCAGTGGCTTATAAATTGAAATTCTAAGGTCATCACCAGACTCAAACTTCTTGTATTTTGTGTTTGTGTGTATGTCTGTGCATTTGTGTGTATGTGTGGTTTTAAAAATTATGTTCTGTGTTTATTTTACACAAGTAATACATGTATTTCACTGTAAAATTTTTAAGAAATATAGAAGAATATAATAAAAAGTGAACTTTCTTTTTATCTCCACTTCCTCATATATACTAATTTCCTTCTCAGTAATCATTATTACTACTTGATATGTAATAATATAAATAGTTTTTATTTTGTTGATTTTTCCATTGTTTCTTTTTTTATTTCAAAACTTTATGGGGTACAAATAATTTTATTACCTGGAAGAATTATATTATGCTGAAGTCAAGTCTTTCAGTGTATCCAACACCAGAGTAGTGTACATTATACCTAATAGGTAGATTTTATCCCCCACTCCTGTCTCTCTCTTTCAACTTAAGAAGATTTTCAATGTTCATTAAACCACTTTGTGACCCTATATATCTTTCATTTAGTTCTTATGTATAAGAGACAATATGTGATATCTGTTTTTTTTTCATTCCTGAAATACTTCATTTAGTAAAATGGTGTCCAGTTTCATCCAGATTGCTGCAAAAGTCATTATTTCATTCCGTTTTGTAGTTGAGTAGTATCTATAGTATCTATAGTATATGTGTGTGTATATATAATGTATATATGTGTGTGTGTATATATATGTACATATATATACTCAGTTCATGAGCTCTTAGGTTTGTTCCATATCTTTGCAATTGTGAATGGTGCTGCACTAAACATTTGGATCCAAGTGCCATTATGATATAATATCTTTCTTTAGGGTAGATACCCAGTTGTAGAATTGCTGGATAGATTGTTAGGGAATAACTATTTAAGCATTGTCAATGAAAATGCATTTTTTAAATTAACAATAAGTCATGATGATTTTTTAAGTAAAAACTAGAAAGTCAACTTAATAATAACTTGGGAGGCTCCAACCTAAGAGGCTCTGAGCGGCAGCTTCAACATGCCGTGAGTGGAGTGTGGGGACCTGTGTAGTCCTTCCACTGCTAGAGATAACCTTGGCCATCCTGATTTGACATCCATAGGTCCTTGGTACCCACAGAGCAACCTGCTGCTTGGGGACCCATGTTGCTGTAAGGGTCTCGCGGAAAAGCTATCTCATGGAGAATAAGCACACTTATTGAAATTGTGTTTTAAATAAAGGTGACCATCTGCTCACTCAGGCAAAATGGTGATCTTCTTTATTTGTGGTTGGTTTATATAGGGAATTTTGTACATGGGCACAATACAGCAATGACCTCATTGATCCATTTAAACATCATGTGACTACCTCCTGATTAGCTTCTAGTAATCTGATAATCCACTCAACATACATCTTTTAACATAACCTTTTCAACATAACCCAATTTAACATAATTTAATGGAGAACATGTTGTCAACAATTACTTCTTTGTTCTTATCTGATGAATGAAGCCTGAGGCTATGGAGGAACAAGGTAGATTGAATACCTGCCCTTGTTGGCCTTGCCATTTGGAGGCTGTTATTTTGAATCTTTAAACAAGGCAAAAAGAAACTTCTTGGGCATACAGGAATTTGTGTGCAAACCTTCGCTCCCATAAAGGCCTTAAGTCAGGGGGGTTTTGCTGGAACTGTTTATAAGGAATTTTCGGGCTGGACTTCTCAAAAGCCTTTACAAGCCCAGATTTCATCTGTGTCGTTAGATACTTGTATGTATTGGGTAAATTCCTCTTCTCTTGAGGTCCCTGAGCACATTTACATTCCCAGACCTGTCAGCAAGCAACCTTTGTTACTTACCACAGATTAGGAAAGGTTACTGATGGGTATCTGGCCAGTTTTCCAAAGGGCTTATTTATTGGCCTCATAAAGTCAACCTTAATTCTTAACACAGTAAATGCTATTCCAGCCAAAGTCTTGGTCATGTTAGACTCATAACTAACCTGGCCACATGGGATTCTGCCTCAGTTTCTTACAAGTATGCCTGCACAAAATCTTTTCACTGGTCTCTCTCAAATGGCTTTTTTGACCAGAGGCATATAGACATTTCACCTATGGCCCAAAATTCTGCCCTCTCACTCCAACTACCTCCTGGCTGCTTATCCCTGACCCCACCCTTCAGGCCAGATCCACCCATCATCTATATAGCTCTCCCTCTGGCTCAGAGTCCCTGCTTATGGACTTTGCTTCTGGGTCTACTTTATTCTCAGCTCAGTAGCTCTCACACTATAGCCCAGCAGGCTCTGACCAAAGAAGCCTTGGAGTACTGCTTAGCTGGGTCTTGAGTGGAACATGGAGAGCTACCATCTCTGCATGCCTGACCTGACATTTGCAGGACCCCAGTTTCTGAGGAACATTCTGCTACTTGCTTTCTCTGACTCTACCTTCTGGGTCTTGAATGTCCCCCTGCCTTTTGGGCACAGACCTCATCCTCAAAGTCAGATCAGCTTGCCATCTGCGCAGCCCTACCTTTGACTCAGAGGCCCTGCTCATAGGTTCTGTCAGTGCCTTCTCTATACTCTCAGCTTTGAGGCTCTCACTCTGGACCCTGAGGTCCCTACTCTGTGCTACCAGAACACCCCACCAGGCCTAAGCTACCATTCCTAAGCCTCCAGTGTTCACTATACCTCAACACCCCACTCCAGAGCCTCCATCACAAAAGCATGTTTGTAAGAGCTGCTCTAATGTTCAACCACTAGGGACCCCACAGACCTAAGCTTCCAGTACATTGCACATTGCTTTGAGCAAATGCTCACGATCCAGAAACCCACAGCAACCTTACCCAGATGTTTTCATTACTCTGTGGGGGCACCCTGGCTAGAGCAATCCCACAACAACAGCCCTAGCGAAAATGGTCTCATCCAGCTCCCAACGGTCACATCCTACAATTATCTAGAGAGTTCCAACATGGAGCAGGAATCCTGCAAACCTATTAGCCCAGAATCGAAGAAAGAGATTTAAGATGAGAAAAACCAGCAAAAGAACCCTGGCAACATGAAAAATCCAACAGATCATTACCCTCAGAGTATCACAATGAAGCCATAGCAATGAATTCCGAGAAATTGTTGAAATGGCAAAAAAAGAATTCTGAGTATGGATGGCAAGTAAGATAAATAGAATTGAAGATAATGTTGAAAACCAGCATAAAGAAGCCCACCCCAAAATATTTCAGGGAATTCATAAAAACCCAATAAGGAGTTTGACAAAATTAAGGATGTAATAGAACTTTAAGAAATGAAAGAGACATTTGAGGATTTTTAAAATGTAACAAAGTTTTAGCAACAGAGTAAACAGAGGAGAAGAAAGAATCTTGGAGCTTAAAGACCAAACTCTTGAGTTAACCAAATTATTTAAAGAGGCAGGCAAGAGAATAACAAGAGAAATGGAATCCCTTAGAGAGAGATGGAGCTATGTTAAAGTAACAAACATGTGAATTATAGGTATCACAGAGGGAGAGAAGAATAAAGTCCTAAAAGCTTGGAAAATCTAAGGAGATTATTGTAGAAAAGTTCCTCAATATTGTCAGAAATCCAGATATCCAGAAAGAAGATGGTCATCGAACTCTGGGCAGATTCATAGCAAATAGGACATCTCTAAAACACATAGTATTCAGCTTGGCCGATGTCAGCATGAGGGAAAAATTTTACAAATTTTACAATTTTAAAAATTGTACAAATTTTTTTCTGAGCAGAAGGAAGTGAGACCCCATCATCCATCGTTTTAAACAGAACAACTGCCAGATAAGAATTTTCTATCCTAAAAAGCTAAATTTCATATTTGAAGTAGAAAAAAGTCTTTTACAGGCAAGCAAATCCTAAGGGAATTTGTCAAGACCAGACCTACCTGCAGGAAGTACTTATATGGCACTATACATGGATTAGCAAAGAGAGGCCCACCAGTATAGCCCCCCAACTCCAAAGCTCAAGGTCAGAGCCCACTTACCACAATGGCTCAAGTGATAAAGCAGAACCATGAAATTCTACTCAACGGGAAGAACAGAAATATATCCCACACGTCAATCCTTTAAATAAATTTCCACTTAGGAAACATGTAAGCTGACTGAATAGATTAAAAAAAAAAAATAGAAGTCAAGTATCTGTTGTCCTGTTGTCTCCAGGAAATACATCTCACTCAAGGACACATAGAAACTCAACATTACAGGATAAAAACAATGTTCCAAGTATACAGAAACCAAAGGAAAGCTGGGGTAGGAGTTCTCAAACCAGATACCATAGACTTCAGAACAGCACAAGTAAAGATAATTATTTTATAATGGTAAAGAGAACAATTCAATGAGAAAACATAACAATCCTAAATGTTTATGCACCTAACACAGATGCATCCAGATTCATAAAGCTTCCCTGGTGTATGTTTTTGAATCTTTGAAATGAAGGTCACTTGGTTGTGGTGTATTATTTTGGGAATGTGCTGCTCATTTTTATTTACTAGAGTTATATTGAAAGTTTTTGCACTTATATCCATCAGTGATATTGGCCCTCTTCTGGCTTTGTTATCAAAGTGATATTTGCTTCATAAAATATGTTGGGAGGATTCCTTTGTTCTCAATGTTATAGGGTAGCTTCTGCAACAGCCATACCAGTTCTTTGTAGATCTGGTAAAATTCAAATGTCAAACTGTCCACATGGGACTTTGTTGTTATTGCTGAAACACCTATACATTGGAAGTAGTAATTATTATTTTTGTGACTTGGAAGTGTGAGTATAAAAATAAATGTGTATTTAAGTTATGCCAGCAATATGCCAGCTGTGTAGTGTTATTCATAATTGTCTTATAATAAATTTTAAACACAATGAAAAGCATAATAATTTGAGTTTGCTTTATTAAAAAAAAACACAATGAAAGAGAAGGGCATGTCTTCTCTGGATGGCTGTATTTTAACTTCATCTTTTAGTCTAATATATTTTTAGTTGTTGATCTACATGGTAACATGTCTGAAACTTACTCTCTCCCCCATTTAAAAAACAAACCAATAGGAAACCTATATTCATCATTCAAACTGTCCTGAATCTGGCAAAATTTCTCCTTGGATTTAGGTTTTATTTTATTTGTCTTTGCCTGAGTAAGAAGTCAGGAAGTAACAATTATTTTGTCACCCACTTTATATGACTTTATGAAATTAAGAGTATTCATAAATATATATATACACTAATTATATACTCCTCTTATTTATATTCATAAATATATATGCTCCTAATATATACTCTTCTTAAATGCTAAAATTAATATATTCATAAGTATATATATACTCTTATATTCATAAATATATATGTATACTCCTCTTAATGCTAAAATTAATGGAACTTTAACCATACTAAAACTGACATTGTAATTGACTTGAATGCCATGCTATTCTTTAAGGTAAAGAAAAGTATTAACTAAACTCACAAAATTCGTGCTGTTTTTTGGTACCATTATAGTAAGAACTTTACTATGAAGAGTTTACTTAGAGTGACTGGGCCATCCACTCAGTTAGTCAACTAATTGAACAGCAGTCATTGATTTAACTAAGACAATGTTACTTGCATTATTTCATTAGATTTTCATTTTGTCTTGTAACTATCGGTTCCCCAGATTCACATGTGGGAACCCTGCCCAAATCTACATGACTAGAACGTGAAAGAGGCTTCGTTTTAACCCAGGTGCCTGATTCCAAAGTCATTTCTTTTACCTACTGTTATCTTGCTTCCCACATACCTATTTCCATTTGGTAGCAATCTGGCAAATACCTTCTGATATAGAGTGGAAGATTTAGGAGTAAAGTAACAGATTGATTCATTAACCTTTAGGGGGGTCACAAAAATCAAAGACATATCTAAATACTCGTGTTACAGCAATGCACAGGATTAAAAACATACTCTCATGGAAATAGATTTAATAAGAATATGTTCTCCAAATGCCTTATTGTCCATCCACATGCTTGGCCAAACTAAAAGAAGAAATTACTCTATTAGATATTTTGAGAGTGGAAATAAGTATTTCAGTTCTGATTCTCCACTGTCTGATTCAATGAATACTTGTTGAATTAATCATTGTCTAAACTACTGGTGTAGGTATATTATGTGGTGGTAAGAAGGGCAGTGAATGACATCAGGCTTGAGTTCTAGAAAAATCACATACTAACTTGTTTTCATTGGTAAGTTATGTATTTTCCCTAGGACTTAGGCTCACCATTTGTAAAACATGGAAAGAATAATGTCAACATAAACATTTTACTAATAAAATTAGCACATTAAAAACCCTTAGAGGACTTCTTGGTACAGAGAAGTTCTTGAGTAATGTAAGACTTTAGGAAGCTGATCATGTAGGCATCGCAGGCAGTGATAACATGTCATGAATAACACTGACTTGAAATCTGAATTGAGCCTCTGTCAATTAGTCATTGTATAATTTGGCTTCTAACTTTTCTGAACATAGTTTTTTGCAGTTATATAATTATAAAAATTACAAAAATTTTAATTCTATTTCTGAGAAAAATTTTATTGTGAGGATCAAGTGCAAAATGAAAGTCACTAATTTATGCTTTTATTCAGGAACTATGTTTTACATAGAAAATATGAAAAGTAATATTCACTTATAATACTTATATTGATTATACTACATTAGATGATGGAAATATAAGACTGTCATGTGGAAATAAACACTGTCATGTGTTTGTGAAATTTACAGTGGAAAATTATTCACTTTCCATGAATATTTTCTCCTTGATTCAGTTTTGTTTTGATGTATCAGGCCTGATAGAATGAAATGTTTAGGAGTAATCAATAAAAATGGGAAATATCATAGGGAAATTTATGCCTAGGATTATTTGTTGGAAATAAAATTTTTTTAGTATGTTAGCCATATCATAATTTTTTTTCCATATTGGCAATATGAAGGTATTATTTATATTTGAAACTTAGATTTTATATAATTCTTCTTTGCCTCTGTTTTATCTCTTAAGCCATTTGAAATTGTTTCAGTGACATATCTAAGCATTCATCATTACAGTTTCATCTTTAAAGATATCTAATTATAGACAAAGCTATAAATGTTATAAATATCTGTGTCCATGTCCCAACAGAGAAATAGAATTTGCAGATGATGCAATCTAGAAACTAGAGACTGACTGTATTTGTTATACTTGTTTTTGGCTTTCTAAAGATTATATTTTCCCTTGTTGCTATGAAACAAAAATTGATCTTTAATCAGTGACTCCAAGCAAGAAACAGAAAATCTAGCAAGTAGTGAGTTCAGACAAATATATTTTTTTGGATATCAGTCTGGAATTTACTTTTTTAAATCTGATTATAAAAACTCATCTCAGATGTGTTTTTCTAAGAACAGAGGTTTCGAGACTGATTAAAAACTTTTGAAGTTATTAATAGCCATTTCAGGAAACTACGCAGAATGATTATCCCTTAAGATCGATGTAGATTCTATTTTCTCTAAGTTTATCTAATTACCTATGGGTGTATTTGCACAATAGTGTTACTGATGAATGATTTAATATTTAAGTGGAGGGGTTTTTGAGATACAATGAACAGATACATACTAAGCATAACACAGAATTCTAGGAGTATTTGTAGCAAGTATCCAGATGAGGCATCAAACGTTTTCATGACAGGCCATTTAACATCTCCTGAATAAGAGTGCAAGGATAGCTGCACATGACTGTGCCCTAACTTTCATGCTCCTTTAATGTCATGTCCACAAATATACCCATTAGCAGGATGCTTTTATAAGAGGATAGTTTCACAGCATTAGCTTTAATACCAAGGATTGAAAGAAAACAAAACATTCTAATTCAGAACAATTGCATTTCATATGTCACAATTATGGGTCTGGCCAAGACTTATTGGGGCCTGTGATGAATTAATTAGGCTGACTTTTACTTAAATAAAGCCTGAAGAATTTTGATTATTGGTTGGAAGGAGTAGAATCACCAGTTCTTTGTCCTCTTTCTTAGCCATGTAAAGATTTCATTTTTAGTGTTCATGTTTGTGAACCATCAAGTTACCCCAGAAGCATCCCTATTCAACAGCAAGGAAACTAACAAGCCCAAAGGCTTTCACCAGGAATCTGTTCATTATACAAGATACAGTTCACAGATCATCTATAAATATAGATTTCAGACCAAGATTCCTACAGAGATCAAAGAAAAGCATTTGTGTTTCCATATTTCATACTGTTTTGAGACTTGAAGCCCAGTACTTAATAAGATTTTGCCTATCTGTCCTTTTTATAATATTAAGAAGTCTCACAGCTACAATGGACTTCAGCTAACTTAGTGCAAAAATGGTATACATTATTTTTATTCAAATGAATTTAATATCCTGCAATAGTACCTGAAGGTTTGCCTTACAAATGATGTATGAAGAATATTTTCATGAACTGGGCCACAAGTAAAACTAATCTTTTTCTTCTTCTTTTTTAAGACAAAAGAAATTGGTTCTATGCATTTAACTTCATGTAAACATTGATATAAAAAAGGAAAAGTAAGTTTCCTGTACTGATAATTTTATTAATATTTTCAAGTTCTAGTTTATTTTAATTATTTTTTGATACAAAGTTTCACCCTATTGCCCCAAGCTAGAGGGCTCTGATGTCATAGCTCACAGCAACCTCGAACTCCTGGGTTCAAGAGATTCTCTTGCCTCAGCATCCTGAGTAGCTGGGACTACAGGTGCCCACCACAATGCCCAGCTAGTTTTTCTATTTTTAGTAGTAGGAACTGAGTTTCATTCTTACTCAGGCTGGTCTTGAACTCCTGAGCTCAAGCTGTCCAACAGCCTCACCCTCCCAGAGTGCTAGGATTACAGGCATGAGACACTGCACCTGTCCATTCTGTTTCTCTTTAATCAATCTTCAATTTAATTTATTCTCCAAAATACTGTGTAAATAATGTCTATGAGCAATAAACAATCCCTTTTTTGCTTACTAGCTTCTCTAGCTCCCTCTTCTGGCCTTTTTCCTCCTCCCCGTTTGTTCTCCTCTCCATTGGCTTTGTATATTTAGTAAGGAAATGAAAATAATCAGATTACAACTGCATTATTTTACCTCCATGGAAACAATGAATCCTCTAGTTTTTGTACACAAGGTATTCTCTAGCTTCTCTTCATTTATGCAGTTGAATAATCCGTGCTCTCATTGAGAAGGGATTCCCTTCCATTTGTGTATTGAATCCCATTGAGTTCCACTCAAATTCTTTCTTACTTCCTTCCTTCCTTCCTTCCTTCCTTCCTTTCTTTCTTTCTCTTTCTTTCTTTCCTTTCTTTCTTCCTTTCTTTCTTTCTTTCTTTCTTTCTTTCTTTCTTTCTTTCTTTCTTTCTTTCTTTCTTTCGACTCTGTCTCACTTTATCACTTTATCACTGTCAGTAGAGTGCTGTAGCATCACAGCTCACAGCAAACTCCAACTCCTGGGCTTAAGCGATTCTCTTGCCTCAGCCTCCTGAGTAGCTAGGACTACAGGTGCTCACCACAATGCCTGCTATTTTTTTGTTGCAGTTTTGTCAGAGCCGGGTTCTAACTGGCCAACCTCAGTAGATGGGGACAGTGCCCTACCCACTGAGCCACAGGCAACCCCTCGAATACTTTTCACTAGCCAAGATTATTTAGTCCTCCAGAATCATGAATTATTTTCTCTGTATTGTATTATTTACTGAGGCTTCAAAATTAGTTATACTGTTAATGATTTTTTTTTTATTATTGGGGTTTCTTTGAGGGTACAAAGAATCAGGTTACACTGATTGCATTTGTTAGGTAAAGTCCCTCTTAATTGTATCCCACCCCCAAAAGGTATGTCACACACCATGACGCTCCACACACCTCCCTCCTTCCCTCTCTCTGCTCTTCTCTTCCCTCAGCCCACCCTCCTTTCCTTCTCTGCTTTCCCTTTCCCCACTTCCCACCATGTACTAGGTCACTAATTGTCCACATACAATTATGGAGTACATGGGATTCTTGCTTTTCCCTTCTTGTGATACTTACTAAAAATAATGTATTACGCTTCCATCCAGTTTATACAAAGGATGTGAAGTCTACATCTTTTTAATGGCTGAATCATATTCCATGGTGTACATATACCACAGCTTGTTAATCCATTCCTGGGTTGGTGCATTTAGGCTGTTTCCACATTTTCGCAATTGTAAATTAAGCTGTGGAAAGACAGTCTAGTGCAAGTGTCCCTATGGTAAAAGGATTGCTTTTCTTTCTGGGTAGATGCCCAGGAATGGGATTGCAGGATCAAATGGGAGGTCTAGCTTGAGTTCTTTGAGGGTTCTCCATACTTCCTTCCAGAAGGATTGCATTAGTTTGCAGTCCCACCAGCAGTGTAAAAGTGTTCACTTCTTTTCACATCCATACCAGCATCTGTAGTTTTGAGATTTGTAATGTGGGCCATTTTCGCTGGGGTTAGATGATGTCTCAGGGTGGTTTTGATTTGCATTTCTCAAATAATTTGGGACAATACGCATTTTTTCATATGTTTGTTAGCCATTCATCTGTCTTCTTTAGAGAAGGTTCTAGTCATGTCTCTTGCCCATAGATATATCGGATTGTTGGCTTTTTTCATGTGGATTAGAGTTCTGTATAGATCCTAGTTATCAAACTTTTGTCTGATTCAAAATATGCAAATATCCTTTCCCATTGAGTATGTTGTCTGTTTGCTTTGGTTTTTGTCTCCTTAGCTGTACAGAAGCTTTTCAGTTTCATTAAGTCCCATTTGTTTATTTTTGTTGTTGCAATTACCATGGAAGTCTTCTTCATAAAGTCTTTCTCCAGGCTGATATCTTCCAGTGTTTTTCCCAGGCTTTCTTTGAGGATTTTTATCATTTCATGTCTCAAATTTAGGTCTTTTATCCATCTTGAATCATTTTTTGTGAGTGAAGAAAGATGCAGTTTCTGTCTTTTAGAGTGGATATCCAGTTCTCCCACCACCATTTATTGAATAGCTATTCTTTTCCCAATTGTATGTTCTTGTTTGGTCTATCGAAGATTAGGTGGCTGTAAGATGTTAGTTTCATTTCCAGAAATAGCAGAAGGTATTAACAAATAGAAGAACGTACCAACATACCATGCTCATGGCTGGGAAGAAACAACACTGTTAAAATGTCTATACTTCCCAAAGAAATCTACCAATTCAATGCCATCCCTATTAAAATACCAACATCGTCATTTCAAGACTTGGAAAAAATGATTCTTCATTTTGTATGAAACCAGGAAAAAAACCCGTACAGCTAAGGCAGTACTTAGTAATAAAAACGAAACTTGGGGCATCAGCATGCCAGACTTTAGACTATAACACAAGGCCATAGTGGTCAAAACAGCATGGTATTGGCATAAAAATAGAGACATAGGCATTTGGAATTATTAACTGTCTTTTACAAATCTGATTTATTGCACGTCACTCTAGTTATTATGATCCTCCTTTCCTCTTTTTAGCCAAACTTAAAAAAAAAAGTATATATTTGTCATCTATTCCTAATTCAATTCAATCAGTATTTTGCCACCTCACTGATGTTAAGATTGCGTAAGTCCCCCTTCTTACCAAATGTTTCCCTGTCAGTCATCATTTTACACAATGGACTAGCCCTATTTCATTCCTATTTCTCCTGTTTCTTGAAAAGCTTTTCTTTATTTAGCTTACAATACCCCTTTGAAACCCTTTTTTACCCCTTCCAAATACCAAAATCAGTCTATTTCAGTATCTTCCAATACCGAAATCAGTCTATTTCTATTCATATTCCTGATTTCTTGCTCATTTCTTTTGCCACAATTCTATTTATATTTGAAGTCATAAGAAGTTGACAAATCATTCACCATTAATAAACTGTCATAGCACCTGTTGCTTTAACATGTATCATGTAATGTTTCTTTTATATTTGTGTGTATGATTAACTTTCTCCAAAAGATGGTAGATCCCATGTGAAAAGGATCTTGATTTATATTTCTCTTCTATGCTCTGTCTTAACAAAGTAGATGCAGATTATAAACCTGTGTTCAAAGAAATCTTCTTTTCTTTAAATCTGTTACTACCATTCCACTGATTATTTGCAGTTAGAAAATATGTCTTGGCCTTATTAGCAGGTTGAGCTGTGGATCAAAGATTCTAGATGGTGAGGTTATTGAAGACTTAAACTCTCTGAACCATAATTTCTAAAAAATATCATCTTCTAAAATCCTTACTTAAAAGATACATTCATTTTATAACCTTATTTGCATAGAAAATTGCCTAAAAAAGTTAACTCAGATTTAACAAACACCCTACCTTATAATCCACTATGTTTTTATTCTTTGTTATTAGAAATAATTACTGGTCTTGGAAAAACATGTAAATAACCAAATTTTTAAAGCATGATTTTAGTTATTTGTATAAAACATCTTTATCAAATCTGTATATTTCTTTCTGTCATATATGTTGTGAATTTTGAAAAGGTAATGAATGCATTTTCTTGTCTACTATCAGTAACAAGGAAGTTGTTTTCAAAAAAAAAGAGCTTTGCATAAAAGAGATGCTGAGAAATTTAAAGATTATTTTTAAAAGATGGCAGTAGAAATTCAAGCTTTGAATTTCTTGGCAAGTATACACATTGATTATCAAATATTTTGTGTAATTTTCTTTCCAAATTACTAATTTTATTTCAAATTTAATACTTACCTAATCACTGAAATAGCATGTTTTCATGGTTAACTACACTGGAATGTACAATGTGCTTGACTTTGAATGCGTAAAATACCGTTGGAACCATTATATTCTTAACTCACTGAACCAAATAGTGAAATGGTTTAATTTTTGCAATTTTTACAAATGGAGCCACAAACTTTATTGATCACTCAGCATACTTTCATGATTCAGTTTTATGTGCATTACTGAATGAGCCATATACTTTACAAGAATAGGTTTATATGTTTCCGGAATTTAGCGGGGAACTATCCCAGACAAAAGAAATACCTTTTTACGGTTCACTTAAAATGCACAATGCCTCGTTGTTATTTCATGCTATATTGGTAAAGCTACATCCTCAATAAATCTCAGCTATTCCTGTATTTGCCCAAGAGACGTTAAGCTCTGGTAACAATTACTAATTTCATACAAATTAAATTATAAGCATGAATGAATTCCAAGACATAGTAAAATTTTAGAAGACAAAGAAATCAAGCTATAAGAGACACAACAGGATGAGTTAAATATTGAACAGGCAGGCTTTTTAGAAAAATAATTTAACCAAATGAGTTATTTATTTAAAAGTGTTTATACTAAGTAATTGATTTGGTTAAATTTTAATTAAACTATGCACAGACACTCTGTCCCTTTCTCTTTCCATAGCTTGTCCTTTCCCCATTTTCTCTATTTCTGTCTCTGTCTCTATACATAAATTGTTTTAAAATTATTTAGATTCTGTGAGGCTATAATATAAATAATTAAAACTTTATAATTGTAGAAAATTAAATAGTTGTTATGATTCCCAATATCTATAATTAAATTTTGCCTTATTAAATAAAATATCATTACAACTGTCCCAGACCGTCTATTCTGACTAAGCACAATGAGGCAAAAATCCATTTGTGTTTTAATGTGTTTGTTTCGTTTTTTTTGTCAATGTTAAAATTATGTTTCCTGAAGATTATGGTCATTTTAGCCAATTTTTAACAATATATTTTAGAGAGTTCTTTAGTGCCTAAGCTTTACTAGTCTTCTAACTTAAACACGTCGGGGTGTGTGTGTATTCATTCCTTTGAGTTGAAATCATTTCCTTTTTTTGGTGCCCTTTAATTTTCATGGGGATATAGTGAAACATTTCCCCTCAAATTGTAATACTAACTTGCCCTAGGTTCTTAGCAATTTATATCCCTTGTCCATTAGCATATTCCTGCTCCAGTGATATTTTAGACTGCTCGGTGTTATTTGATAGCTATTTTTATGTTCATATATTTGAATTAAGTGTTTATTTATATTTATTAACTATGAACTAGCTAGAAGGAAAAACAAAAACCTATCGTTCATATCTTGTAAGGAAAGAGAAAACGTTATAAAAACTATATTGAGTACTGTAAGCACTTCCGATTTTTCTTAATTTGTCAAGTTCTGTAAGCAAGAATTAAATATTTGAAAATAAAAGAACAGGTAAGGGAATTAATATTTTTTATCATAGTTATGCTGAGTGAGTAATGTCAGTTCACAAAGAAAACTTACACTTTCATATCCTCAAAAAATAAAAATAAAACAATTACAATAGTGGAATATTCTAATGCACACAAAAAGCTCCATCTCTGAGTTGATGGGTACCCCAATTAGTGTGATTTGATTAATTTATATTGTACGCCTGTATCAAGACATCACTAGTATCCTGAGACATATACACGTATTTGTATCCCTAATAATAATTAAAGAAATGGATTAGTTGTACATGTAATGATTAATTTCTAGGTTTTCCATTCTGTTTCATCATTCTGCATGCCAGTTTTTATGCCAGTAAAATGTTGCTTCAGTCACTACTGACTTGTAGTTTATTTTGAGGTCTAGTAGTGTGACACCTCCAGCTGTGTTCTCTTACTCAGGGTAGCTTTGGCTATTTAGGGTCTTTGGGAATTCCACATAAAATCTAGGATTCTTTTTCCTGTGAGGAAATGAAATTTAACATTTCTGAATGGTACAAGGGATATTACATTTTGGTATTTGACAGAGATCGATTTTACTCTGTAGATCCCTTCTGATATTACGGACATTTTAACAGTATTAATTATCCTAAACCATGAGCCCGGGATGTCTTTCCTTTTGTTTGTATCCTCTTCAATTTCTTTCCTCAGAGTTTCTTAGTTTTCCATACAGAGGTTTTACACTTTCTTTTCTCCATTCAGTAAGATGTCAACTCTCATTTTACTTGTCAGATATGCCTTTTATTATGTTGAGGTGCTTATTTGCAAGTGATTTGCTTATTTTGAGCCATACTTGCATTCCTGGGATGAATCCCACTTGATTATGTGTACTATGTTTTGGTGTGTTGTTGAATTCAGTTTGCTAGTACTTTGTTGAGAACTTTTCTATTTTTGTCAGGAATATTGGCCTGTAGTTCGTGTGTGTACCTTCATCTTGTTTTAGTATGAGGTTTATTAATAAGTTTGAAAAAAATTCTTTCTCCTTCAATTTTTTGGAATAGCTTGAAAAGGATTGGCATTAATTCTTCTTTAGAAGTTTAGTAGAATTCAACAGTAAAACAACCCCATTCTGGATTTTCTTTGTTGGGAGACATTTTATTACTGGTTATTTTTTCATTATGCCATTTTACTACTAATGCCAAAGTTAACCACTATTTTTGTTCTTTAAAAAAATATCAGATAATGTTTGAGGAAACAAAACCTTGCCTAGTTTTCTCTAGCAATGAATTTTTAAATATATATATTATCTTATATTGTACATTTCTAGTATTTTTTTATTGTCAACAATACATTTTAAAAAGCATACACAGTAGCACATGTAGCTGTAATTTCTTCACTTCTACTGCTGTATATTACCATTTCATAAACATGTATCTTTTTTAAATTTTTCTGTAAATGGGCATATCAGATGTCAAAAGATATTCTTGTAGTTGTTACTATTCAGATGTCTTAGAATATTATGAACATGGTACCCTTGTGTATCTATCTTGGAGTAGATTGTTATAAACATTACAAAATTTTAAGATTGTCTTCAATTATTTTCTGTAAAGATTATATAAACTTACACTATCCTACTAGTAATATATAAAATATGTTATCGATGTCTAATCTTTCCAGGTGGATGCCTGTAAAATTTTATCTCATTGAAAACTTGATGTATGCATTTTCCAATAACTAATACGATTATCTGCATCTTCTATGTTCTTATTTGTCATTCGTGTTTCTCTCCTGTGAAGCACTTATTAAATTTCCCTTACATTCACTGAGACTGTCTTTTTCTTATTAGAATTTGTTTTTCATTAATTCTTCATTGGCTTCATGGATTGCAATATCTTCTCCCAATTTTTACTGTCTTTTTCTTTCTTAATGTATTTATTATTGAACTAAAGTTTTTAATTACATACAAGTAGATTACAATTTTTTGTTTATTGCTTATACTGTCATAATTTAGTTGTACATTCTAACCTCAAGGTCAGAATAATGTTAATCTATATGTATTTTTGTTTTTTTTAATGTTTTTAGAGTTGAAGTGTATTACATAAGGTGATTATCCATTTTACTGGATTGTATCCATAGAGATAACCAAATTTCTCAACTTTATTTGTTGAACCAAGACTTCCTTCCCTCGGTATCCACCTTGTCACCTACATCCTCATAATTTTCCATTTACATGGAGGCCTATCCACTTTATCTTTTGTCAATTTGTCTACCTGTAAATTGAGAGTATCTTATTTTTTATATATTTATAACTTTTGATATGAAATGTGATATGCATGCATTTTGCACGACATGTTTCTAAACATGTCATGGG
Organism: Otolemur garnettii; assembly: GCF_000181295.1. Classification (NCBI taxonomy): domain Eukaryota; kingdom Metazoa; phylum Chordata; class Mammalia; order Primates; family Galagidae; genus Otolemur; species Otolemur garnettii. The sequence goes on from NW_003852403.1 coordinate 28,730,558, forward strand.
TATACCACACACCTGGTATTAATTTGTCATGTTCCTTACATCATATTTGTGACATTTTGAATAATACTGCATTAAATCTATAAAAAAACTTAGGAAAGAATTGCCATTTTTATGATACTGTTTCTATCCATGTTTACTGGATATTTGCCCACTGATAATCCCATACACTTTTACCTTTATCTCAAACTATAACCCAAAATGCAATATGGGGAAATTGAATAGATAAATGTAAAACAGTTATCAGAAGAAACTATTAGAAAATACACTTATAATTGTGGAGATATTTCTAAAGAAGACACAAAACTCAAAACCTTACTTTGTCTTCATACCCCTAAAATTTGGGGGGACTCTCCATCTGTGATTTTTGCAAAATGATCTCTAACCATTATATTATAACATCTGATGTAAGAGCACATATGTCTGAGCAGGTACAGTACTTTTCTACCTCCTTGTGAAAAAAATGACAGATTTGACTAAATAATTAAAAAAATACTTTAAAACTCTGTGACAAGAAATGCATTTAATTAGTAGTGATAAGCTGAGAGAAAATGTTATATATGTCTAAATGTATGTCATTGTAAATGTAAATAAATGAATTTGTGTATTTATACCAATTATTAAAAAGCACATAATAACCAATTGTAAAGTGTCAAGATTCTAGTTTAAAAGGAAAAGGATAAAACCTATGAATTTTTTTTTAATTGAATCATCATGGCCATAAATATATAAAGAGCAAAGCTGCTTTTACTCAGTCATCAGTTTGACATAAATATAAAAAACAAAAATTAAATAACATGCTGGTTATCACTCTTAAGTGCTCTTTATAAAGTATAACCTGGCAGATTCTTTTGAAATGTAAACGTGGCCGTCTTTCAGAACTGGAAATGAAAGTGCCCTCTTTGACTAAGCCATTTCCTTCTATACGTTTGTCTTAAAGAAATAATATTACTTATGCATATGTACATCAGAATTGTTTGTAGTATTGCCTCCATAAGTATTGTTCTACCATAATGAAAATAGGAACCAATGTAGGACTATTCAAGTAAAATACTGACGATCTTATCTAAGGGATACAACAATTTAAAGAATTAGACTGTCCTAGATGGTGCCTGTGGCTCAAAGGAGTTGGGCGCCGACCCAATATGCCAGACGTGGTGGGTTCAAACCCAGCCCTGGCCAAAAACTGCAAAAAAAAAAAAAAAGAATTAGACTGTCCTTAACTGACATAAACCAACTTTAAGATGCACTGTTGTCTGACCAAACATGGAAAAGGAAAATAAAATTTTACTTGCATAAAACAAACATTTATAGGGCAGGTACAAATCTATGTTTGAATATGTGAGTTTGTACATATTTATGCTTGAACTTTCTCTCATATGTGTTAATCAACTTATAGAAAAAGGACCAGAGGATTAGATATCAAACAAATAATGATAATTTTCCCTGGGCAGAAAAATGGGACTGAAAGATGAGACCCAAGGGGATATTTTCTGTTTGGTGCTATATTTCTATCTATAGTTTAATATATCTCAAGGAATATACAATCCCATACCAAAATTGAAAAATGATCATAACTAAAAAACATATATATAAAGACCTATTAGGTCTTCAAACCCTGAAATTTACATTTATTGGCCTGTCCAATAAGCTCATCTATAATTAATGAGTTTTTTCAAGAGAATCTTCATTGTAATTAGAACATCTGATATACGAGAGCATGCATATCTGAACAGGTGGTGTTCCCCCACCTTCATGCTTTAAAACAATAATTTTTTTCCTACATAAAGCAGTTAGATTACAAACAACTATTCCTGAATTGCTCTATATTACCTATTTGGTAATAATTCAATAATCCTTATAACTGAGGAAATTTTCATTTGAATATGAATGCTTTCTTGTTATATATTATTCTTCGGTAATTAGAGTCTACCTTACCCAGTTAGGCATTGGGAAATTAGCAGAGAAAATGAAAGTTATTCAGACTCCCTCTCATGTAAGACTTCTCATGTCTTATGTGAGTGGCTTGCCGAAGCCCTTGACTTTTCCCTCTCATAACATCTTGCCTCATAGAGGTGACATATATTTATTTTCAGTATTATTCTTCATTCCTGGGGCAGCCATATTCAGTATACCCCTACATTCCTGACATCATTCTAAGTACTATGACAACAGGTCTAGAACGCAGATGTGAAAAAGATACTACATGCAATTAAAGTTTCAATTAGTCTCCTATTTCCCCACAGGGCGATACTGTGATACTGCTAAAATGTACGTTTCTCCTGATTCTACATTTGTTAATTGAAAAAAAAAAAATTCACCAAGGGTAACTTCTTGCTGCAACAGCAAAATAAGAGACTTAGTTCTGGGCCATTGACACAAGTTTTGGATTGCCTCATCGATTTTCCAGATGCTGGTCTTTGTAGAATACTGGGATTATCGTGGTGCCAGGAGCTGAGCGGAGCACTGATTGCCAACTTCACACTGGCCCATGGTCAGCCCTCAGACATTTGCCATCATAGAACAATTTCTGGTTTGGTTTAGGAGGGCATAAATTCTGATTTAAAACCACATAAAACTCTCCATTCTAATTTTAAAAACATATTTATGAGAAGTGGAAACTAACTTCACAAATTCCCTTTTATGCTATTGATCATCGAGTGCTAAGGAAAGTAAAATAATTGGGGCCAGGCATCAGATCTAGTGGTGTGGATTCTATTGACTGCAGAGCCATCCCTTTTGATATGTGTCTTAAGATAGTGAACGATATTTCGGGTACCCATATATGTGAAGTAATCATCCAGTGTTCCACTCTCTTGGAATATTCAGAAATACTTTAACATTGAATTAATTGTAGGCCAGAATCCATATAAACAAAGATACAGGAATTATGATTTCTGAATTGTTGGTAATTGGATTTTAACCTACTTGAGGTAGACTCTGAATTTCCCCAGTGTGGGATGAGAATCAAAATTTGGAAATACTGGGTGGCTCCTGCAGCTCAAAGGAGTAGGGCACCAGCCCTGTATACTGGAGGTGGTGGGTTGAAGCCTGGCCCTGGCCAAAAAATAAATAAATAAATAAATAAATAAAAATTCAGAAATAACGTATATAACCTTCAAATGTGATTTGAATAGCTCCACTGTAAGTAAAAAACACAGTAACATAAGATGCTTTGAGGGTTTTATTTTTAATTCTTTCTGAGTTATTTCAATTGTTTTTTCCATTCCTACCCCTTGCACGTTTATGTCAGTAGTTCCTATTAATTTATTTTGAGTATCTTAAGTCATAATACATTTGAAGATATACATAGTGTATGTTTGAGTGGAGACAGTGATGAGAATTTATGTTTAAATTTCAGTTTTATAGTCCTAAAAACAGAACAGAACAGAAGCAATGACTTCTATTTTTGTGTTTTACACACTGTGATACAGTCTTAGTGATTGATTTTTTTGACGGGCAGCTTTATGCTTTAATGCAAAACCACTTCACTTCTCTTGTCTTACGTGAATGGCTTGCCAAAACCCTTGAGTTTTCATACCACAACATTTCAAAGAAAGGGAAACTTGCAGAGTAGAAGATGCAAAGAATATTTGTATTATTTACTGAAGGAAACTATAACGGTGCAAAAAATAAGGCCACCATCCGGAAGGACTTTGATCCAAAGCATAGATTACACTTACCATATCTTCCAAAGTTACAGCATCTCATTTAGACTTTTACTTTTGTCATTTAAGTGTCTGTCTGATCCTAGCACTCTGGGAGGCTGAGGTAGGTGGATCCCTTGAGCTCAAAAGTTTGAGACCAGCTTGAGCAAGAATGAGACCCTATTTCTATTAAAACAAACAAACAAACAAAAACCCAGCTTGGCAGCTTGGCGTTATGCTGGACATCTGTAGTATTAGCTACTTAGGAGGCTGAGGCAAGAGGTTAGCTCATACCTAGAGTTTGAGATTGCTGTAAGCTTTGATGTCATGGCATTCTACCCAGGACTACAAAGTGAAAAGAAAAAAAAATGTCTGGTTCATATTAATGGTTACATTTCTACACATCCTAGATTTTATAAAATCATTTTTTCCATGAGAAATTAATGCATTTACTTATTCTGACATTAAGGATTCCCAGGGTGTAAATTGCACTGGAAGATAAAGATTACACTATTTCAATGGATAATCTCAGTTGTTTCCCAGAATATTGGGAAGGAAGGAGAAAGGAAACTGGTGAATGATGGTGAAGTCCACTGTGTGTTCATGTGTGTGTGTGTGTGTGTGTTTTCAATTGTTATGCATAAAACAACCCAAAAATATCAAAGATTGCATATTTCCTTACTCATGTCTTAGAAATAAAGATTCCACAACTCTCCTTTGGGTTTGGAGATCTGCATACTTACTGAGTATTTCCTAAAATGCATAGAACATATTGGTTCAAGAAGGAGGGGAAATTGTGGTCTAATATTTTTTTTTTATTAAATGATAGCTGTATACATTAATGCAAACATGGGGTACAATGTAGTGTTTTCATATACAATTTGAAATATTTTCATCAAACTGGTTAACATAGACTTTGTGTCATTTACTTAGTTATTGTGTTGAAACATTTATACTCTAATTCTAGA
>NW_003852403.1:28735189-28739253 GCF_000181295.1 Otolemur garnettii
CAGTCACCCTCCCACCACCCATCCGCCCTTCTCCCCTCCCCCACCCCTCCCCATATTCTTAGGCTAGAATTAGGTTGTAGCTTTCATTTGGTCTAGTATTTCTTAAAGGTTTACACATGTTAGCACGCTAGCTTATTATTCTTAATGCTGAAGAGTATGGCAAATTACTCACTCTCCCCCCCCCAAAAAAAATACCAAAGAATAAACTTAAGTGAAAAGACAGCAAAATTCTAGTGTAGTACCGTGCAAGACATGGAGGGCTCTTTGACTAGTGAATGGAAAACCGCATCTATTTTCCTATTGAACTGTCTCTAGGCTGTTCTGCTTCCCATTCTTTTTTGGTCCAGGTCAATGTAGTTCAGAGATCTCGAAAAAGAACTCAGAATATTCTCATTTTTTGACAAGATTTAATTGACGTTAATGATTTTTTGAAAATGAAATGCCATGACGAATATGTTTTTCAGGTCCACCCATATTCTAGAACTACTGTTTTTTTTACAACCACTCTTACAACTTGAATTTACATTATTTTATAGAGTAGAATGACAAGCTGAGTGAGAAGGAACCATTAACATCTAACATTCACAGAGACAGAAAGGTACGGATGATTTATTCTGAACAAAAGAATCAATTTAGGAAGATACTTCAAACCCAATGTTCAGCGATTTGAGTGAAAACTGTTTTGAACTTGGAAATAAATGAGACATTGGGAGCTCACTTTCGACAGGCAGTGTTTCAGGGATCCTTTTAAAGGAAGAATGTTGATTATTATTTTCAGTTAATTATGTATTTGTAACATTTTTTGAGCTTTGGCATTGTGCTAATCACAGAACAGAATATGGCTTTCAAAGCACCAGTTCCTACTGAGTAAATGTGCAGTTTTCATTTTAGGGTAGGATAAGGACCCACTCTGGGAGTGACATCAATGTGAATCACCTAAGGAAAAGCAAAATTCAACAACAAGTTTACTTTAACAACACAACATGGCAGATAATCATTAAAGGGAGGTTTTCAAAGAGTCTGGTATTGTTATTCACATAAATTTTCTTCCTAAGTAGCAAATTGGGACCATGATTTCCCTGCGGTACTTTCATCACAATTTAGATTCAGCAGAGTCTCCCTTTGCCATTTACAACTCCCTGCCTGCATTTAATATTTATGCAATATTGAATTAAATAAAATCCTAGAGTTCTGCACTTGTTCATTTGTTCCGTGTTTGGGGGAAGCTATGCAGAGTTCAATGGAATATGAAAATACAGTATATTATGCTCGTTATGAGCAAAGCTGCTAAATGATAGATTATCCTGGGAAATAAACTTCCTTTTCAGGAATTTTTTTTTTTCTTTTTGCCAACTTCTAGTAGTTTTATTTCCTATTGTAAATGCAAGTTGAAGACAACCTGTAAGCAAACTCTTCTGTTAGTTTTCCATTTCATTTTCTCTCAAAAATATCTGTTAAAAATTGTTCCAAATGATTTTCTTCCTGGTCTATTATTAGCTTTTAAATCCTTCAGCCTGTCATCATTTGTGAATTTGCTATTACCTAATACTGTGTGTAATTTTATCTTCTTATCTGAACGAAAAGACTACTGTACACAAATACTCTGTATTTACACATGGAACTGATTTAGGAAAAGGTTGTTTTCCTCAACAGAAATCAAAACTCTGAACAGATTCAATGTTCTATAGCTAATTTATGTTTAAAAGAAAAGCAGTGGCAACTTTTAGTGATATTGTGTATTGGTATACAGTTTACATAGTACATCCAAACCGAAGGCTGGGATTGACTCGGTCTTACAAGTCTTTGCATATATAAAACGGGAAGTGGCCTACACAAAGAGAAGGATGATCATTTCGTGCTGAGCTCTGCTCGGGGCTACTCATATAACTTGACACACTGAAGTGAAGCAATCCTGATAGTAGGACAACACAGAGAAATCATATTCTCAGAGTCAGACTGATTCAAACGAGGTGTAGTCACTCTATTGCTTCTGTACTCAACTCCCCATACAGTTTTTATTTTATTATTATATATTTGACTTTTGTACATATTATTTTACCATGCTTGCATTATCCACAATAAAATATGATTATGTGTTCTGTATAACCCAATGAAGACCATAATCCACATCATTTATGCAACTTCGATCTTATTTAAAAAGGCAGAAATTGATAGTATTTTTCTAAGTCTGAAATGTATTTGTAACTTGTTCAAATTCAGAAAGCTTTTAAAGTTTCTATTAAATACTGTGTTCTTCCTGACTGGTGATATCCCAAATTGAAAACTAGGTACACATGAAAGAATGAAGTTGTGCTAGCAATGAAGGAAATAAAACAAAGAATGGAAATGGTAGAAGGAGTAATGAGTAAGAGTATGAGAAAGTCCGTACATTTAACAAAGAATACAATTAATTTAAATGGAAGAGAAACATGCACTGTGGTTAAAATAATTTAATTATAATGGTGATAATTGCTCAGGAAACATTTTCAGATTAATGAGATGGGTGAGCATTGATAATAGATAAAAAATGTTTACTCCAGTGACAGTTATTGATGAAGAACCATATTTTATAGTTTTTATAAAGGTGAATGTTCAATTCTGGATGTATATTGTGCCAATTAATTTCCCAATTTTAAGAATGTACTATAGTTTTGAATATATCACTTTTGGTCTGAGAGAAGCTCAAAAATAGATATATTATTTTTTAATTGGTGAATATAGAGTTATTTTAAAATAAAAATATAATAGTAAAGCAAATGTGGGGAAACGTTAAAAATGCAGATGGTATTTAGCACTTTCCTGGAAAGATGAATAAGAAACTCTGTATAAAATATTTTACAGAATGGTAAAAATCTGCATGCAATCCTACATTTTTCAAAATTATTTATTTTAAATCTATTTTATGATTGTTAGGACACTTAGAATTATTTAAGAAAGGAAGAAGGAAAATTGCTATTTTCAAGTATTTCATCATGTTAAGATGTTGCAAGACTCTAAATAAAATCCTGAATAATTGAAGTTTATCTTTTAGCATGGATACATGTGCTAAGTTAATTTTTAATAGGCAATGACATTTTGTTGGATGAGGTAGAGAGTGCTCAATTGTTTAGTACATTAGGAAAGGGTGACTGAATTCAAAACTTATTCAGAATCAGTGATAGAGTGTAGAAATTTCTTGTCACTTCATGCATTATGTACAAATTATTAATGTTGATTAAAAGAAAAAGATTAAAAAGGTAAAAGATTAAATGAAAATAAAAAATAATTCCTCTCCTGCTCAAAGTAATCTAGAAATGTAATTTTCATTTAATAAGTTAGATTTTTCATGTTCCTGTTAAAGTTTATCATTCTCTGACTCGAGGTCAGTGGTTTCAACATCAAACTATAATTTTTATTTCTGAAAATCACTTCATTTTTCTGAAAGTTACTTCATTTGTAACTAGTTAGCATTTAATTTTCTCAATATTGGATGTAGTCCTTTAAAATATATGAATGTATCAAGTTCTATAGCAAAGCTAACACAAAGGTTATTTATGAGTTAAATCTTATTTTAAGACTAAAGCTATGTATATCATTGTTCGTAGTTTGCCAGTTTGACCCATTGAGGGTTGTGTATTTAATTTTAAATTATTATAGGACTTGAATTTTATGATCTTTTTGTAGTCAAGGAGATAATAGAAAGCTAAGTTTTAGGCATTTTCATTTCAATCAAGAACAAATGTAAAATTTCTAATTGAACATTGTATATTATAAAAATTAATGATTTTAAAAGCTTTTATACATTTTGATCATGTTTCATTGCTGTTTCTTGAAATTCTACATATTAATAATATTTCTTAAATGTATACTAAGTTCATACAGTCATCTACCAATGTCTTAATTTTATTGTTTAAACATTTCACAGAAAAAATTATTAAGGCCGGCTCGGCGCCTGTGGCTCAAGTGGCTAAGGCACCAGCCACATACACCTAAGATGGAGGGTTCGAATCCAGCCCGGGCCCACCAAACAACAATAATGGCTGCAACCAAAAAATAGCCGGGCGTTGTGGCGGGTGCCTGTGGTC
>NW_003852403.1:28739360-28869007 GCF_000181295.1 Otolemur garnettii
AAAAAAAAAAAAAAAAAAAATTATTAAGGCCTACTTGGTCTTCTTATCCAATATGCTTACCCTTGAGACTGATATTCAGGTAAGCAGCTAATATCTGAACATAGAGAATTATATACTATCAAGTTTTGAATAATCTTCTTGCATTGAAGAGGAAATCACTGTATTAATGGTAATATACCTAATCTTCTCCTGCTAACAAGATGAGTGACTTTAACCAAGTGATGTAACCTCTACAGTTTTCACATTTGTAAAATGGAAAGACTCAAAGGTCTTTTGATTTCTACAACTTCCATTGCTTTGTGAAAATAAAGGCTACCTTGAAAGATAATAATATAAAATAGGCATGAAGAGTCAGTTAAAATGGCCAAGTTTTGACATGGAAGTACAAACAAACTAGCTTATAACTTGTCTTCAAGTAAGGGAAGCTGATTTTCCTCCAATATAAAATCCTAGAGGTGAGGGGAAAAAGTACAAAGAGCTATGTCAAGGTATTGCATTGGATGTACCCCCCGCTTTCATCATTAAAAGTCTGTCTAAAGAATTTTCTTCCTAAGTTTTAAACTTTTCTAATATAAAAAAAAATGAGTTTGAGAGGAGATTGTTTTAATCGTTAGATTCTGCATGGGTGCATTTAATTCATATTACAAGTTCATCATATTTGACGACAATACCAAACTCTATCAAATTTAATATATTCTTGTTAAGCCCAGATTCTTGATAGCACTGCTGCAAATTGAGACCCAGCAATGTGCACGTGGGAATGTAATTGTTACAATACTTTTCATTAAACTTATTTCTGCACAAACTTTTAAATTATTCAAATAATTGATTTTGTTAGTTTGTTTTGGGTTTGTTATTTGCTAAAATCATGCAGTATATTTTAAAATCAATAGTATAATGTTATGGTTTATCCTTTTTATAAATAGAAGGTTCTTAATGTTGATCTCCATTTGTATCTAATTTTTTCTCTGGAATATATGTTTTTTATTCACATAAAAGTTGAGTACATTTAATAGGCAGAAAGCCACCTTTGAAATTTTCCATGTTATTTCAAAATATGGAATTAACATTGCCCTTTAAATATAGAATTGTTACTTACTTTGTGAAAGAATCTGATTTCTTTTTATGATATTTTTTTTGATTTGGAATATGGGCATTTCTATGAATGCCTAATAAAGCACAAATTGCTCAATATTTGAAAATTAGGATTTCTCATTAAATGAACATTTTCTATTGCTCACCTCATTAACTGAGTAATTAGAAATTAAACTACTTGTATTATGATGGCAGGTGTAAGTGGATGTATTTTAAGAAAGGTGTCTTGTTCTAGTTAGTTTACCTTCAATCACATCCCAGGGAATATTTCTAAAGACAATTGCTGCGACATTCCATCTGATTTGTCTGAATAAAATAATTTTTAAAAGAGACATTTCCCAGAACAATCAAGTAAGAAAATGCTTATTTAATTAAAGTCATGCTAATAATTACCCTTTGCTGGGTATAGTGAGTATCAGGATGTCAGCCAGAAATGTCATTTAAATCAAGATATTTTTAAACTTCACAGTAACACTGCATGATGTTAAATACGAAAAACCTTCAAATTAAAAAAAAATTTAAAAAGAGGTAAAAGAAGAGGAGGTATACTGAGGTCACCCATCATTCCAAATCTCTTTTTCCCTTATTACCGTTGGGTTCTAGAGGTTTTAGGAATAATCTTAAACCTTTTTAACAATAATCTTTTTTAACAATAAAGATAATACATAGTTTAAACTTTAAACTTACCATGCAGTCAAAACACAGAATGAGGTTCGTACTGTTCTTCATAGTCCTTGGATAAACATAAAACTGGCCAATGTAATCAGGTCTTAGATTTACTAGGAAGAAAATTTGCTCTTCTCATGGTGTAACTTAATATTTAGTTTAGAAACTAAATTAATTTAATTTCCATTGAATAAGATCTTATGACAAAGAATATGTGGACTTTAACAAAAATACCAAAGTTAAAAATCTTTAAGATACAAAAATTTGCTTTCTAAAGTGCAAAGAAGATAATTACCTATTAGTTAAGAGTTGGTAGAACAAAGGGCTATTTTACCAAAGGCAATTCATTCATCATTAAGAAAATACCTGAAGTAAAGAGAAAAAAAAAAAGGGAAGGCCTTGCACTTGGTTGAATCTAACTGGTAACATAAACATCTTCATTTAATAATGTGCCTTAATGACCTACTACAAGAAATGTAATGAACTAATGACTACAGATTTGTTATTTTAATTGAGATTTCTATAGTGTTTTGTCCCTTAAAACACTATATGAAATACCCTATGCAGAACAGTTCTTCAGCAAACACAGCAAAGGTCTGCAGGTTACTATAATTGTCATAGATTTAAAAATTATAATGCTGAGTTATAAGAAATAAGAGGAATAGTTATATAATAGTACACATGAGTAGAGACAGGTCAAGTGGGAATCCCGAATCAGGTCTGTTAATTTGGAACTTCAACTTTTACCGATATTTTACTCTGCCATTTAGTACTCCAAAGGATACTGCTCACTTATAGGAAGGAGTGACATTTTATAATAAGGTTGCAACTTTTTCTTTTGATGTTGGTTTATTTACCTGCTTGGTTTGCACATCATGTGAAAGAAAACTGAAGTCCGAGAAAATGATAGTTAGGCTTGTGATCTCGTTTCTCCATATTTACTTCATCACTGACTTACCCTCTCAGGCATAGTTGTACATACTGTTGATAAAAAAATACTGTCAGGACAGTCAACACAGTGTGACTTAGTAAACTGCACATACAGGGTAATTAAGATGAGATGGACACAGGGAGTGAATTCGCAATTCACTCTGCATTATTTTTTCTTTTAGTATATTTACTTTTAAATATAACTTGTGGTAATCATGTTAATAGTACACACTTCTTGTGAAGCCTATCGATGGTCTTTTTACAGCATTCTGTAAGTGTCTCTTTTATTATAGGCTTGGCTACATCTGAAATACACCACTATTTCCTTTATATATCATTTATCGTTTCTCTTTGAAAAACTATGTTAGGAACTTTTCTCCAAATAATGCTTTACCATTTTATTTTCTTTTGCCCTCAAGAACCATACACCTGTGTCATATTAAAAATTATATCCTTTTAAATGTATTAGAAAATTATATCTTATATGGATTTCTAGAAAAATCTCAGGACATTTTATTTTTATAGACTTTATCACATTATCTAAATTCTGAAGAGAACAAAAGATAAGATAAACTCACTACTGTAGGAAAAATATTGCTCACTTGCTCTTTGAGGCTCTCCTTTCGTTGCTGACTGTTTTGATCTGATTTTAGGGCCCTGCACTGTAATTTATATTTAATACACATGAGCTTAGCTAATCACTAAGACTTATAAGAATTAAATAATTAAGGTATTGTGTTGAAAATAAATGATAAGTACTACTATTTCATAAAATTTGTAATTGCGTCGGATATAATTGAAATGAGGCCACAAGGTCACAGGAGACTTAGAATGTTGGTCATGAAATTTGCTAATGATGAGATCTTATGGTAATTTTTAAAATAACAGATATAAGAGGTCTTTGAAATATCATATGATGTCTCAAAAGTATAATGTTTAAGGTAATTGAGCTTGGCAGTCTCCCTCAATTTTCTGGTTGAAAATATACTCAATCAAAATATCAGATTAAATCAAACATACACATATTTGATAACTTCCGGGCAGGTGAGTACAAAGACTCTCACATTTAACATTCAACAGCAAAAGAATCTCTGTGTAGTAAAGAGAGAGAAAGGTTTTGAATTTATTTCTTTTAATTTTTTGTCAAAGAAATACATGGAGATTGTTTTTATTTATTTTTCTTTTTAATCTTTTTTATTAAATCATAAACACATAGATCATGTACACATTAATGCATTTATGGGGTACCATGTGCTGATTTCATATAGAATTAGGAATGCTTACATCACCCTGGTTAATATATACCTCATCCTGTTTACTTAATTATTGTGTTAAGACATGTATACTCTATACTTAATAGATCTGACACATACCCTTGCATTATGCACTATTGGTGAGAGATTGTTTTAAAAGTCAAGCAATCCTTATAAGCCTTGTAATAAAAAATGTAGCCGTCATTCTCCATGCAACTCACATACTAATTTGCAAATCACACAAAATGTTCCTTGTTTTTACTGCCATTGTCCTAAATAATATTCTTAAATAGCTATTTCTCCCTTTTTTGTCTCAGAAAAAAAGATATGATATATGGACTTTTGAACAGTATGGTTACAATGGCTTGAAACACGCAAGTGTACGTAACAAGTGATTTATTGATATCACTTCATATTGCATGCTGTGTGCTCCGGTATACGTGATATGCTCATTGTGTGGCCCCATTCAGTATCTTCAAAGCGCTTGTTCCTCATTAGCAGTGTATATTTCAATGGGCTGTGAAAAATTGGAATGAAAACAGTGCATTAAGCAGCATTTCCATCAGTCCCTGCAAGTACATTTGTGATGCATCGTGTCAGAGGAATGCTGTCTTTGATGGATTTTCACCAAATAAATATCCACATTTAGCATACCCTAGAAAAATTAGGATGGGAGACTCTGGGCTTGTGAGGCTTTCAAATCTGTACAAAAATATCAAATAAAAATTGTCTATATTTTATGCCTCTCTGTATAAAGGAACGATAATATTTTTCATGTCCCTTACACAAACATTCATTGCCTTCTCCCACGCTCTGTGTATGACGAATATCATGTCTTATTCATAGGTAGTGTTTAAATTGTTATAATTATGTTAATATTATTTACGTTGAATATATTCTGATTATATTTTTTCTTACCCAGATTCTTGTTTTGTCTCATCAATACAAATCATTTTCCTTTATCATTTTCTCAGCTTTCAATGGACTCCTCATGACTTAAACCTCACATTTGTGTTACTAATAAAACTGTACCATTTCTCAGAATGGTGGCACGTATTTAAGGTTTCTCCCGGCATCTCGTCTCCTCTGCTTTACTCTGGCTTTCTGCCCTCTAATGCTGCTTCCAAGAAGTTGTTCTGGGAATCAGTCCATCATAACTTTAGAATCCTTATGACTCTGCCTTACGTTTGATTATATCTTTCATACATTCCAATTCTTGCTCTTAATTGATTGATATCCTTAGATTTTAGAGTAGATCCTCAAACAGTTTTCTGAGGAGAGCTGCATAGGTAGTGTATAATGTTATCTCAATTGAGGGTATACAAAAAAGTTTGGCGTGGCCTGCCAACCCATTGGTCCCGTAATTTTCAAAACACATTTTCTTCTAGTTTTCATAATTTTTTTGAGATAGCATTGTGATCCCTGACCTCTTTTTCCCCCCCAATTTTTTAACTCTGCTCTATAACATTTTGAATTTTCACAATTAGATTTTTATTGTTATTTTCATTTATCACAAACAACATGGTATTTTGAAATATATGCACTTTGTGAAATGACTAATTCAATGATTATTTTTAAATCTGAAAACTATGCCCTTTGATATCAAGACAATATCTACTATTTTGGGTCAATGTTTTGCCCATCCTTTCTCCCTTCTATTTTCTGTTTATTTACACGTGTTACCTGAATAGTGAACCTTTGGCCCTAACCCTTCACTGTCTCGTATTTCTTTCTTACTTACTCTAGTCTGCCTTTTTGTTTCCCTTTTTGGGAACCTTCCCCAATTCGATCATCTAAAATTTCAATAGACTTTTTAAAAATCTCTGTTATCAATTATTGTTATTGTTTTGCATTATTATTTTGATACCAAGAGCTATTCCTTATTTTCTAAATGTAACCTGTTTCTTTATTCTGTTCTGCTGCATTATCTTGTTAGTATCCATCTGAAGAAATTAATTCCTATAAAAGTAAATGATACATTGTGTTTTCTCCTTTATTTCTTGTCTCTTTTCTCCTCTCATTATTCTTGTTAATTGATCCGCCTCATATGTTAGAAGTTTAACTCAGATGTTAATTATTTATTGGCTGCCAGTTCATACTAAATAGCTGATTAGAAGCTCAGTATGCCCAAGCCTTTTTGCCTGGTCTTACTATAGGTTGATTTGATAAGAAATTAGGAGGGACTTGTAAATCTTGTTTGTTGTTATTTTTCTGTTTGGCTTGTCCCATTCACTAAAGAAAACTCCTATAACCCTAGCCATAGAGATAAAATTCTAATCCAGCATTCTGAAAACAGAGAAGAAAGGAGACTTGGTTGTCACTATTCAGATGTGATCTTAATTAATACATGTGTATAGCACACCTCATTCTTACCCTCTCCTCTGGGCAGTGGCCAAAAGCCCATAGAATTTTGCATCAACTTTGCAGGCGGGTGAAGTTTCTCCCATTGTTTCAATAATGAATATGAGAGTATGTGCATGGACCTGGGTGGGTTGCATTAAATCTGAGATTGGAGAGGAATTTGGGGAATTCAACTGTTTCTTATATTTCACTCTGATAGTTAAAGAATTCTCCTGCTTTTATACTGTGGTTTCTCATGCAAACACACACACAACCCTTCAAAGGCATCTGTCATCTCCAGTTATGAAGCTTTTAGACAATTTTGCTGTACAAACTGGTTTTCTTCTTTCTGCTTCCTACATGATAGCCACGTTTCAACTTTTTTGTTTTGCTAAGCTGTTACCACTTGGCCATCCACTTCTGATCATACAAAATTAACTTGACATCCTTCATCTGTTCTAATTCTACTTTGCTCTAACAGAGATTTTACTTTAATTTCTTTAATACAAAGTTAATTGAGAGGTGGGGGGACATTGCACTTGAAAGCTTAGGTTATAAAAACATTCTTTGATGTTTCAAGTTATAGCAATAATTACTCCAGAAAATATATAAAGAACATTGGATATTTCTTATCTCTTTATCAATTAAAGACATTACATGCACATCGATCATTTACCTGTTATGTACTGATGTTACTAAATGTCTTTCCTTGGTCTAAGTGCTTAATAACAGTTTGTGAAATAGTAAACGTGAAAAAAAAAATCTCATGAACTTGGCTTGGTGCTCATAGCTCAGTAAGTAAGGGCACTGGCCACATACACCAAAGCTGGCAGGTTCCTGCCTGGCCCAGGCCTTCTAAACAACAATGACAACAACTGCAGTCAAAAAAGAGCTGAGCGTTGTGGCTGGTACCTGTAGCCCAGCTACTTGGGAGGCTTAGGCAAGAGAATTGCTTAAGCTCAAGAGTTTGAGGTTGCTGTGAGCTGTGACACTACAGCACTCTACTGAGGGTAACATAGTGAGACTCTGTCTCAAAAAAAAAAAAAACTCATGAATTTTAATAGGGGAATAAATAAATGAAATAAATAAGAAACATGATGACTTTATTTAAGAAAGGGAGTTAATAAAATATCAAAATGTCATAATGTGGTAGTGACCAAGTGATGTCTGGAGTCTAGTGTGTTTAACACTGGGAAAGCTTTTCTCATATTTAAAAAGAAGATAGGATTATATTGAATCTCCAAACAAAAAAATGGGTCCAGATGTGAGAATGGGTGTGCCACATAGGGAGTGGTCAAATATTACACAGCTGAAAATAGCGTGAGACTGGGTGTGAGTTGGAGGAAGGGACCTATGTCACGCAAGCCCTATAAGCCAGAGAATGAAGTTCTGGTTTTATTCTATATGCAAATGGAGGATTGAGCAAGAAAACAGAACTCATTCACTCATTCAGTATTTATAGATCCCCTAATATGTGCAAGGTAGTAAGGAACCCTAAAGTTAATTAGTCTAGAATGCCCTTAGCCAAAATGCTAGGTCTCTATCTGAGGAGCAGGGCAGCCAGGGATTGTTCACTTAGTGACTGAATAAGATTCTAAGAGAGCAAGCAATAGTACACAAGGCCGCTTAAAGCATAGAGCTAAGAACAAGTGCAACGTCTGCCATTGTCTAGTAGTCAAAGCCAGCCCTGATTTAAGTAGAGAAGGAAATAGACGTTACCTTTTTGTGGAGACATTTGCAAAGTCATGTTACAGAGGGTATGGATATAAGAATAAGGAGAAGATACTGGCCTCTGGCAGTCATCCATATGTATTTACTTATGTGTTATGTTTTGTTTGTTTGCTTGTATAGGGTATGTGCCCCATTGCTAACTGAGGTAAAATAAAATTTTCCCTATAGAGGAAACCCCATCCAAGATTAATATTGTTATTGTAAGAAATTATTCTATCTACATTTGGAAAAGTCTGTTTGTACTTTAATAATTAGAGATAAGCAATTACCGTCTATGTGTTTCTATAATAAACTATAGTACTCGGATATATGGCCTTGCAATGATCTTTCATGGACCAAGTGCTGCTACTAGTAACGTGTTTGTATGAATTAAATTAGAGGCCAAAGAGTTTTCACTGTGCTGGTAAAAAGACATATCCAAATCTGTAATCATAAAACTAGGAAGACCTCTCACATACCCAGTTGCCAAATGAATTTATGTCAGCACTTTAACCCAGATTCCAGGAGAGAGCAAAAGAGACTGTTCTGGCAGATCTTTCTATGCAGTCATAGACGTTGAGAAAATAGATATTTGAATGTTCACAGTGTCTGGAAAACCCAAATCAATCAACCAACCAACCAAAGAAAATTCTCGACTGTATCCTTGATAAAGGGGCATATTAAAGCCACAACAATGAAGGTAAAGGTAAGTTTAATGTAGTGAAAGATGTAGATAAATATATTGGAGATCTCTGGCCCAGGAACATTTGACTTTTTAATAATAGCTTCCCGGGCCATAAGAAATGTTCACATCTGCATTGTCCAAAAATAGTAGTCATTGGCTAGATGTAGCTATCTAAATTAATTAAATAAATATAAACAAAATTATGAATAAATAATACATATTAATGCCTCAGTCATGTTAGGCACATTTACATTACACACAACTTACTGGGGATAGTGAATAAAACATTGGACTGAACAGATTTGTCTATACAGCATCTCATCATTACAGAAAGCTGTGTTAGCTAGTGCCAGATTAAATCAAGATTTAGTATTGAGCAAGACTTAAAAATAATGTGACGAATTCTAATATAAAATGATAATTTCTAGGAATCATAGACAAAAATCAAAGTTTTCAGCATGATTGATATGTTCATAATTCATAATTTCTTCTCAATTCACAATGCCCAAACTTTAGAATAATTATTTGGTACATAAAGCACAGTGAAAGTACAATGCCAAAGAAAAAAATACATAAATAAAGATAAAAATAAAAAAAATCATTATTTGTAGATGACTATTAATATGGCATCAATGAATCAACTAAGGAGTCTTAAAATTACACAGAAAACTTAGTAATATTAAAAAATAATCATGGGTCAATAGTTCTCTAGTAATATAATACAAAAAGAAAAGTCATTAAAGAATGTGCAAACAAAAGATTTCTTTCACAAAATAATCAAAAAGAAAAGAATAGACATATCATATTTCTGGATACAAATAATAAGTATTTTAAAGATATTTACCTTTACCTCTTCACAACCCACATATTCAAGCAAGTCTAAGCCAAATTTCAACATATATTTTTATGTGTTTAGATGATTTAACTTTGATATTGGAATATACCCATATAAAACACCACTTCTCAAAACAAAATATGGAACATGATCATCACTGCAAAAAGCTTCCTTATGGCCTATAGTGTGCTGGAGTCAGCTAGACGGGCTTAGCGGAAGCAAATATAAACTTTTCAGGAATTTTGCAAACATGTTGTTAATGTGGGAACTCATTAAAATTTGAATGATATAAATTTAAAATTAAACTATATATTTTTAAAAATATAATAGTCTAGACTTATTGATTTGTAATTATTTTACCATACTATCCATTACTTATGGTGTTGAGCTTATTTGCATCTAACATGTCTGTGTGGGGCTGTGCCTATGATGCGCCACTGTGCCTCTCATCTCAATCCACCTTCAGTGACATTTCGTGGGTAGCTTAAAATTAGTGCTGGAGTTGAATGAGACTTTAGCATAATAAATAAGAGTATGGTAATTTATAGTAGATCAAATATCAGATTTAATGACAACACAGTTATTGTGAAAAAGTTGAGCAGATGGGACACAACTATGTTTAATCAATGGTGGATTGCACTAATTATGAAGGGTTACCAAACTTCAGCAAACAATAGAAAACATTTATTTGCATCTATGAAATTTATAACAAAGAACAGTGTATATATTTCATTATGCATAAATGTTGCTACATATTTTATCAGTGAAATTTTAATAAACATATATATGTACACACACATATGTGCGCCCTTTTTGAAAATTAAAATTCACCGGTGCCCCATTGCTCTCACATCTGTGTTCTGTAACCTCATTCTTCAACCCATGGGAGCCACATTCTGAATCTTCCCACTGTAATTTAATCTTGCCTGCCATGGACATGCACCATGCACTGTGCTATGTGTGTGTGTGTGTGTGTGTGCGTGTGCGTGTGTGCGTGCCTTTGTGCATTTCCACGTGTCTTTGTGCATTTCCACTTGTCTGGGTATCTGTTTGTGTCTTTTTCACTCAACAATTTTAACATCCATTCCGGTTGTTGTATTAGGGATTTGTTTCTTTCATTGCTGAAAAGTGTCACATCATATGAATGCATTTCTTTTGATAGGAATTTGGGTGGTTTCCAGGTCTTAGCTATTTTGAAGGAGGCTGTTGCTACTAACATTTTTTACATACCTAAGGGGATTTCTTTTATAACTGACAAATTAATTATAAATTTTATAGTTGCTAGAAACATAAGGCTCAGGAAAGAAAATGTAGAAAAATAAGGAGGAAAAATGCTCACCTAATTAACTCAGCAATAACAAGTCAAATGTATACAAATATATATGTATGTATTTATATCATGGGACAGCCAAATATATAAGTAAATTGATCTCAAAAAGAGTATGAATTGTAGGTATAATGGGTGTGCATAGCATGTCTAGGTACACTTGACCAGTAACAGTCACTTTAAAAACTTTGAAAAGTAATACATAGAAAACATGTCTTAAAATGTATATATATTTTTGGCACCTTCTGTATATATGATTTTCATATCCATAAGAAAAATATAACTATACTTTGGATAATGATTTTTCTGTGAACAATAGACCACATATGCAATGATGATCCCATAAGATTAGCGTAACATTATTATTATTATTATCATTATTATTTTGGGACACAGTCTCACTTGTTGCCCTTGGTAGAGTGCCATGGGGTCACAGCTTACAGCAACCTCACACCCTTGGGCTTAAGTGAATCTCTTGCCTCAGCCTCCCAAGCAGCTGGGACTACAGGTGGCCCCACAATGCCCCTCTATTTCTAAGAGACAGGGGTCTTGCTCTCACTCAGGCAGGTCTCAAACCCACAAGCTTAGGCAATTCACCCCCCTCAGCCTCCCAGAGTGCTAGGATTACAGGTGCAAACCACCACCGTGCTCAGCCCCATAGTAACATATCAATACTAGACATTTTCAGTGGTTACCATTGTGTTCAAACTGCATACAGTATTCAGTACAGTAGCATACTTTACAGGGTTGTAGCTTAGAAGCAATGGGCTATACCACATAGCCTAGGTGTGCAGTAAGTAGGCTATGCACAGAGGTTTGTGTAAGAACACTCTCTCATGTTTGCATCACCTAATGATTCATTTCTCAGAACTTAGTCCCATTGTTTTTTTTTGTTTTTTTTTTTTTTTTTTGAGACGGAGCCTCAAGCTATCCCCCTGGGTAGAGTGCCATGGCATCACGCTCACAGCAACCTCCAACTCCTGGGCTCAAGCGAGTCTCCTACCTCAGCCTCCCAAGTAGCTGGGACCACAGGCACCCGCCACAACACCTGGCCATTTTTTGGTTGCAGCCATCATTGTTGTTTGGTGGGCCCAGGCTGGGGATTCGAACCCACCACCTTAGGTGTATGTGGCTGGAGCCTTAGCCGCTTGAGCCACAGGCGCTGAGCCAGAACTTAGTCCTATTGTTAAGCAAATTATGATGCTGTATCATTCTATGGATTTTGCTAAGACAATATTCTATTTTTTAAAGAAGGTGATTAAGTTAGAGTCGAATCTTATGCCATAAAAATAAATTGTATAAATCAAAAATGTTTTGAAAAAGACTTACATTTTGAAATTAAGAAGAAAACATAGAAAGATATTATTATTTATCTTGTTTAGTTCAGATTGAAGATAGTTTGTTAGCATAACTCCTTGCTATGCCACACACAGTGTTTGCCACCATTATAATAAGCCATCAATAATGTGATCATTATGCTTAGGATTAAAAGGATTCCTAAGATACAACACTTCCAGTGTGAAAACTGGGAATGTCACTGGCAAACTAGCCAAGAAAAGAGTGTAAGAAGATAATAACCTGTGGCTTCCCTTCTGATAAGTCATGTTGCAGGGGATTACACTGGCAGTATCCACATAGGTTACCATAGCATGGGGTCTCCTAAAGATATTGAATGGTTTAAAAATACAATGTTGCTTGATGAGTCAGATAGTGCTTTTGTAATAACAGAACTGAAATTCTAGGAAAGTCATGTGCACACGTGCATGCATGTGTATGTGTGAATGATGTCAGATTTCTGAGCACAACATTCTGTGAAATATTTCTAATATAATTTTGATAAATAATTAGTTCTTTAGTTCCTTATTTTCTCCTCACCATGCATTCTTTAAACACTAGTATTATGTTAGCTGGAAATGGAAGCATTTGATTATTGATGTCAGTCTTTTAAAAAGAAATACCTTATTATTTTCCTAAAATTATTGCAAATTTTTCTTAAAAGTTTTGTGACTCTATCATTTACTTTACCAGACTTAAATCTTAAAATATATCTTACTTTTAAATTTAAAAATATATGGTGGTTTTTATATTATTATGTATGTTTCTGACATGTTGAAATAATTTAGTAATCTAAACTTTTAGTCACAGGAAATATTTTGAAAGTACACACTTTTTTTGAGATCTTGGAAAAAAAAATAAGAAGTTAACTGATGACTCCATACTGAACCTCAGAGTCAAAGAATTCTATGATAGACATACGCTTATCTGACAATGTGAATGTTCCTTTTTTTGCATTATTATTAGTATTATTATTGTTGCTCAATATTTCATTGCAGCAATCATCTGATTTCTTTTCTGAATGTATTTATCTTTGTTTGTTCTTTACAAGGTTTTTGTTTCTAGTCCTTATCTTGAACATTGTTATTGTTATTAAATTTTAAGCCTTTTTTAATTTTGTGAAGGCAAAAAGTGGAAACCAAATAAACACACGTATATGTAAAAAACAAAAAAGAAAGTATACACTCTCAGGGGATATAAATATAGAGCTCAATGAAGACTTGGATTGTTTTGATTGGTCTACCTATCATGGCAGCTGAGTGAATAAAGTATGTGATTGACATAACTCTGGCTCATGTGCTCCACACATATTGCTTGTACTGGACACACATGTTGCCTACCCAAAGCTAGTAACTAAGCTAATCAGGGCCTGGAATATACATGGCACTTTTGTTAACTCTTGTCTTCCTATTATGAGATTGAACACCAGGACTACTCCGTCCACTCTACTGTGACTTTGTACACGTAGGCCAATCTCTCCTACCCACTCCCCGCTCCCTTTTGCACCTTATCAAATTAAATTAGAGTATAAAATTTCATTGAAAACAGACTTTTCACAAGGAATACCTATAAAATAACCAATTGTGCTACAAAATAAATATTTAATGAAATTGAAAGTACCATGGAAATGGAAAAAACAGGAAATTTTTCTAAGCCACCAGTAGATGTGTAGACTTTTTTCAGATCCAAATGTGACTTTCAAAATATATCGAAAGGATTATATAAAGACAAAATGAAAACTAGACATGAAATATAAAGTAATACTTTAACCATTATTTTACCATAACCCTGTATCCATTAATGCCAAATGCTTTTAAATGGGCTCCTTCAATATTTTTCCTAGGTGATTAGCATTGCTGCATTTTAAACGTTAAAAAAAAGTAAGCACAGAAAAATTAAGTAATTTATTTTATTTTTTTGAGACGGAGCCTCAAGCTATCCCCCTGAGTAGAGTGCTATGGCATCACGCTCACAGCAACCTCCAACTCCTGGACTCAAGCGAGTCTCCTGCCTCAGCCTCGCAAGTAGCTGGGACTACAGGCGCCCGCCACAACGCCTGGCCATTTTTTGGTTGCAGCCATCATTGCTGTTTGGTGGGCCCGGGCTGCAGATTCGAACCTGCCACCTTAGGTGTATGTGGCTGGCGCCTTAGCTGCCTGAGCCACAGGCGCCGAGCCGTAATTTATTTTAAGTAACAAAGTTAGTAAGTAACAGATCTGGAAATAAAGCCACAGCCGTCAAACATTACAGTCTGTACACATTGAATAGCTCTATTCCACACTTTCCCTCCTTTCATAAAAGTGGTGTCAAGCACTACTACATTACGCTGCTTCGTGTTATATTATTGTATTAATAAATCAGATCCTAACTTCAGAGATCCCGGCTGTCTCTGAAACAGAACCAGATGTGACTATAACACACACGTATTGCCAGAGCTGTCACAAACTGCTGAAAGGAATCTGAAGAAGCAGGTGAAAGCAGATGCTCACACAGAACAAGATGTTATGAAGTCGGAGCTGTGTCAGGTACTAATGATGATTCTCCTTCCAAGGAAGCCCTAGCTGAGAATTGAGCAGTGCCAGTGAATTAATATAGTTCTTACAACACCTACCAATTAACACCTATGAAGCAAAAACAGTATACGATGAATTTTATTTCCCCCTCTACCTAATACAGTCTTGAACTTTATCCATGTGGTTTGCACTGTGTCCATTTGTACAAACTAATTGCTTAGTACTAAATTAACAAGGAATTAAATGGAAAATGTATTCAAAATAAGTGACTAAGAAATCATGTCTTTGAAGTTATGAAATATAATGAATCATCTGTCATTTTGCTAGTGCTAAGATAGCAATGGTCACGTATTTGCTCACGTGCACACATCTGCCAAGTGTAAAATGCGTAGCTTCTCGCCAGTGCCAATTTCATCAAGACTAAGTAAACATCAAATTATTCTTTGAATTCTCTTATGAAGGATGAGCAATTCAGCACTAAAAAGAAAGTTGTGCCTCTGACTTTCTCTAATTTTCAAAGTCAACAAATTAAAATCTTAAAATTCCTAATGTTGTTCTCCTGTTCCATAATGGATTTGTTGTTGTATTTATCTTGTTTAGATGCTCAGAGCTAATTAGCCTAAGATCATGGATTTGAGCCCTTTGGGGGCCTATTAGTTTTAATATATTTTTCAACTCCAGACTGTACCTAAATCCTACATAGTAATTCACAAGGTATGTGTTACTTACTCAGAAAAAGGAAATCAGCACTGAATTGAATAAATACACAGTGTATCTTCAAAAAGTTCTCTTCCAAGTATAAGTTTACTCAAGGGTAGCCAGAAGCATCACCATCACCATTGTAAAACACACTGTAGTGTTTAGGAGTGAAAAGGCCAGAGCGTCTTTATTATTACAGTGGTGTGCTAATAAAATGTGAAAACAATATAATACTTGAGTTACAACTACAGACTGGTTACATAGAGTGCAACTTCCAAAGTCTGGGATGGTGCATGTCTGTCATCACCACTAATCAGGAGGCAAAAAGCCCAGGCATTCAAGACCATCTTCAGCAACACAAAGAGACCCACTCTTAAAAAAATAAAATAGGAGTGGCTCAAAGGAGTAGGGCGCCAGCCACATATGCTGGAGGTGGCGGGTTCAAACCTGGCCCTGGCCAAAAACTGCAAAATAAAAAATAAATAAATAAATAGAATAAATAGGCACAGAAAATTTAAGGTTCACTAAATAAAATTGCAATAAATACAAATATATGCATGTGTTATCATAATTAATGTATATGCATTTAACCCGCTAGCTAAAAGACAAAAATCATCAGACTGATTTAACAAATCTAGCTATTATATTCAGAAAATGCTTCCTTAAAACCTAAGATAAGTTTAAAGATAAATGGATTAAAAAACACATACCAGCAAAATGTAATGTTTTTTCCTACCCCCTTCCCTCCCCCCAAGAAACTCAGAAATATTTATACTATACATATAGTAGATAAAAAAGAATTTAAGACAAAAAAATTCTGGAGATGAAATAGTCATATATCATGGTAAAAGTTCTAATTCCACTAGGAGGAAAAAAAAATTCTAAACTTGTGTGGCTTTAAAATCATAATTTTCTACATACAGCATATATAAAGAAAAAATAACATAAATGCAGAGAGAGATTAACATATGATGATTGTAGAAATTTCTGTTATACCTTTCTCAGTAGTTGGTCAATTAAAATAATAATGAATAACACAAAAAGGTCATAAACAATTTGGATTTAAACACACTAGTTATGTGTTTTAACTATTCGGTGTTGATAAATTGTTTCATCTAACAACTGGAAAATATTCTTGTACTTTTTAAACACACTTTTACTAAATTCCCTAAAATATAAAACCATACAAATTAGTCACAACAAATTTCAAAATACCCACATTATACGTAATATATTCTTTTAATGCAATGCAATTAAATCAGAAATCAATAGCTAGGTAACAAAATGACAAAGTATCATAAATTTAGGAATAACTTTGAGTCTAAGAAGAGCTCCTAATAGAAAGTAGATAATACTTAGAATTGAAATAAGAAAGCCATCGCATGATAATATGATTCAATATAGCGAAAGTGGTAGTTGGAAGTCAACTTAATCTGTAATAGTTATACTAGTAAGAAAAAATCCTGAGAATTAACAAATAGCTGTAATAAAATTTGAAGCAAAATAAGTTGAAAGAAATGAGAAGGAAGAAAGTAGTAGTTATGATATAAGCTGATCAGAAGCTAATACAATAAAGCTCAAAATTTTTGTAAAATAACAAAGTTTTCTAAAAAATAACCGTGGAGGAAAACAAGAAGGTATCAACGAACAATATTAGGAATGGAAGGAGGTCTCAGTATAAATCTAATGCACAAATTTTTAAAAGACTTAAAATACCATAAAATACATTTATACCAATAAATTCAAACACTGAAAAATGAACAAGTTCATATAAAATTTAACTTGGATAAACTAAATCAAAATTAACATAGAAAAAATATGAATGGTATTATAAAAATTAATAAAATTAATGATTTGAAAACTTTTGATAGAAGTAAACTCCTGATAGCTATTTGAATGTATCTGTAATGCCATACAGAGAACTTATCTGATCAAGCAAAACACTCTTGCATAAACTATTGAAGAAAAGTGCCCAAATAGTTACATGAAGTTATCCATTTAGATGGTAGAATCCTGAAGAATCTTGAAAGTAGTAGAGTACAGACAATAAACTATTTAAACACCCTCATGTGTGCGTATACACATATTTTAATCCAACCATCTATTGCCATTTGTCAGGTATGTGCTGTAGTTCCCAAACCCTGCCAGATCCTACAATTAAAAGATGAATAAGACACATTTAATCTCTTCTCCATAGGGAACACTCAAAGTTCAGTGAACGAATCATAATTCAATGTTTCAATCATATGTCTATTTGTCCATGTGTCTGAACAGAGGAAGAGATTTGGAATAATAAGGAGGGTTCTAGTTTGGGCATTTGGGTGAGGTGGATCTTAAGCTTTGCTGTTCTAACTTAGAAGAAACTAATGACTTAGGAGAAACTAATGTTCTCTTGGTGGCATAACTCTAAAGATGTGAAGAAGAGATTCTTGTTTTAGGAAAAGAAAATATTCTATTTAGATTTTGAATAGAAAGTAGGAGCTTACCCAAGGCTGATACTCAAATACTGTGTTGTAGTGGCAAGCAACCTATGACTAAAGAATTGCAATATTTCTGATCCTGTCATAAAGAACTATGGCTATGTCACTCTATCCCCTTTGCTGGACCTTTACTCACACAGTGGAGAGATTCCCAAGATCCCGCATCAAACTACTTCCACATGCAGCAGGACCTTCCAGAATGGCTCTCAGACTGTCATTCCTGCTTGGTCTGTGCATTCTGTTGGGTCAGTTGTTGCTGTTAAATTCCTTTTCTTAGCATCTTTCTATGAATAAGCAAAGTCTGAATTTCTTTTTTGTTTGTTTGGAGACAGTCTCATTCTGTTACTTTGGGTAGAATTTCTGAATTTTTCATCTTATGTCAGTTTTCTTATGGTTCAATGTATTGGAGTAAGTCTCTCTGTTTCCCCGCAGTCACCTTCACTCTGCTGTATTCACTGGCTCCCTGCTCTATTTACTTCTTTACTTCTTGTTTTATTACCTCTTTGATTTTAGGTTGAAAGTGTTAACATTTTGATCTCTAAACATAATGCAAATTCCCTCCATGCTATGTAGAATTAACAATCATTCTTCACCAATTTATTCAAGGCCATGCATTCTGAAGTAAAACTTTGGGGGTGGGGAGGAGAGAAAGAGAACAAGGGTGAGAAATAATCAGTATTGAGATGTTAGCAAGCATTTAACAGGAGTTTAGGAGTTATATGGAAATTTATGTTTTTCTAAATGTTCGTTTTCCAAGTTAATTAATTACTTGTGTTTCTTGTGTGTTTTATCATTGGAAATACAAATTATTGCCATTCAATGGAACATAACTTCCTATTGTAAAAGACACTTTGTTTCTTATCAGTCAGTGACTAATCGTTTTGGCTATTCACTGGCTTTTTTCAAATTGTGTTTCTGTATTGGTGGGAGCATTCTACTCACTTGAAATATGGCATCCCCATTTTATCCAGTTATTCTGAAAGCATTTCCATTTTCTCCTTCCAGCTCCCTCCTATCTTTCACTTTGGTCCCATTCTCACTGCCACCACCTCTGTCATATCCCCATCCCCTTGACCCCATTTTTTCTACTGCTTTAGCTGTGCTACCCCTAGTCTCTGGCT
This sequence comes from Otolemur garnettii, assembly GCF_000181295.1. Lineage (NCBI taxonomy): Eukaryota > Metazoa > Chordata > Mammalia > Primates > Galagidae > Otolemur > Otolemur garnettii. Next base: position 28,758,350 of record NW_003852403.1, read on the forward strand.
TCTTACTCAAGGTGGCTTGAGGAGTCTTCTTAAAACATCCACATGATTTTATTTGCTATCTACTCTTTTAACCACAACTTTTCATAGAGATGGGGGGGAGTGAATATAAATTTTCAATATGCCATTCAAAGACTCATGAGAGACAAATTCAATTTACTTTTACTTCCCCCTCCAAAAAAAACATGTCCCCATGGATCAGCGGTTCTCAACCTGCGGGTGGCAACCGCTTCGTAACAATGAAAATACATCCTGCATATCAGATATTTACATTATGATTCATAACAGTAGCAAAATTATAGTTTTGAGGTAGCAACGAAAATAATGTTCTGGTTGGGGGTCACCACAACATGAGGAACTGTATTAAAGAGTCGAAGGTTGAGAACCACTACCATGGATCAACCAGACCACTTCCCTCTCACTTCTGAGATTATGTGACCATCTGGTGGTCATTTATACCAATGTCTATGCTTAGTTTGTGTATCTTTCAAAGTCATGTTTCAAATATATGTTTACGTAAATGTCCCTCTAATATTTTGGTGATATTTTCTTCAACAATTTTCATATATTTATGCATTTATTCTTTTATATCTTCTGTGACTAAATTCTTTATAAGTGCCTGAGTTGTAAGTTGAGTTTAACTTTCTTTTATTCACATCTCTATGACTTTCTTCATTATAATGAAAAAGCAATCTAGTATCAACCAGATACATTAAAAACTGTACTTAAATTGGTCATTATATTCATGGTTCTCAACTAATGCTTTTTGTTTTCTGAATATTTCTCTCTTTTTTAATAGACAATTTTTTAATTTTACTTTTTGAACTTTCCATGGCTTTTGAAACTCATAACTCTTCCCAAAGTCTCTCTGCTTCAGCTTCTATGAAAGCTCTCCTAATTCTATTCATAGTTCCTTGACTATTCTTTCTTAGTCATTTTCACATTCATTCTTTCTTTTCTCATTTTGAATTTATTCAAGGATTACTCTAGACCTTCCTCACTTCTCCTCTGTCTCCTTATTCTTCAACTGTCTTATTCATGATTCTAACAGTAATATGTTAATGACTCACAAACAGAAATTTCTGGCGTAGATGTCACTTCTGAGCATAAGACACTTATATTCAAATACTAAATTGGTGCCTTCACTAATTAATCTCAACCTCTCCAACTCATGCTATTAAAAAAATAATTTATGATCAGTACCATGCCCACTCTCAATTCTCAATCCCATTAGTCTGAGTCTTTCCATTTTTTCTTATATCAATGAATAAAATTATTTATTCATTCATTACATAAACCAAAACCCTAAGAGTGGTCCTGGACTTATTTCCTTTCTCACTTCCATATATTCAACCCAATACCAAGAGGTGGTAATTTTTAACCACTCCCCACCCCCTACCAACATCTTCAGTTTTCCCACTTATCTTCATCTTCCCAGCCATTACCTTGATATTTGCCCATATATTATTCCTTACATAGATGAGTACAATAGCTTTTTTATCTCTCTCCCTGTATCTACCCTTGAATCCACTATCTATTGTTCACAAAGATGTTATAGTGATTAATTAAAAAATACATTCTTTCAAATTATCTCCCTGTTTAATATCACTCAATGCTTTCTCATTGTTCTTAGAAGAAATCAATATTCTTAAGGCTTTGTACCCTGCCACTCCAAGCCCCCTCTCCAGCTGTCACAATCTTCTCTCTGTCCTTTCCACAGTCATCACCCTCTCCTGTCTGATTATGGTAACTTGACTGAGTTATGCCACAAGGCCTATGCCTGTGTGAATTCATCATCGTTCAATACTCTCCTGACTTGATCCTTTGCTTTTATTTTGTTTCATTTATAATTTTGTGTATATCTTGATTCAACTGACATTTTTTTTTAAGAAGCTGCCTTCAGTCCCCAATATTATAACAGATCCAGATATGTTATTTCTTATTTCTATATCATTTATAGAAACAGATATATTTGTAATATAAACTTCATTCATTATTTGATTTTGTTTGCTCAATTAGACTGTATCTCCTTAATATGAGGAAACATGTCTGTTTTGTCCTTCTTGGTATCCATAGTACCCAAAGTAGCACATAGTATAGAGTAACTAGTTGGTAAATATTGTTAAATAACTTAATAACAGGTTATCAACAGTTAATTTACCCAACCTACATTAAGCACCTACTAAAGAATCATGGAAGGCATCCTAGGGGGATGTAGGAAGGGAAATTTGAAAGGAGCAAACCTGTGCCAAACAGAAAGACAACAAAGCAAAAATCATGAATTTGTTAAAGATAGAGGAGTATTTGTGACTGAAATGATATTGGGGAAAACATATTCTGATTTTCTGAAATTGGGAATACCTAGAAAATGTTGTAGAAATATAAGCAAGTTGAAAGCCAAGAGATGGCAGATTATTGAAATTACTGATTTAAGTATGGGAGGTGGAGGCTAGTGAAGAATAGAAAGGAGGGTCTCCTATGTGAAAAATGAGAATTGAATGGGAAAAGTTTGATTCCAAAGATAGTGCTTTATATGCCATTGGTCTTTGTCTCAAATTTTATATAGTACCATGATGCTTTGGTTACTATAGCTTTGTAATATAATGTCAAATCAAGTAATGTGAGGCCTCCAAATTATTCTTTTTGCTTAAGATTGCTTTGGCAGTCTGGGCTCTTTTTGGTTTCAAATGAGTGTAGAATTATTTTTTATAGATCTATGAAAGAAGACATTGGTATTTTGCTGAAAATTGTGTTGAATCACTAGGCAATATCGGCATTTTAACAATCTTAATTCTACCAATCCATAAGCATGTATGTTTTTCCAATGTTTGACCGTCTATTTTTTTCATAGGGTTTTGTAGTTCTCCTTATAGAAATATTCCAAATTCATGGTTAAATACATTTTATGCATTTTATTTTCTTTGTGGCTAATGTAAATAATATTGAATCATTGATTAGACCCTCAGAGTGACTATTGTTAACATATGGAAATGCTAGAGATTTGTTTATAAACAAAAAACTGAGCTTTCCTGAATGTCTTCATAAATCTTGGGGTCTTTTGATGCAGTGTACAGGGTTTTCTAACACATAATCATATTGTAAGCAGAGATAGTTGATCTTCTCTTCCTCTATTTTCATGCGCTTCATTTCTTTCTCTTACCTGATTGCCCAGGATGGGGCTTCCAGTACCATGTGGAATAAGAGTGGTGACAGTGGGAATCATTGTCTTGTTAAAGTTCCTAAGTAGAAGGCTGTCAACTTTTCCTAATGCAGTGTGATAGTGGCTGTGGGTTTGTCATACATGGCTTTTATAATTTTGAGTATGTTCCTTCTTTATTTGGTCAAGTTTTTTTTTTTTTTTTTAATCATGAAAGTGCACTGGATTTTATTGAATACCTTTCTGTTTCTATTGAGATGATCATATGGTTTTTGTTTTTGCTTCTGTATATCTGGTGAATCACCTTTATTACTTTGTGTATATTGAACGATGCTTGCATCCCTGGGATGAAGCCCACTTGGTCATGGTGAGTTTTCTTTCTTTTTTTATTTGGCAGTATTTGGCCAGGGCTGTGTTTGAACCTGCCACCTCTGGTATATGGGGCCAGCACTCCACTCTTTTGACCCACAGGTGCTGCCCGAGTTTTCTTTTTGATATGCTATTAAATTCTGTCTGCTATTATTTTGTTGAGATTTTTGCATGTATTTCAAACTTGATATAAAAAAAAAAATCTTTTTTTTTTTTTTTTTAGTCTTTTTGGCAGGGCTGGGTTTGACTCCTCCACCTCCACCATATGGGGCCATTGCCCTACTCCTCTGAGCCACAGGTGCCGCCTGAAAATACCTATTTTTTAAAGTTATCCTAATTTGATGGAATTTTGTTTTCACTTGCGAGGCTGAAATCTGAAAGCATACACACACAGAGTCAAGCAATTTTAATTTGCAACTTCAGTCTTGTTTTGTATCCATTTTTAATCATAAGCCTTCTTTGAAATATTAAGAGAGACATATACCGTGTCATCTGAAAATTAGAAAGGTAAACATCAACATACACACAAAATATTTCCCTGTGTGAATATGTGTGTGCATAAAGGATGAAATAATAAAGAACCCTGTACCGTAGCAATGTTATAAATCTTGATAAAGTTTGAAAGCAATAGTATAAAAGGTTTCAATTATTGCTGACAGTGCGTTCATTATTATATTACATAAAGCCTGCAATATATCACAAATGTCCTAATGAAATATTCACTAATTTTATAATTGGAAATATCCATAGGAAAACATATAAACACACCCATATGTAATATTGAGCCATCTATTTGTTTCTTAATAAAAGTGCTCCAATTGCTTTTACTGAATCCACCTTCTTATAGAAATCTGCTTTCCAGGAACACAGACTGACTTGTAAAGAAGTGACTTATGATGATTGCTTTAATTGAGAGTTCTAACTACTCTAGGTTTATATTCTCTGATATATTTAATATACTGTATTAAATAAATTTGGACAAATAATATTTCACACGGAATGAATCAAATGTATTTTATCACATTTTTTACTGTAAGTTTTAAGTTTTTAATTTCTTTTTATTGTCCTTTCATTGTATTAATTCTTAAAATGTTACTCCTTATCATTGTTTCTAACTAGTTTCTTGTTGGGAAATAAGATCTGAGAATATCTGAGGGTCTGATCTCACAACCAACTTCTTTAATCAGAGAACAGAGTTATAAGACAAAAGAAAAGGCCAGACACAGTGGCTCACACTTGTAATCCCAGCACTCTGGGAGGCCAAGGTGGGTGGATTGCTTGAGCTCACGAGTTTGAGATCATCCTGAGCAAACGTGAGACCCTGTTTCTACTAAAAATAGAAAAACTGAGGCAAGAGGGTCCTTGAGCCCGAGTTAGAGGTTTCTGTGAGCTATGATGCCATGGCACTCCCCCTAGGGTGACAGCTTGACACTCTGTCTCAAAAATAAATATAAATAAAAACAAAAGAAAAAACTAATCTCTATAGAACATGCTTGTGTTATAATTCCAAAAATTATCAAATTTGATGAATTAAATCAAATGAATCAATGAATTTAATCAAATGATTGTTATTTACAAAAATAAATAGAACAATGTGGTGTAGGACTCAGTTTTAGATGTGAGTTTCCTTAGTGGGTAAGATTTGGATATGATTGTTCCTACCGCTTAGAACTGTTGTAAAAATTAAAGATGATTCAGGTTGAATATGATAACTACTACAATTTGAAGTCTCCATAAAGGTTCATGATTTACACACTGCAGTATCTTTTGGGATCTATGAGAAGATAAACATTTCTGACTTAGTGTACTCTCTGAAATTAAGATCTTTTCAACTTTGCACAAATATAGGTTGTTGGAATCATTAACTAGACTCATAGACTTTTAACAGGTTCTTCTCAGTGGTAGGATTTGGTTAATAATGTTTTATATTGGCAAAATATAAATAGAGTGAATATTTGTAGTCTTCAAGGATTATTGAAATGAAGATATCTGTACTGCACGCGTAAGTGTGAACAGGACAAAACGCTTCCAAACTACCACTATGCATTCTGAGATTTGGTAAGGGTTTTATATTTAAATATATTCCAATTTATTAACCAACTTACTTTCAGAACCACAGCAAATAGCAGGGGCTTTAGAAAGAGAGATTGGGGTTAGAAACCAGGTGGCCCTAATTGAGAACTCTTGTCTTTTTTACATAATAGATGTAGAACTCATCTTTTCTCAGACCTTGCCCTCCAGTGGACATAAAGTTTCTTTCCAACTTTTCTCAAAGGTCTAACCTACTTAGTCTTGAAGAAATACTTATCTCTATTCAATGAGAAAGATACTGAAAGATCACTGCTATCCCACTACCACGGCCTCTAACTATCTGACCAATAGTTGTTTACACAAGCAGTGCGATTATGGGATAACAGAAAAGTTCAGAGACTTCTGAGCAAGGAAGCCTTCCCTTTCCAACATTTTCTACTGCTCTTTCTGATATTGGTATCTGATAACTTTTTTGCTTCCTTTTCCTCATATTTAAAATATGAATAACATAGAACTTACCCCGTAGCTCATCTTCACAACATGGATAATAATAGAAGTCTCCCCGTAGCATTCTTGTGAGGAGTAACCTATTGTAATACATCTATGATATTAATACATGACTGCTGACACATCAGGAATCAATATAATAGTATTGCTACAATAATGGCAGGTTATTGTAACTGGAAATCAGCTACTGCTCACAAGGCTGAGAAAACCAGTGAAAGTAGAGGGGTTACAGAACTCTGGAAAGATAAAAGAGCAGCCTTGCAGTGCTGACACTCGTTCTTTTGAAAGGAGGTCCTGCTTCATTTTTATCACATCCAAGAAAAGGCCCTAAGAGCAGAAGCCAGATCTCTGAGGAAGGCACTTGAGTGGTGATGTGCTAGTAGCTGTCAGGGTGTGATAAGACTGGCTCTGTGAGTGTGAGGGAAACTGCTAACTAGATTCTACTGGTTCCATTCCAAGAAGTGGAAGCTACTGGAAAAACAGGTAGGAAGGCTAACTTGAGCAGGAGCGGAAAGCCAACAAGGCAGGCGCCCTCTTGTCTCTCTCGGCCTTGATTTATCCTTATCTCCTCCCTTCAAAAGATGGCGGTCATGGGTTAGTGGAAGTGTGATTTGTGGTGTCCAATCCCAGCATCACAAAGAAATGTATAAACAGTGTGTTTGAAGTGGAATGGTTCAAGATTTGCAACTAGAGCACTTTATTAACCTTAGGCCTGTGATGGGAAGTAGTGTTCATCTTCGGTGCTATTCCCAATTGACTTTTAGTGACACTCACAGAAATAAGTTATGAAATTGTATCTGTCCTCAGCAGTAAAAATTGTTTTAAAGAGTAGCCATGTCTTCTACAGGTGATAAAAAAGTGGAAAGTAAGTCCTGTCTTTGTTGTCCCTATTCTTTTTTTTTTTTTTTTAAATTAAAACATAGCTGTGTACATCAATGTAATCATGAGGTACAATGTTGCTGTCCCTATTCTTAAGGACTACAAATTCTGGCAGACGCTTATTTCCAAGGATGCTTCTTGTCTCACTCCATCCTGGGGATAGTTTATGCTGGTTCTGAGTAGCTCCAGGCATCGCAGTTCCCAATAGCTGCTTCAAAAGCCACAGCAATGTCTGGTAATAATGACTTCTAGAAATGACATACATTGGTAGTTTTCATGTCTTCTAGACTTATTTCGTTCCAAGTCAGCCAATGGCTTAGTTATAGTCTCTTAGCGTTATCTTTATAGAGAAACTTACTTCACACGATTGGCTGAGATGTCTAGTGACACCTGTGACACCATAAACCCTTTCAGTGAAATCACTGCATCAGTTGACCACAAAATTTTCTAAATCTATGGAAAATAAAACTCTAATGCATGAAAGGTGCTAAATAGAAAAACAGACCTTTTGCTCCACCAAACAAGGACATTGAAAAGCAGAAAAACAAACCTATCTGTTGAAATCACTACAGAAAGCTTTAGTCCATTAAAAAACATTGGAAATATATAATCTGAGAAGGAAAGGGACATCTTTGAAGTGAATACATTAAGCTTTTGGGAACAGCTTGTTTGATATTCTTTATTTTTCTTACTTTCCCACATATCGGTAGTGTCATCAATGAGCATTAATACCATATGGACCACAATTATACTACCTCATATAAAAAATTCTTGATATTTTTCTGCCAAAGCACAGAAAACAGTTTTCATCTTCTATAGGTATTCCCGGAACACCTTTTACATTTTCTCCTGTCTACAGGAACATCTTCGGGAGAAGATGTCACTGAGAATAATGATGTAATTGATATAATGTCGTGTTCTTATTTATTTTGTACAATAAATAAATAGCAAAATTTTCTGCTCCATTATTTGAGTTTCTTTTTTCCCTTCCCTCCTCCCAATTGCATTAGACCAGTTTAGCCACCTCGTAGAATGAGCAGTACTTTCCTGAAATCTTTTCTTGTAAGGAACCTGTGGTTGGGTTCAGGTTACATGTGTTTTGCTCAACCAGGCACCAAGTTAAGGATATAAAATACACCATGCCATACTTAGATCATTTGTCCACTTCTGCACCTAAAGAATAGAGTCTACTCAAAAGCCACTTAAATTGAATTAGGAAAGTCATGGTTTCTTGATGGTAACTGCAAAAAGTTACTATCAGCTACACTAACAGTGATGAACAGCATACAATTTTCAAGATACTTTATAATTAACCATGATTTGCTGATTGTTAAATCAACACCATTAGTGCAAGTGTTTATATCAGTGCTCACTTTCTATGACTATCTATACACGCATTTCTTTTTTTTAGCTCCTAAGATAGGACTCAGATCTATGGATTTCCCTTTATGTTAGGGGTTGTGATTTTTTTCTTATAAATAATTATATATATATTTTCTTCTTTTTTATTAAATCATAGTTGTGTACATTAATACGGTCATGGGGTACAGTGTGCTGTTTTTATATACAATTTGAAATATTTTCATCAACTGGTTAACATAGCCTTCATGTAATTTTCTTAGTTAATTGTGTTAAGACATTTATATTCTACATTTAGAAAGAGAACCCAGAAGCTTTGCTTGGTTATATAAAGTCAAGTAGCTAAGTGGGGCAAATAATTTTCATAGAATCTGACACAACTCCACTTTTTATCCCCCGTAGGACAATTTCCACACATCTGCCAAAATTCCAGAGTTAGTATTACCCAATGAATACAGGCATTTGTGAAAACATAGTTTGCAAATTTAAAGTCAAAGCTGCCCCCTAAACCCAGAATGAGTCATTTAAATGTCCAAGAGGAAGAAAAAAGAGATTTATGTAAATTGATTTGCTTTATAAATTTAAGTAACAACCTTATCTATCTGATAGTTCCCCAAGTTATAATCATGCCACTGCTCCACTGTGGAGACAGTGGTTTACAGTAGTATTCCTAAAAAGGTTACATAGTAAATAAAACATATTTAAATAGACTGAGGAGTTGATAAACAGTAAATCCTCTGTCAAATAAAGTTATTCTTCTTTATACTTGTCTGAAGATTTAAATATGAAAGAATTATACTAATTTGTAGACACTACTACATATTAAGTTCCCTTAAATTTCTTTGTTTCTATAAAAAATCCAAGGTGATCTATCAAACATAGTACTGGTATTTCCACTGTGGTAACTACAAATAAATAAGATGTTATCTGCGCAAAAGGTATCTTCTAAGTAAATTTATGTGGCAGGACTAGTCCTTTATATTCAGCCTTAAAAATGTAAGTGAGATGGACAATGCAAGTGTTAATTCAAAGTGAAAGTTCAGACGTTTTATCATATAATAAAATAATGAGAAAGAAAATATTATCTTCTATATGACATTCATGACTATTTTTAGAATACATTTTCCTGAGGCAAATATTTTATTTGGTAATTTTATATACTTACTATCAGGTATAAGTTTTGCTTAAATTCATCATAACTGTATTTCTCTTTTCTAAATTTATAACATAAGCTAGAAAGAAATTTCCATTCCTCCAACTCTTGTGTGTGTGATTTAGCTACGCTAGACTGAGCAGAGTGGATGACCAAAAATCAGTTAGTGCACAGGTAGAAGGAGTCACTAAAACATTTTCAGTATATGTTGAATTGGAGGTGCAGCTATAGAGAGGGTGGGGTGAAAGCTCTGAGGATGCAAAAAGTGGAGAAAAAGATGAGATTTTCTGATTCTTTCTAAATTCCAGTAGCGCTTCTCTCATCCATGCTATATATTATTTTGTCACGCATCATGTTCTCCTTATATTGTAGGCATTTTTCGTGTGTGTGTCTCATTTCTCCATCCCAATGATAATCTAGTTGAGAACAAGGACTGTCATATATATCTTTGCTTTGAAGGCAAGCAAAGTAATGATGGACAACATTGGTTTTGGGGCAAGGCTAGCTGGGATCATATATCATGACTATATCACTGTCTAGCATTGCAGTTTAAGGGAAGTTTTAGTCTACTGCTATTCTTGTTATCTGTAAAAATGGATAATGGTTCATCCCCCTTGACATTGTTACTAGAATTACATGAATTTGTTGTTAATTACATTGGACAGTTTACCATGAAGTAAGAGACACAAATATTATTCATTACCATACCTACCATATTATTTAAGAGAGAACGATAATAAAGAGAGAAAGGATCTGTTAGTGAAACCAATAGGAAATTTTCAGGCAAAGGTTTATTAAAAAGGGAAGAAGAAAGACACGGAATCATTAGAATAACACAGTTGAGAGCACCACTGAGCAGCTGTAAATCCTTGACCAAGACGTCCTTAACTTCTCCAAAGTTCATTTCCTTGATATATAAAAGAGTGAAAATAATCAGGCTGGCTTATGAATTAATTTTGATAGGTAGGCAGGAGTGTGAGTGGTTGTGATTGTGTTTCTGTGTGTAGGTTATCACCGGTTTTCCGTGTTGTAAGCATGCATGCAGAAGATGTTATCCAATATTAACATTATTTAGTAAATTATTTTTCAACATCAGAGCTCTTGGATTCCATTATTTAGAGAACACAGTCATTTACCTACTTATGTATCAAGCTCAAATATTATTCTCAATTTGTCCATATTGACCTCAGACACACAAACAGCAGATTGAAAGGAAAAACTATGAAAATTGGGCTCTTGGAACATCCACTTACACAAACAGTAATTTAATGTTTAATTTCAGAACACATAAGTCAAATATCTCAAGTACTGAATTCATGAGAAAGTTATAAAACACACGTAAGTGGGAAAACTACCATCATTCATAGATGAAATATATAACTTAGCATATGAAAATTTAATGTATTGAATTATTCATTTGAATTTAAATTGAACCATTTACATTTTTTTAATTCACGTCTGAGAAAAATAAATGATGAAGAATGCTGAAACTATTAACCTGAAGAGGGTGCAGAGTAGAACTCATTTCATACGTGTATTACGCAAGTCTTGTCTTAAGTCAATGTAAAAATTATTTTTATTAATGTGAATCATATTTCACAACTTTCTTCTTTAATTTGAACATAATTGTATACATGTTTTCCTAAATAAGAATGATTAGGCATATACATTTTTGCAACGACGCTAAAAAGTTTTATGATATAATGGCTGCCTTTAAATTCAAGTACAATTAAAGTAAATGAATATATTGTTTTATAAATTTCTATAAATTGTTTTCTAGATTCTACAGTGTGCTCTTCTTTTATTGGTGCTTTTAATAAATATTGATTATCTTCAACATTAATATGAAACACGCTAGAATTTCTGACATAACACAGGAAAATAGGTCTCATATGACTCATTAAAATTACACATTATAAGGCTGGGCACAATGGCTCAGACATGTAATCCTAGCACTCTGGGAAGCTGAGGCGGGAAAATTACTTGAACTCATGAGTCCAAGACCAGCCTGAGCAAGAGTGAGACCCTGTCTCTAAAAAAGTAGCCAGGTGTTGTGGCATGCACCTGTAGTCCCAACTACTTGGGAGGCTGAGGCAAAGGATCTCTTGAGCCCACAACTTTGAGGTTGCTGTGAGCTATGATGCCACTGCACTCTCCCCAGGGTGACAGAGTAGATAAAAAATAAATGTAATCAATAAAATAAAATAAAACAACACACTACAATGTACAGTGAAGCATGCTCATGTTGAGAGAAATTTCTGTTACAAAAAACAGTAAATAAATTTATAATTTATCAGCCTAGGCAAAATTCACTTTACTTTTCTTAACGTGTGCAGTTATCAAAAGAATGTAGCTATTTTTAGACAATGAGAAATAAAATCTATGTGGGAATATTTTATATATAATTTCTTATTTATAGTTTAATTCACATGTTAAAATAAAAGTGTGTATATACACACGTATATACTGTACAAACATACTGTATTGCATGTAGTGTATTTGTATAGTATACACACATGTATATACATAAATGAAACACATTATATGCATTTACAGGTGAGCAAAAGAACATAGAAATGCATATATGTGTGACTGTGCATATGTACATACACAAACACATACACAGAAAATGAGATTTTTTGGGGTAGAGTACCTTGGCATCACAGCTCACAATCACCTCAATTTCTGGCCCAAGCAATCCTCTTGCTTCAGCCTCCTTAGTAGCTGGAACTAAAGATACCAGCCACTCTGTCTGGCTAATTTTTCTATTTTTAGTAGAGACAGTCTCCCTCTTGCTCAGGCTGATCTTAAACTGCTGAGCCCAGGCAATCCATCCACCTTGGCCTCCCAGAGTGCGAGGATTACAGGCGTGACCCACCACCTCCGACCTGAAAAAGATATTCCTCAAGCTACAAAATGTAAAATTGATTTCCTTTATTTTTATCCAAGAAAAATCTTTAGTGAAACAAAGCAACTAAAAACTTAATATGCAGGACAGAATAGCACCAATATCAAAATTAATTATGTGCTATCATGTGATTCCTTTGGGTTCGTCTTTGAAACTCCTACATTTCAACATTAGAAACATTGGAAAGAAGACTTTATCAAAGGTGGGAAAAGTATTGAAGAAAGAAATGACCCAGAAAATAGCACATGTTACTCTGAAACATTCTGAGTCAGTTTTTTAGGCATTTCATATCTATTCACAGAGAGAACTCATTCCTTCCTTACCTGAGTAGAGGGGGTATTTTGTCTTCTAGGCCACGGCAAGGTCATTTTAGTTTTTCTTGCCAAATTTCAGTCTCTTTCTCTTAGGGTGCCATAACAAAGCAGCTAGTGAACGCTGCTTTATATAATTTCACAGTGGTTTTGGTTATGGAAGAGAGAGAAGAAATAAGATTCAAAAATTTAGTGGTGTCTCTGCAGAAAATGACATTTAAACTTAAGTATGCTGAGTTGGATGAAGCAGCTAATGAAGTGAGGCATGTGAGTCACTTTGCCTTTTCATGCGTTTCCCAGATATTGAAATGAATATCCACGGGCGATGGAAATTAAGGAAAGAGAAACAGTCTCCTTATCTTAGTAGGATATTCCCTTACACATGACAGTTGGATAGCTAAATATTTCTTCATTTGAAGAATATGATTAAAAATAAAGTCTATCCTTCTCTGCTTAACTGTTCTTTTCAGTAGTTCAAATATTTGGGATTTGCAGAAGCTTGCTGTCTTGTTCAAACACAGCATCACGCTTTGACATGTTGAGAAAAAGAAAAAAAAAAATAACAAAGTTTAGCTTGTATCCCTGAAAATTGTTCAGGGGCGTTGTAGTGTGGAGTGAAAATCCCAAGTGTTTGGGCAACTGAATGAAATAATTGGTCATTGACTTTAAAAACATCTAAGGTTTGCTGAGGTTTCAAGATGGTGTAAGAGGCATTACGTAAAATTAGATGCCACTTAAACTGTTACGAGCAATAATTAGCCACTTGATTTCATCTTTATCGTTGCAAACATACTGTAATTTTATGATCATTCCTATTTAAGATAAATCACATTAAACCTAATAGTGATTAAATAACACAAGTAAGCCATACCTGTAGAAAATGGGAGAGCTGGGATTTGATCCAGCTCTGATGCTTCTTAAGTATGCCATTTAGTTTCATAATCTTTCATTCTTGAGACAAGTGTTAACGTCACCTTAGATGACAAAAGAATGTCAGTAAATGTAAAGGAAAAAATATGTGCTTGGACACCCGAGAGCATACATTTTTCAGAAATACTGTGATAGCAAATTAACACCAAGAGATAAGTGACATATAGGTGAATAACACAGCGTCTCTGCTGGTCTTTGGAAAAGTGCTGATAGAAAAGTGGATAAACATGTAAACCTAACTGGGCACGTGGAGTGTTTTTACTTTGAACTTTAGTTCAATACTTTAGCTTGAGCTGTGTCCCAAAAATAAAAATTTAATCTTAAACTATAATAATAATTAAGACAAACATCAGATCAAACAAGGAAAAACATTATTATGTCTGTTATGTTCACTGGCTAATTGTTATAAATCTGCCCCCAAACAGGAAACTGTGAGTTTAATTATTTTAAGAAATATTCTGTGTATTTTTTGCTAGGAGAGGAATATTGTACAAGACATCTGTCCAAATGAGTTTAATCAAACGATGTGTTACGTACAACAGATTACTACATCTGAATTTTATTTCTATTTGTGCCCAAAAATGAGAATTTAGTTTAAGTTTATAAGTGGGTCAACTGTTTTATAAAGAGTAATGCCTATTATGTCTACCCTATCAAATCTTATGTTTTAAAAGAGTTTAAAAGAGTTTAAACTTCTTATGCTAAAAGAGTTTTATTAAGGATCTTATAGATTTCATAGACAGAAGGTACAATACTTTTCTCTACAATGTCCTGCATTTTAAATATGCATTTGTTTCTACTATCTAAAGTAAATTGTATAATATTGGTTGGTGTGCCATTGGTATTCTAAACATATATTTATGATGTGTAATTTACAAAATACTTGGCCAATTATTAAATTATTAAAAATAATCTTTTTCTAAGTAGTTCATGTTCACTTCAAATGTAATTAGACACTGGTATAAAAAGATTGTAGATACACTTGTTTTGTCATTTAGGTATATTCTCTTGAACATGTCTAAACAATATTTGCCATATATTGTGCAAATTGCTTTAAATAAATTCTTATTGAATCATAGCTTATACACAGTGAATTGCTTGCTTTTCCCTGACTTCTTGCTACATTTCCATGTGTGTAACCTGGAATACATTCTTGTGTATGTGTATGGACAATGGATCAGTATATTGACACTTCTATAACCACAGAAGTTTCTTCATAACTTGAGGCCAATATTCTATTCCCATGTACAACACTGTTTTCACTAATATCACCATAGATCAATTTTGTCTGCTCTTAAATTTCATACAAACAAGAGTATGCACTAAGTCCTCTCCTGTATCTGGATTCTTTTGCTCAATATAAAGACTAAAAGATTCATTCATATTTGCTTATTAGTTGTTCCTAAATTGTATGAATGTTTGGAAACACCACAATTTGTTTTCCATGTTCTTTTTGAAGAATGCTTGGATAGTTTCTATTTTGGATTATTAAAAATAAAATTCTTTTGCTGGATAGAAGCACTTTTTCCTCTTCTCTCTATGTACTTGGGTTGTTATCACTGGCACTGGATCATAGGATAAGAAAATGTACAGGTGTCGTCAATATTGTCCAAAATTTTCAAAATGATTGAATTGATTGACAACTCCCTCCATCAATGTGTACAACTCTCCTCACCTGAGCCTTATCAGCATTTATTATTAATGTCAAGCTATGCACATATTGTAATAATTTCAGTAAAAATATCTGAGAAGTTATAGTTCTGATTTTGAAAATCAGAAACTAAGGGTCTGAATAGAAGACTGAGATTTGATATAGTTTATATAAAACAAAGCTTTTAAATATTAAGCTATAGAGGTGTTTACCTTGAAGCATGAAAAGTTCATGGGAGTGGAAATGCAATCCCTGGAGTTCCATAGGACACATAAAATTTTGTAATCGCCTTTCATCAATCACAAACACCTTGACTCTTCAAGCTAAGCAACGGTTTGGTTTGTGATATTTAAATAGTAAATGATAAAAGAAAGGAACACGGTTCTTTATTAAATGGACAGATTGTTGAAAGGTATTTACAAAGTTTGTCAGGGAGCTAAAATAACAAAATTTCCAACTTGAAATTCCAAGAGACCAACGGGAGATGGAAATTCAAATTATCATGTTCCAAGATTGGCACAGTTTAGGTAAATCAGTGGTAAATTTGGAAAGCAATAATATAAAATTATTTTTAACAACTAACCAATTGAGTCAAAATATGTATTCCTTGGTAGGAGGTAGACAGGACTAGGATGCCCTTGGTGCTGCTCTCATGCTCATTAGGTAGCCATGCAGCACAGGAGGAAGGATTCTCAGAACAATAAATATGTTTTGTAGGTAATTCTTTGATGATCAATTTATTATTGGTAAGCAATAAAGTGCTATGAATCATAAAAGGCATGTTTTTCTATAACCCAGAAAAGCACGTAGATAAACAATGGATTATGGTCATCCTCGGAAAGCTGCCTACTCCCATGATATGGACTGAATGTTGGAAGCAACAGTTGTTTCTCCAACTGATTTTTCAGTTAATGATAACAGATAGACAGAAGAAAGATTTATAGTCAGCACTGATATGAAAGGTCTTCCTCATGTCAATAATCATTTTTCTCACTTCTTTTCAAAGTTATAGATTATGATGAAATATCCCTACAAAGTCCCATGTAACTATAAGTTATTACAAATTTGGGCCAACTTAGAAGTGCTTTGGGAAGCTAATGATTGCATATAATATTACAATAAGTCAGGGAAAATAGAGATATTGAAGAAATGACAAATTAGCTTTTTAATACATATATAAGAAAAAGTGGAAATAGCAAGTTTTTAAAAGGCTTTTAAGAAAGTGAGGAGACAGATATGAAAGGAACTTAATTGATAAAAATAGCTTCTATTTGACAGTTGTCTCATCATAGCCTATATACCTGGGGAAATTATTATTTTAGACTAGCAAAATGGAGAAATGCTTATAGGAAACTTAATCATATTAATCAAAATAGTTCCAGAACACCCAAGTCCTATTGAGATGTCTTATGTACCTGTTAAGTGACAAACATGGTTAAAGTAAATATGACTGTGCTGTTTTCTATGTCGCTACCAAAACATGTTTGCCACTTTTTTATTTTTTTATTTTTTTGTAGTTTTTGGCCAGGGCCGGGTTTGAACACACCACCTCCAATATACGGGGCTGGCACCCTACTCTTTGAGCCACAGATGCCGCCCCATGTTTGCCACTTTTTAAGCCAATATTTTGAAATTTTGTGTCTGAAAAGTACCTACTGATCAAAATGGAAACATACTAAAAAATAGTTATTAAGAAAGATAACATTAATCATTTGTACCCTCATAGTAAGCTGAAATAAAGGAAAAAGGAAAGATAATTTTTGTAACTTTCTATGAAAAATCATGGCACAGTAGTTCAGGCTATAATTTTAGGACTTGTTTTTTATTGTTTCCTTGTGTTCATTTACCAAATCAGAAAATTCTAGATATATCCTAAATCCAGACAATTTTCAGCTTCATCCCAGACCTCGGTCATACCACTGATGAGTTGAATCATTGTCATACGTTTCAATAGATTATCCTGTTAACCAATCTTTCTCACCTAAAGAATATTTCCACCACATCTATCAGAATAATCCTATTAAAATATAATTCATATTATGTTGCTTTCCAGCTATCAAATTCCAATGGCTTCCAATCTGGAGTTGCCTCTTATTTCTCTGGAAAAGAACAATAATAAACATTTTAGACCTTGTGGTCCACATACAGAGTAAAATCTCAGAGACCAATTATTTTTCATTGTTGTTAATGTTTTATAAACAAATATTTTAAAATGTAAAAAAAGAAAAAAATACAAAAACAAAGTCCTTGCTCAGGCTACACAAACCAATCTGTAAGCAAGATTTGGGCCTACTGAAAGCTGCAGTTTGTTGATCCCTAAATTCAAGGATGGACCATAGATAGTCAAAGGTCTCTTGTGACCCAGACTGTACCCGACAACTGTTCTATGTCAGCTCTGGTGGTTCTCCACTGTTGTCAGCTCTTAAGCTGGGTTGATCTCTTGCTCTTTCTTGATCAAACAAAACTTGGACGTTAATAAGGCTTTTACACCTTAAGTTCCCTCTGATTGCAGCTTTCTGTCTCTACACATTCACAAGACTGATGATTTCACCTTTTTCAAGTTGCATTCCAACACCATTCCTAAGGCAGCCTGACCTTATGTACTCTATTGATAATAACACTC
Organism: Otolemur garnettii; assembly: GCF_000181295.1. Lineage (NCBI taxonomy): Eukaryota > Metazoa > Chordata > Mammalia > Primates > Galagidae > Otolemur > Otolemur garnettii. The sequence goes on from NW_003852403.1 coordinate 28,776,225, forward strand.
CCAGTTGTTATTTATTAATTTTATGTTAATGAAATATTATATACTTATTACATACCTCTTCTTTGTCATGTCCTACTAGATTGTAAGTTCTCTGTGTTACAGACTTTTGCTGTTTTACTCATTACTTGTTAAAAAGGAGAAACCTGAAAAATAGGTTCTCATTAAATAGTATTTATCAAATATAGAAAAATGGGTTCTCCATTATTAACTTAATGCTTAAAATAATTATAGTCTATTAATTATTTATTCAGTGCTGACAATGATTTTAATAGCTCTATACGGAAAATAAACTCACTCAATTTAAATATTACAAAATTGTTTTATAAGACTAATCTAAAATATGTAAATTACAGAATCCCACTGAAATACATATTTATTAAAAATTATTTTAGTCCGCAAGAGACTTCAAAGGAATACTCAGCGTCAAATATCACAAAATCATCTTAAACTATATTTCACTAGGCATCTTCTCAAATAGTTTAATATAAAATATAATATAGCTTTTCCTTTTTGCAGCCATCACCGAAGAGGTGGCAGCCAAAATAAAGTTCAATCCCTTTGTGACTTCTGACCAAAGCAAGAACCTCAAAAGACATTCCAATGCACCTTCCCACATTCTCAGGAAGATTGTGTCTGCTCCTCTTTCCAAAAAGCTAAGACAGGAGTACAGTGTTGGATCCATGCCCATCTAACAGGATGAAGAAGTTCAAGTTGTTTGGGAGCTCTATAAAGGTCAGCAGATTGGCCAAGTAGTCCCGGTTTACAGGAAGAAATATGTCATCTACATTGAGCGGATGCAGGGGGAAGAGGCTAATGGCCTGACTGTCCATCTGGGCATCCACCCCAGCAAGGTGCTTATGGCAAGGCTTACACTGGACAAAGACCACAAAAGATCCTTGAACAGAAATCTAAATCTCACCAAACAGGAAAGGAAAAGGGCAAGGACAAAGAAAAAACAGCTGATAAGATTTTCGGGAAGAAAATCATCTTATATACAACTTTCATTCAAAACTGTTAAAATGAAAATATATATATAATATAAAAATTATCATAATGTCCTGCTTGTATTTATACAAAAAATAATCCTTGGGTTGGCATAGTAGAGTCCTCAAATTTTGGCCTTCTTTCTTTAGAAGTTCAAAAATGTTTTTAATGTTGGTACTCTTCAGTAAATTACTGTTGATAAACTAAAATAGTCCTACAAACTTATAGTTAAAAAATGTTAGTGATGAAGTTTCTGTAAAGATGAACTTATGTGCAGATCATGCACTATCTGATATGTAATTATGACTCAAGGTGGCAATTTCGTCCTTATGGGAAAACTTAACTCACAATGTTAGTATCACTATAAAAACAAAAGAATAGTGAATTAGTATATTTTAATAATAGAGTTCACCTTAAGCATATGATTTAAATGAAACTCATTAAATTACTTTGGAAAAATCTGTTTGTTTAGTAATCATAACCTAAAGAGTATAGTCATCCAATATTGTCAAATATTAATATCTTGAACACTACCAAAAATATAAAATATACACAGACCCCTTCAAGAACTCAGTGTATTGAGATTGTAAAAATTGCCTTTTATGTAATACCTACTACTATTTTTGTTTTATGTCTCATTTTTGTGAATAAATTTTAGAAACCTTGTTTTGGGTTTCACTATTTCACACATTTTGTAAATAATTTTAAATGTTTATAATTTTAAAATGGCAAACTTTTAAAAATGTGTTTTGCCAAAACTCTGTGAACTATAAAATTATGTCTTATAAAATTTAACTTTGTTTCTTTTCCCAGCATAGCTTTTACTTGTCTTATTCAGATTACCTAAAATAGTCTTTTCCTCAAACTTCTACTGTCTCCACATGCTTATGGCCTCAGCATAAATTTCTCCTTGCCAGAACCACTCTATTCTGCCGGACTATCAAAGCTCCCAGATCCTAATTTCAGTTTCTAGTATAGCCCCTGAAATATCAGAATCTGTGCATAAAGCAGTATACTTTAAAGTTTGTCAATGTTTTTTCCCTCTGTTTTTCTGACTGATGTGTTTTCCTCCCACTATAATAAAAGGACCAAGATATTTTTGTTCCCCCAGACTAAAACAAACATAGAGTGAGTACCATATGAATATTAACTAAAAAACAATTTTAACATTTTTTTAAAAGGTGGGAACAGTAGAGAGAGACATCTTACCAGTACCAGATGAGAGAGTGAGAACAACTTTTATATTTTGTCCATTTGTCTATAATGTAATTAGCCTTACTTATTCATAGGTATTTTTTTTTTATTTTTGGATTTTAGGGAAATTAAAGCTGTGATTTAAATGCAAGTTTTTAGTATTTTCCCCAGAATGACATTTAATTTACTTTCATGATACTTTTGCCATAAAGACAATCTTATAAATATGCAAACGAATTTATAATCTATTATATCTATTATTTTATGGCTTCTGTGATTTTGTCATAATAAAAGAGAAATCCTCATATCTAATTCATGACATTAATCTCACCTGAGTTACTGCACCCTGTTCATATCTGTGGGTGCAGAAGTCAGAACAATGCCTGATTCATAGCAGGCCTTTGATAAATCACTGTTGGATAGATGAACAAGTGAATAAATCTGTGAATTAATGAAACAGCCACCTAACTGTTCTTAACTTTTATAATAAAGCTGTTTCTACCTTCATTTTCCTAAGGCGCATATTGGTCAATGTCTTATTAGGGATTAAAACCTTCTATCTCCGAGGTAGAGAATTCAGGGTCATATTATAGGTAGTTCTTTTGTGACTTCTCTCCAATCTTTATACAACCTACAAAACTGAAGTTAACCATATTATTTACATATTATCAAAGAGTTCACAGTCACATATTTTCCAGGACTTTGGCATTTACTTTGTGACTTTATCTCTGTTTACTTTGTATTTCTCTTGGGGGGAACTGCTAAATAACTATAATATATCTCAGTATTCTTTGAAGTCAAGAAGAAATGACTTCTTCCTGAAAACTTTCTTCCCTAAATCTCTTAAGTGCTACAGAATTTTCTGGTGTTTTATCACATTTGAATTGAATTAACCTGTACGTGAACAAGAGTCTATTTATATCTTCTTGATTAGCAAACTCCCTGAAACTGGTATTTGTATTTATTATTCTTTGTAGTTTACACATATTTTAGCTCCTTTTTAGGTTTCTGAAGGATTTTGACTGCCAGCATTTTATTCAACAGAAAAACTTTTCACATCTAAATTCCAAACCAAATATATAAAAATAAACAAGTATTAATTTTAAAATAGACATGTCATGATACTCAAAAATAATTATGCAGTAATATTTTGTTAGCAAGAATTTGAGGCTATATTTCTACTATTGTAGCAAAGATATAATGTTATTTTAAAAATTCAATGTTTTGGTTTTTATGATAGATTAGCAAATTGCAGTATAAAATGTGAAATAATAAAGTTTTAAAATAGAATAATTCATACTTGGACCCATCAACACTTACCTCACATCAAAATCAATTTCACTAAGATTAAAGATATTGGTATAATTTTTCTAATGTGAATACAGAATGAGTGAACATCAAATACCTATACTAAACAAAAAATGTTCATTGTAAAGGGAAAAATTAAAAGCAAAGATGATTGATTTTCAATATCTGTGTCATATGCTGTAAGATGAAATCATGCTATGAACTGAGAAAACAAACTTACAAAGAAATGTAACCCATATGACATATTTAGTACAAAGTTATAAGGTAAACAAAAAGCAACGAATAGATTGCAAAAATTGACAATTTTCAGAAGAACAGACTCATTAAAACCTTCCCCTACACATTGTTAGGGAACTAGACTGCAGGAGCAGAAAGAATTCTCAAAGATTGAGATAGAGTTTGAACCAGGAGTTTATTTTACTTTCCAAGGGAGGAATGAGCACAAGGTGAAAGGAAGAAGTGCCGGCATCAAGAGTGAGTGGCTTGGGCTTTTATTGGGGTTATAGAGCCAGGGCTGTTGTTCTTGAGAAATGGTTAACATGAGGCAGTCATTTCTGTTATGTGGCTCCCCCATCTGGCTTCTTGCAGTCTGGTTTGGCATGTACTGAGGGGGCTATATCATACCCTTTTTTGTTCATTCAATACTTTTCCCTTTTTCAAGTCTGCAAAACAAACTCTTAAAAAAATAACCTACAAGTAGCCAAGCAAGTAAGCAGGAAGCATAGAATGGTGCCACCGTGTGCATGTGTATAGAGATGTTTTTGTGTTGATGGTTTACTAGCAATGCTGTCCTTTCACACATGTGTCTAAAAAATGCAAATTAAAGAACTTCATATGAAGTTTCACCTATAAAATTAACTATGATTTTCTCTGAGACTAGTGACCTCAGGGAAAGTTGAAGAAAATGGATGGGCATGTAAACTCTTACAAGTCATTAGGAAAGGAATTCAAATGTCGTCTTCTTAACCACCATCCATTTCCACAGACCTTTACATATTACATTACACATGTAATCTTTTCTGCTTCACACACACACTTGATTTCTATTTAGTCACCTTCCCCTCTCTATGGAATAAAATTATTTACTAAGGTCCTTTGGGGGCTGTGCCAATTTAAACATAAAGATTCAGTAGGTCATGCGGAGGTTAAAAAATCATTTAAAATGTAGTCAAGATTCTTAAAGTGTTTTTTTTATTTTTAAGCTGCCAATTAAAAGTAAAAATCAATTTTTACAGAATTGTTATATGTCCCCAACATTAGTCAAATATACTTTCATGGCTATTTGTATGTGGATATATGATCAGGCATCTGAATGAAAATAAACAGCCTTTGGTTTTTGCAATATTATTTTCGAGACTTTTACTGAAATTTGCATAAGACAAATCTTTTTTGCAGACCTTTGCCTTGAAAAGGCTTTTAAAACTTGTGAAGCTGCTTCCAACTCTCAAAAAAATAATGGCATTTTCTACTGAAATCTTTCTCAAGCAGCAGCAATCTGAAGGAAGTACTTGTTTTAATAGATGCATGCATGCATTTAAATCCTCTGCTTGTCTTAAGATACGTAGGCCCACATAACTCCTTTTTGCATCTTTGTGGTTGTTTCTTGTTACCTTCTAGCAATATCATAAATATTCTCTAAAACATGAAGAATGGTGTGTTCTGTGTGAGCTCTCAGCTGGAAAAAGTCATGAGGAAATGCATACTCTTGAAGTATGCTGAAAATAATTTCATGGAGTTATTGTAGCATGCTGAGTATTAGAAGGCATTTTAGATTTCAAAGTGGTGTTGTAATGATTTCTAATATCCAAACGCTCTGAAGTGGCCATTCATTGAAGATCTTGTTATGCAAAGTAGTCACTAAAATTTCTTGAAAGTCATATATTAATCACTCTGGTCAGGTACAAAATGCTTTTCTCTTAGCAGCTGTTTCTAGGATTTTATGCCCTTTTACTCAATTAAAATTATTTAAAAAATCAAAAGCTATGCCTTTATTTCCACGTTTTGCATTTTTTTTGAAAGGAAAATCTACAATATTTTGATTAGATGAGCAATTTGGTTTTCAAAACGACACTGATAAATAATTATAATGGCTAAGAGTTTCTTTCCATTAAAAATATTCATTTTATCAGTCGGATTTCCCTAAAACACTGGCCTTTTTTTCTGAAATATAGATGCATTCTATAATTGACAATTCATATTTTGTATTCCTTATGTCACTGAAAAAAAAAATCAATTTCCTGAGTGTTACTAATAAAAGCAAGCATAATATTGTAGTCTTTTGAAACTCTCTAGATTTACACAAAGGTAAGTAGTCATGAAATCTATTCCATAGAAATCAAGAAGAATTTTGTTATCATTTCTCAAAGGCTTGAACTGTAACACTCAAAATATTTCTCAAATTATTTCTTGGATTCGAGACCGTTGTTCTTTTCTTTCTTTTTTTCCGTCTTTTTTTTTTTTTTTTAAGAGAATTGTTCTTATTGCTGAAAATTTCATTCCCTTTCTCTCCCACCCACTCCTTTCCTGGTTAAATCTACTGCAGATGTAAGAAATATGCAACACACATCACCACCACTCAGCCATTCCAAATCAGAATCCTGCATTCTCTCCCAGATCAGTAATCAAATCCTCACTCACACTAAAATCTCCTATCAAACAACTAGTATTAATTCATGAGCTGAAGCTAGTATTAACTTTTGATCTAAAATTGTCCAGTCTGTAATTATATAGATCTCCAAAACATGTTAGAAACCATCAGGACCAGTATATACCAACTTGATAAATTAATAAATTAGAGTATTGCTAGGCAAAAGCTTTGTCAAATGCCAAATAGGAGAGTGGGCCAAGCCCCTCCTCCCTCCCTTCTTTCTTCCCTTTCTTTTTTTCCTTCCTTCCATTCTAGGACCCTCTATTCAATCACTCAGTGTTACCTTTAATATGGCCTAAAACAGATGAAGATTTTATAAAGCTGAATGAAATGGTTAGAAAGATGGCGAGACAAACACAGTGACAACACAGGAGTCTTTTGGAGCTTGAAAACGTAGCTTGAACATAGAAATGCTGGAAATATCTTAAACAGAAATGAAGAAATAATAAATTTTAACTTTGATGTTTCATAGTGTATAAAATACATCATCTTGGTCTAAGCTAGTGAAAAAAATGTTATTTCTCAAAGGCTGGAACTATAACATTCAAAATATTTCTCAAATTATTTCTCAGATTCAAGACAGTTTGCAGAGATTAGGAGAGGTAGAAGAAAGGATTTGGAGGAAGAAGAGAGAATCATGGACTTCATATTGGGTGCATTAATTTTCAAATAACTGTAGATAATTAAATGTGAAAAAAAAAGCTGGAGGGATGTAAGCTGAAATGCTAATTTGGAGTCTTTGGCATTTAGATGGTATCTAATTCCATAAGGCTGGATAGAAAAACAGCCAAGCAATTACTATATGTAGAAACAAGAGGAGATTTAAGGTCAGACCCCTGGGGCATTCCATTATTTAGAGACAGAAAAATGAAAAGGCACATGTGAAGAAGCAGCCAGAAATGTAGGAAGGAAATCAGGAAATGAGGAGGCCTGGAATTCAAACAAGAAATTATACTGAGAGAGAAAAATCAATTATGCTTTCTACCAGTGTGTCCCATACAGATGCTTGTTCCCAGGAATGTCACGCTTTTATTTCTTAGTAAGTTCTGCTGACTTTCTTCATTTCTGTCTTTCAGAAATGGAAGTGGTGGCGATACCACTACCTTGGTGGAGAGACTACCTTCTCTCCAGCTTCTAAAAAACATTCAAGTAGACACACATTAAACATATCTTGTCACACTGTAAAACATCAAGTTCTCTGTCTTCCCTTTCCTTACTTCCAACAGATGTCTATGCTTACATGCATAAATTTAATTGAATAACTATTTATGGGATATGACTCTTAAACCATTTCATGTCTACTAATAGTTGATAACATTATTTAAGTAGAAAAGTAAAACTATTATTCAAATCACACTATTTTTTTTCTCTTTTAAAAATTTCAGATTGAATAAAGGTACAAATGTTTAGTTTACATTGCTTTTATTTCTAAGGTAAAGTTCAAGATGTAGTTGAGCCCTTCATGGGGGATGGGGTGGGGAGGTGGGGGTGCCATCCACCCTTACATTGTGCACATTAGGTGAGAACTTGCCAATAACCCTTTCTATTCCCCTTTCCCCTTTTCCTCCCCTCCCCTCTCACTAGAATACACTTCTATTTTTCTTTCCTGTGGGCCTATAGTTTTTTATCTGTTAGTTTCATATTAATACTGAGTACATGGGGTACTTGCTTTTCCATTCTTGTGATATTTTATCTTTTGTATTTATCTGGATAAAGATCAAATCACTTTTTTTTGCTATCCTTAAAAACTTTCAGATTTCAATAGTGATACAAACATTTTATACAGTTTTCACTTTGTACCTAGGTGAGTGTTTTATTGAAGAATTGGAAGTCTGGTGATTGGAAGTCAGTTATGCAAATATATCCAAATACTCTTATAGTTACATAGCAAAATGTGACATGATTTCCTATTGTTATTGATTTATGGTTCTTTTGTATTGAATTATGAGTTCAAATTCAAAGTATTGCCCTCTCGTGGAAAAGTCTGTGGAGACTGAAGTTGCCTTTATGAAACCTAGAGTCTTCACCATAAATAAATATCAAACCACTTCATTATTCAAGTATTACCTTAGAAATCATTGCTTAATTAGATCACACCATAAATTTGTCTGCTATTGCACATTTAGTGCCAGTATTCAAGGGCTGAAAAGCAGCTATACAATATATTTTATCAGTTACATACAATATTACAATGCCGTAGGGGTTAATTATGAATAAGATTTTAGGAAGCAAAAATATTTTTCTTAGCAGGTATTTTTTAATTGACAGATTTAAATTCTATGTATTGGCCATGTACTGCACAATGTTTGACATATATGCACATGATAGAATAACTATGTTTTAGTACTAGTTTAAACTCATCAGACACCATATTTCCAAGGCATGGTATAGAAACTGTATGCTGTCATTTAATAGAATCTCTTCCCTATATATTTTATCTAATATTCGGACAGTAAAGAGAAGTTTAAAAATGCTATCTTTCTTTTTAATACTACCTTGAACTCTAGATGATATTGAAGTATATAAATCTAGAAAATATATACTTTTAATTTTAATATTCACAATAGGAGAAATATCTTAGAAATTTGGTACTAAGGTATAAACTTTTATTTTTTTTCATGCATAGCCTTACTGTGTTGCCCAGGATAGAGCATCACAGCATCATAGCTCACAGCAACTTCTAACTCCCAGGCTCAAGTGATCTTCTTGCCTCAGTAGCTGGGACTACAGACATCCCCCCAAACCCCCACTAATTGTTCTATTTTTTTTTCTTTTCATAGAGGTAGGGGTCTCACTTATGCTCAGGCTGATCTCAAGCTCCTATGCTTAAGCAATCCACCTGCCTTGGACTCCCACAGTGCTAGGATTACAGATGTGAGCCACTGTGCCCAGCACTAAGACATTACCCTACCTCCCGATATTTGGAAAAAAAATATGAACTATTAATTAAAATCTTACATGATCTATATAATATTTATTTATAACTCTCTGAATCTAGGTAACAGAAATGTTAAAATAATTTGAGAAATAATTTTTCTTATTTTCTTCTTAAATAACTTTAAGAAATTGTTTGTTTGGTCTTTGGAACTATATTAACAAAGTATATGCACAAAAACATTAAGTTTTTAATGTAGTCACAATTTTATATACTGAAATTGTACCAAACATTTTTTCATTCATCCTTTGTCCCCTGACATGTATTCTAAAATTTCTGCTCTATTTTATAAAATTTGTAATCATCACTAAGCAACCCATGTATTATTAAATACACCAAAGCACAGTGCTAATTGGCTTATTTAGAATGAGATGAAATGAAAATTGAGCACTGTTGAAAATGTAGAGAACCCCTAGGAAAAATGTAGTTTTTTTCTGGGCTTTGGGACTAAACTCAGAGTGGACATCCCGTCAAGAGATCACAGTAACAACGTTCTTCCTATTGTGGTCATTGTTGGTTAAACTCATGGAGACACTCAATTTTATTTAATCCTCATAATATCCTATATCCTGTTAGTATAAAGTATTAAAGAATGATCCATATCATATGCACTCTGTGGAGCCTTGGAGTTGTGCAGAAATTTCCCAGACATTTCCAAGGAGCCACAATGGGCTTTGGGTAATGAGAGTGGTAGTGGTGATGGAAAAAGTTTTGAAGATCCTATCTAACCTCATTTATGAGGTGGCTGAAAGTTTTCTACCAATATGTTTATATATAGCTATTTTGTTGTTGTTGTTGTTTGTTTGTTTGTTTTTTTCCCATTTTTGGCTGGGGCTGGGTTTGAACCCACCACTTCAGGTATATGGGGCTGGCGCCCTACTCCTTGAGCCACGGGCACCGCCCCAATGCATAGCTGTTAAGATTAAACTTTATTGTGAGAAAAATAGCTGAATATATTGCTTACCATTTTTATTTAGTTTTTAATTCTGTCTTCTTGAGTGTTTTCCTTTAAAATGGTTATTTACTGATCCCCCAAATTACATAATAATGTACTTGTATGAATTTCTTCTCCTTAGAGATCTTTGTATATTCCTGCTCATACAGGAAGGGGGAGAAAACTTCTTTGCCTCTGGAAGTTTTGCCACAGTATCAACTCACGATAAGGCAGATTAATAAGAGAAAAAGATACCGTGTGCATGGAGAGAATTATGAGCAATTACCCAATATCCCAATGGAGTCCGAACGTTTATATACTATCATTTTAGAGTAGAGAGCAAGATGAGGAATATAGGTAATTCTGTTTAGGGCCAGTTAAATAGTTACTAGGGAGAACGAATAGATACTTGGGAGAATGAATGGCTGAGGGAAAACAGATTGGAAATTAAATTAACCTGAGAGACAGGTGTTATCAATAGAATGGGTTGGGCCAGGTCTGGTTGTATACTGCCCCTTCTTTCCAATATTATATTGAGATAAGAGGGAGGGGAAGGAAAGGCGATTATTCTTTTTGATGGGTCTCTCCAGTTTTCTACAGAGGGAAAGATCCTTCCAATGCCAGCTGATCTCTAAAGGCCTTTAATTTGAAATAGTCTTATTTCAAGAAATCATGTTTTGATATAAAATTCCTTGAGTTCTTTTACAGACATTTTCAAGATGGTTTAAAATAACTGATTTGTTATCTCATGATGTTATTTGATGCAGATCATTTTAAATCTGTTTTAAAATAACATTTTATTAATTTAATTCTTTACACTTAGTAGATAATAAGAAAATTTGGTTGTGAAAAGCAAATTATTGTTTTTGTTTTCCATAAATTAAATGCATCTGTCAATATCATGTATTAGACGTGCTTTAAAGAGAACGTCTTTAAGTGCCTGAAGCAAAGTTTACCTATTTCTATTTCTGTAACTACTTCCTGTAAATACATAAAGGGTATGAATAATTAAAACATGTTCTTTAACTTTGAAAAAGATCAAAGCACAGTAAGAATAATAGCAATACCTAAAATATTGGTTTTATAGGTTTTATAGGTCATTATGATGAACTATAAAATGATAGCAATAAACTATCATTTATTACTCCTTTCAGTAATAAATAATTTTGAGCAATAATGTTCCTTGAGTAATAAATAAATTGTTCAGAGATGCAATAATTGTGACCCTAAGGTAATAACAGTACAGCATAAAATTCTGAAGACTAAAAATGCTATGGACTGAAAAGTACCTTTCAATATGTATAGCTTTTCTCAATTGTCCTGGGTCTGTTTACTATATCAGAACACAATATTTTCAAAGTGTCATTTAAGAAGAATTTGTTAGAGCTCTCTTGTTAGGACTCGGGTGAAATTGCAGACTCTAGTCATAAAAAAAAGAAGTGCAGGTGGAAGTGATTTTTTCATGTCCTAAGAATATAACCTGGAGCATAGATGATAATATGCATTCTGAGAGTTAAATCTTAAATCAGAACGTAAATTTTCTGCTTCCAAACTTACAGTCAAGATTGATTGCAATTTTCTACTTCCTTTTTAGAATTTATGTTAATTTATGTCAAGCATAAGTATAGTCATAAACTGTAGGAAAATAAATCGTTCTGTATTCTGCACTTGAAGAACGACTTTGTTTTTGATGTGGTACTGATTACACTCTCTATCCCATAGGAAAATGAAAACATCATTCACTCGTAACAGTTGAAGGTGACAAACCCAGTGATTGGCAGACGGACGAGACAGTAGGGTGAGTAGTGCTTATGTTTTCCTTAAGATTCTAGAATGTTTTCTCCCTTTTTCCTTTGAAGAAAAACAATACATTGCATCTTTATCTCGTGTTGAGTTTATTTTGTGTGAAGTTTAATTCCCAAGGATTGCTGAACATCTTTAAACAGATATATGTTATATTTGATTCATCGAAAACAGAAAGAGGGTAAAGAGTTAATCACAGAGTTAATCAAGGTCCTTCCTTAGAGAAATGAAATATCAGTTGCTTCTCCTTTAATACATTGGAAATAAGCAAACCTTCCACCCAGTTTAGATTTATTATTCTTCATTGATTGCTCATTCGCTTGGAGGATGTTCTGGCAGTAAAGCAGTAGACACATGCCATCCATCATCAAGTGTCAAAGGGCCATAAAGGTCGATGGCTCTTTTTGAACTTTGATGTTTCAGAAAACTGTAGCTGAGCACTATAGGCAGAAGTTTGACATTTTCAGGAAGAAAATCAATTTTCCTTTATGTGTTTCTGAAGTGAGACTTCTGCTTTGATTGCAGAATAAATGGCTTTTATAACTTTGGAGTAACAAAATAGAAATTAAGATAAAATTTGCCTAACAATAGCTTCAATGAAAGTTAGAGGAAATGTATTTTTATCCTCCAATAGTATTTTAAATCCATGAAGCTATAGCAGAAACTTATGAAAATAGGGACAGAAATAGGATAATGTCTATCAAATCAAGGGAGTGATGAGTGAATTATAATTAAAAAGCTCATTTCAAACAAGAATGACTTAAGGAAGACTTAAGAAAAACAAATATATAATATTTACAACTTATGAGACATCTACATATTGTACTTTTTCATACATGATTACTTATCATATCTGCTCATCACACCTTTTGCTCCTAGATCCACATAGATTAAAAATGATTTATTTTGTGCACCAGTGTATGGATAGCATCTATCATAATAGAATCTATTCACACTTGTTAGTGGACATTCCATATCTTCTCCCTGAACATTTTAAAATATTAAAAATAAAATATTTTTGCAATTTTATATGTTTATAATGCAACTGAATGTGACATAAAATGCAGTTTTATAGGGGAATCAATAAAGATTTGAAATAACATTACTTTAAATATAAAGATTTGAAATAACATTACTTTAAATATAAAGATTTGAAGTAATATTACTTTAAATATAAAGATTTGAAGTAACATTACTTTTTGGTAATCATGAATTTAATTTTTTAATAATCTACCTACATTTTCAAAATACTGTAGGTCTTTTTCTGTGTACAAAAGGCATGTCTGTGTAATTATACTTAAATGCACACGGAGCTTTCCATTTCCAAACATAACTTTATTCCTCATGTGAATATATTTAAATTCCTATGTAACAATATATTTAAGATAATTTTTTCATGAAAAGATCAGATAAAATTTTTTTAAAGTTGTGATTCCATTTTGTTGAGGAGTACACAAAATCATGAAAAGAATAATTGAAAAAAGACTAATTTTGTGTTTTGAAGCTTCTTGCTGTTTATAGTTCAAGGTAAATTCATAATAAACTTTCTCTCAGACCATTCAAATAAAAATGTATAACTAACTTTTTACTCAAGAATAATTAATGGCTTATAATCTCATATGATTTTATGTGTACACATGGATAGATAGTCACAGACCAATATCTAAATTTCTAGCACAAACACTCTCATTGATGACAGTTATCAGTTCTCTGCCTTTCTATAAAATAAATTTCCTGGACAATGAAAGTTAGTATTCTTCATGTACATCTCCACACACTCTACTTGTTGGGGGGAAAGTGTGTTCCAATGATGACAAAGATGAGGTAATAAAAAGGTAATTATAAAACATGAGACATCTTTTTGCTTCCTCATTTTGAGATTTTAGAGATTTTAATTTCTTTCTGATGTTAATATGAAAAACTGACTTATCTCTTTGAGCAGTCATAAATTAGCAAGAACACAATCAAATTAAGAAACAAACTTTGGTAAATTTTGCAGAAATCTCCTCAATGTACATTCCAATTACTTAATATTTCTAAGATGTCACCTTTGTTTTATTTGGAATGAATAAGTTAATTATCTTATAATATTTTGTATGTCTTATTTTGTTATTTTAATTTGTTTTAGTAATTAAGCATAACATTAAAGATATTTGGCAGATAAATTTAACATGGATTGGTATTATTATTTATAGAAGTGTTCTCAATTGTGCTAACAGGTCAAGGAAACAAAACATTGGTCAAGGAGAGTATTTTAAAAAAAATAATTAATAGAGGGATGTCAGGCCATACAGGTCCAACCCAGGCATATCACTGCTAAAATATGACATAAAATTCTTTAAGTACTTGTACTTAAGTACAGGTTTTACTTGTCTGAAGTAATTTTTTTTTTCTCATGGAAAAACTTAAGTTGTGTAATATTAAATAGAGAGACTTACATCGAAACTGGGATCTGACCCCAAAACCATCCTGGGTTCTGCTAGGTCATGGTACCTCTCCATTGGTAATAGGAAAACTTGTGGTTTGGGGTTAGAGTAAATAAGTTTCATGATTTATAAATCTGAGGCTGTGGATCTTTACATATAAAATATAACTTTATAAGATAGTACTAGGTAGTCTCTTTGGAGTATAATGCATCAGCATAATTAGAAATTTTTTGTATATGTACATCTACTATTAGATTAAATGGATAAGATAACTAAATAATCTATGCACACTTCTAAAACTTCTGTGAAAAAAGATGTAATTTAGAGTTTGTTTTTTTTTTTACATCAACAGCATGTTTGTTGACATTGAAGAAACATAACACTTTTAGAAAAGGGACAAATAGACAAACTGTATTTTCTAAGGGAAAATGTTGAGGTTGGAAGAAGCAGTAACTTAAGTACTCTAAGAAAATACAGAAAGTTAGTCTTACATCTAATGGAGTTTATAATTGTGCAGTCTGTCACATTAATGTATTTAAAGCCTGGTATTCTTGGCTCCATTTAAATTAGATTAAATAATTTAAGTCCAAGATCATAGATTATCCCCTCAAGTACATTTGCTGCTGTTTTGATGTTAATTATCCATATCACTCAGATAATTACCCACTAACTTGTTTATAGCACAAGATATGCTGTAACTTTTACCTAAAAGATGCTTAAGTGGTCCTTTTATCATGAGCAAGTCCAGTTTTCTAGGTGGCTTAATTGTGTCAGAGAAAATCACTTGAGTAATAAATGAATTCGCAGAGACCTAAATATTATCATATGAGCCAATCATTGGAAGGCAAACCTGTAATTTATTTTAACGATATTTTTTCTTGCACTTTTCTAAAGCAGCATTTGCCAAATTGGTTATCCTCATATCTATTGGCTTGAGAAGATAAGATCTATTAAAAACAAACAAACAAACAAAAAAACTTCTGAGCTAAAGAATTTTTACAAGTCAGATAAATACCTAAAAATCTGTAATAAGATTAAAAGGCTTGGTGAAATTCTGTAATAAAGAATACTATTAAAATTTTGTTTCTCTACATTTTTCGGCTATTGCT
This sequence comes from Otolemur garnettii, assembly GCF_000181295.1. NCBI lineage: Eukaryota > Metazoa > Chordata > Mammalia > Primates > Galagidae > Otolemur > Otolemur garnettii. Next base: position 28,791,565 of record NW_003852403.1, read on the forward strand.
TTTTAGCCTTCCTTAAAACAATGGCTTGCAAAGTTTTTTTTAATAAAGAGCCAAAGAGTAAATATTTTAGGCTTTGTGTGCCTGATGGGTCCTTGTAGCAACTACTGCACTCTTCCTTTATAGTGCAAAAGAGCTCTTAGATCTGACAGAGAATGAATGTGGCTGTGCTCCAATAAAACTTTATCAAATGAGCCCCGTGGGTTGAATTTGTTCTGTTTACTAGAGTGTGCCAATCTCTGCTAATATTATGCAGAGGTAATTTTGGCAAATTTTATTTTTCAAAAAGAAGCTCCTGTTTTTATACCAAACTCTGTAAAAGTTAACCTTCCAGGAGATAAGACACCATCCTTGCTTACTATGTTTTTTGAAAAGTGTCCTGCCTTCCATGAGCCTTGTGGTCTATTAGGAGTCATGGTGAGAGTTTTGCAGAGGACAGGGAATGGGACTGGCACACAAAACCATATAATCAACTGGTGGGTAAAAGGAATATAAGTACATGTATTTAATTCCATAGAAATGGGAATCCCCTGAAAGATGGTAGCATGGTAGGGATGTCATTTATTTTTTGATGTCGATTGCCTCAAGGCAAGAATGAAGCATATTTGTATTGCCTTACGATGCTGTTTATATTTTGTGTTCTAAGTTGTGACATACAATATTCTTTTGGTAGCATTGAGAGTTTGGGGTCCAAAAAGCATTATCTGGATATTTCAGATTTGAAAGAAGGTAAGGAACAGTTAAATTACAGTATCTCCCCACCTCATCCCCCCCCCCCCGCAAGACAAATCCAGACTTTGGCAGTGGGTAGGATGCCTTCACAGTGCCAATAAGTCATCTCCAGTGGCCTTCACCTTTCCATTAGGGGATAAAATTGCCCCTGCCATTCCAGCCATTGTGCCCTAATTTAAAACAAGAAAAAAGGAAAGGCTGCCCTAAAGGTTTTCTCCTTAGTGTAGGAAAGCCAAACTTCTTCAGAATCACGTATTTATCCACTGGTATTTTGTGGTCCCAAAATGGATCATGTGGTCATGCCTCACTGCAAGAGAGACCAGAAAAACAATCATTTGGCTTTCCCCTTTTCATGTGGGAATGGAAGGGGCAGATGTAGACTCACAGGACCTTTAATGATGCCCACAGACCCTGAAAGCAATTTCTAAGTATTTTATGAGAATTTTCAGAAGTACAGAAACTATATCATATATTTGCTTTGCAGCTTATTAAGTATAATCTACTAAGTGAATTGAGAGAGAAAAGAGAAACCAACTATCTTTTGGAAAAGAGTAAATAAAGATATATAGATCTATATAATAAAACTGGAACTTATTAGACCAGCATGTGACAAAATATTCCAAGTTTTCAGCTTGCAATTATATCAGCATCTTGTGGGATTAAATTTTATTTATGAGTAGTACACTAAAAAAATAGATGTGTTATAAAACTTCTAAAGACTTTGCAGTCAGAAGATCTGAAATATAATCCCAGGTCCACCATTTACTACCTATATCTCTGCGCTAAAGTCATTTAGTCACAAAGGACATCAGCCTCCCTTTCATCATTTTTAAAGTGAGGATAATAACAACTGCCCTTCACACCATGTAGGCAAGGCCAAAGTGAGGTAGTATTTTTAAAAATATCTTATCAACAGCAAAACACTGTAAGACTCTCTCTCCCGTTCCCCTTCTTCTTCTCATTCCTTCTCTCTCCTCTCTTTCTCTCTCTTTCTGTCCTTCCCTTTGTGTCATGCATGTGTGTGTACACACACACACACACCCCTCTACACGCACACACCTATGTGCATATGAAGTTTCCCCCTCCAGCCCTGAGATTATAAATGCCATCCCTAGAGAGACTCAGCGCCTGGGACACCTTCTGCCTCCTGTCAGTCAGTTGTCTTGTTTTTCGTTATTTTTCTATTTACACCAAATTGAATCTTGCCATTAGGTGCTGCTTCTTTAATGACTACATCAATTTTTCACTTCAAAAGCTTTTATTTCTGACTCCCAGACTCTCTGAAAGCCTGTTAGATATAATCATCTGTTTTGGGGTTGGTTTGGTCATTGAGGATCATACATCAAAATTAGAGAAATAGGTAGTGGACACGCTTCTGTCTTGGGGTATAATCAATGCCCAGAATGACTTCTGGGTCATGAAGGAGCAGGAGAGTTTCCCCTTACCAGGTAACTGAGAAGTCAGGAATCTATAAAATGAATAAAGTCAAGGATATTCTCTTTCCTCACCCCGACCCCTCCCCTTACTTGTGTCTTACATCTGGTTTCAGTTGCCACATCTGTAGAGTCCCAATCACAAATCAGATCAGAAAGTCGGACTATCTAACTGGTCATATATAAAAAGGTTAAAATTATTAAGTACTCATTCCAGAAGAAAAAATAGTGTGTGTATATATATATATGTATATATATGTAAATGTTTTATATATATATGTTATATATATATTTATATGCATACTTATATATTATTTTTAATATAAACTGTTTTGAAATTATAGGGTATAATAAACGTATGGTTAATTTGCATTATATTTACTTGTGTATGTTTAGAATGATTTTCTGTATACATATGTGTACCCTATCGTATTTAATATCTATCTTCACATATGTGTTAAGATGCTTTTTAGTGAAATAACTCAAGAAGCAATTCAAGTTGTCATAAACAATAAATTTAGTTTATTGGCTTAAGGACGTGAAAGACTAGAATTCCTTTTCAGGCTCCAGGGCTCCTGGGCTCACTGATCCAGGGCTGAATGATATTACCCTTCTCAGCTTTGATGCCCTGTTCATGGCCTCACTTTAAGACAGGTTTCCCTGTGATCTTGGTCTAACCGCTCCCCTCTCAGTGACTAGCTCCCTCTAGTCACATATGCTACTGAATTCACACTCATAGCATTTGCAGTGGTCGCTGGTCCTTCTCCACACAGCCCTCCGTTTGTCCCATATCCACTTCTGAAGGAGCCAATCACTGTAGCCATTGTTGATGTAGCTTAGGTTATAAAATCTACCTCTAGAATAAGGCCACTATCTTAATGTGCATACTCACAGCAATTCCCATACAAAGATTCCAACTATTGAAAACAGAGGAAAAGGTGCCAGAGAGGCAGTAAGGAAAGCCAATTCCACTTCCATAATAAGAGAATCAATTTCACGAAGGCACATATGTGTAATTAACTTCTGGATTTCAACTCCTGATTGAAAAAAAAAGAAAAAAGACAGTTTCTCCTTCCAGGAAAAAAAAATTGTCATGAGCCATTAGGTCAAACCACATAAAAACTGCCACTTTTGGAACTGTCAACAATAAGCAGCTTCCTGTCTTTCAACCTAAAAGGAAGCAGCCTCAGAGAAAACTGGCTGTGATTGCATTAGCTATTCCGGACAGCACATAAGTAACATGTAATGTCATCTAGTGATGAACCACCTTAGTTAATAACTGCTTGTTATAATGAACCTCAGTAATATTTAGAGGGGTATGTTTTTGATTTTCACAAGAGTTTCAATGGGGTAGGAAATTTCTAAGGAAGATATTTCTTAAATCCTTCATAGGAATATTTTAGCCTCAAGGCTTACCATTATCCCTAAATATATTTCCCAGATATAAATTATTTGTGTGTGTACATGGATTGGCGTGTAGAGCCTTCATCAACCACTATGCATCAAACAGATCCCTTTTATTTCTGGGAAAACATTTGCTCTCTTCACAGATTTCCTGGAATCCTTTTCTTTCTTTTTTTCTCTAAGTGGAGGTCCTCTTTGGACTTCCCAGGTGAGTCAGCCCTGACTCTGGCTGTAACTGCTGAGTCATACGGATGGAGCCTTAGTGAAAAATATCTACATTCCAGGCCTTTGTCAGAAATCAATACTACCTGATCTTCACATCAAAATAAATATCAAGTGTTGGTTTAAAAAAATTATTTAAGAACTGTTGCTTGTTCATTGCTGTCCACATACTAACTGTACTGCCCATTCCTCACGGCACTGGTAAGACTGGTGGTATTCTTGCCATAGCTCCACATAAAGAAACTCAATAAGAAAAAAAGTACAAATAATCGTAATGACAACCTAAGAGAGACTTTAAAAAGTATTAGTACAATGCACATGAAATAGTTTTCTTTGCTCCTAGGTGAGCCTTAAAGGACTTTTTCCCCCACTGGTCAATGGTGTTTTTATTATTATGTAGAAGTGATTATGCTTACTTGTTTTTGCTTTGATTGCCAGAAAGCTCAGAGCCAAATCTGTGAACCCCCTCTTAGATAAGTATGCAAAAATTTAGATCATTAGTATTCATTTAATTTTACCCATTCTTCTCCCTACTTTCCTAAATTTTTGGTCAAAATAACACTTGTTCTCAATGACCAAAGAGAGAGTGAGAAGGAGAATGCAAAAATTAATGAATTTGTATTCTGAAACAAAGAAAAATAAAGACATGAAAACAGACAAAATGTCTATTATTATAATCCAGGACAGTAGTTCCTGTTAGCATTTAGATCCAATTCCATGATGTCTCACTTATCGAACATTTTATTTACCACTTATTGTGTTGAAGCATTTCATTGTAAGCACCTTAAAAGCCTCTTTGGAATAGCATGTCATCTATAATTTTATTTTTAACCAAATCCATAGATTTACATATCATCCATCCCTTGTGTACTGCCTGGGAGAGTCTTGTCCCCTGGAAGAAAAATGAGAATAGTTGGTTTATAGCAGGAGGCTCTCATTATTACAAGGAGCTCAGTTTAGCTCCTAAGCACATCACATGGTGGATTCCCTCATCTTGGCGTATCAGAATCACTCCTGCCATGATACTAATGGGGAAAAGAAGCAAACCAGCTATCACCGGTAGCTCCCAATCATGTATTTATTCTGACTGAAGGAGAATTGATCAGAGGGAGATAAATGATAGTAGTATTCTAACAATTCTTGAACGTACACACATATATTTATGTTATTTACCTGGATGAAAAATTTACACTTGCTTTTATGACCCCACATAACTCTCCTGTACTTTTTTTCTCAGATTGGTCTATAGTCATGTTTGAGGTGCTGCCTGCTTGCTTGAGTGCAGTGCAGTGTGGTATTGCCGACTTCCCCTTTGTAGCCTCTGAGCCTCTGCTTAAGTGATAATCTGAATGCTTGTTGACTTACTTTGAACCAAGTGCTAACCCTATTAAGGTTCTCTAATCCAATTTTTGCAAATATTGATACATAGACTTTTATTTTTATCTAAAAGTCTACTTTTTTAGTGCAAGCCTGTTTTTAGTTTATCTCCAAAGTACCAATTGTTTATATATATATATATATATATATATATATATGTTTTTTTTGTTTTTTTTTGTTTTTTTTTTTTTACAGTTTTTGGCCAGGGCTGGGTTTGAACCTGACACCTTCAGCATATGGGGCTGCTGGCACCCTACTTCTTTGAGCCACAGGCACCACCCTTGTTTCAGTATATATTTTGTTCTTCATTTGGTTCCTAATGCTCTATTCATATATATATATATACACATTTATATTAATGTGGACCTTTATCACCCCCCCAATGCACACAGGCTTTCGCAATTCAATGTTTAAAGTTCATTTCTTTTGACTAATACCACATTTGTTTTCACCATAATATGAAATATATATCTATCCCTCATTTATTTCTACTTCAGAGGATTTCTGGATAATTTAAAACATTGAAATCTGTGGAGTTTTATAGTTATTAAAAATAGTATTATATATTAAATTAAAGAAAAACTGTAAATTCTGTCTCCTAGGTATAAATTATACTTTTTAAGTAACTTCTCACATCATGAAAGATGAATTCATTTTTAAAATATACTTAAGAACTCTCAAAATGCCCTTCACTTTTATAACTTCAGTTTAACGCCTACGGGTCTTTATGTTCTCTGAATGTATACACAAGTAGCATATTTCAAACTTCAGCTAGAAATTGGGCTGTATGATTAGAAAATTACACAGGAATTACCCATTTCATGAGTTTGTATATTGAGATTTCTCACTCCCTGGGCACAGATCGAGGCATAGATTTAGTGATTTTCAGAACTTGGCTTAAATGATTTTAATGAGAAAACAAATTTGTAAATGTTTAAAGTGTTTCCCTCCCTTCTGGATTTAACAACTTCCAGCATAAGTCCATAATTAAAGCACTTTCTCAGCTGACTGATTTGAGCAGAAAATACCTTGTCTTCAGTATAGGTACATACTGCCTGGGGCAGCGCTTAGGATACTAAGAGCAGAGCTGGAGTTGGAACCTAGATGTTTTCCTTCCGGAACATCAAGAACTCATGCCCTGGATGGTTATGTGGAAGGTAAATGAGAAGGGAGTGGTCCTTGATATCATTAAGCCTACTGAGATCAAAATGTGGAAAGAGTTTAGCACAAGTTCACCACTGGCTGCTAGTAGACAGAGACCTTTGGCAGAATTCATAAAAATCATCCTTTGAATAGAAAAATTACAGTCCTCCACCCCAATAATGATTACAGAGTTCAAATAATGTGACGAAAATACTGTGAAGTGGAAGGGTTCCTCCAGTCCTGTGTCAAGGACTACAGCTTGATAAAAAGAGACCAGGCTGCATGTGGCCTCCCACCTGGGTAATCAGAGGAACCTGTGGTCAGGACACAACCTGGGAAGTTTGGGATTGGCTTTTTATTAGGTCTACAATATTGCCCTATTCATCCAGATTTAAAAAAATGTATATATATATATATATATATATATACACACACACATACATACATCCATATACACATACACACAAAGATCCAAATCTTATATATATGTATACACAAAAAATATGTCTACACATATATGTGCATATATACATATATGTAGTGTGTGTGTATAGTTACACACAAAAACACACAAATGATCAGAGAGCTCTATACTTTCTTATCTTATGTTATGATTCTTGAATTCAAGTTAAAATGTTACTGGCAATTTTTCTACTCAAGTGCTACTGCTTTCATAGGTGAATGTAAATTTTTCTTTAAATATCTAATTAAGGCACCTAATGCTTCCTATTTTCTTAAACTTGTCTTCTCTATTGTACTTTAAGTTCTCATCATCTATCACTAGAATTGTTTCCAAATAGTACCTAAAGATCTTTCTAGCTTTCAAGTTGTCCTCTGAATATGACCGGTGTCATCTAGCAGGGAAGATGGACCTGAGTGTTAATCATTTTCAAACCTTGACTCTAACATTTATGACTTTATGACCTATAGCGTCTGCTCTACTCTCCAATTTGTCTGCCATCATTTCTACTTTTTGTTGTTATAAATTACACACTGATTAAAATGAATAGAATAAATATTGGTTGACAGTCCCTTATTCATAATTTCAAAATTAAAAAAAAAGAACTTGTGAGCAAGATTTTTTTGGTAGCTTACTGGGTGGCAAAACCTATACTTCTTAATCTTGTTTTGATTATATTTACCCATTTAAGGTAAATATTTATGTTTCAGAATAGAAATAGTAATGTGTCTGACCATGATATATGTATATTCCTTTTTTTGAAAAGTTCTGAATGTTAGCACCTGTTATCAAGGTGTTCCGAAAAAGCATCTATATTTGTACTTGCAACAACACCTAATACAAAATACAACCACACCTCTGTGTACTTGTCTTGTTGAAATGACTTTATTATGTATAGGCCCTCACCCCCTATGAACCCCTGTATCATTCATATACATAAAATCCCATTTATACCTCAAAATGCAACTCAGTCATTAATTTTCCATGATTCACCTTTTATCCTTGTGGATAGGAAACACATCCTTTCTAAATCCTTTCTTTATTTTTATAACCTGGAATTGTCGCCATCTATGTATGTATGTCATTCTTAATAAATCCTAAAATCTTAGGTTTTTAGCATAAGAATAGTGGCTGGCATCTTTATACCATCCATTCTCACCAATATGTTATTTAAAAATTGGGACCTAACAGATGTCATTGAAGGCCAGACATGGTTGCTCACACCTATAATCCTAGCACTTGGGAAGCCAAGGATTGCTGGAGCCTATGAATTTGAAACCAGTCCAAGCAAGAGCAAGACCCCATCTCTACCAAAAAAAAAAAAAAAAAAGTTAAAAAATAGCTGGCGATGGAGGGGCATGTATCTGTAGTCCCAGATCCTAGAGAGCTGAGGCAGGTGGATCCCTTGATCCCAGGAGTTTGAGGTTGCAGTGAGCTAGGATGATATCAGGGCATGCTTAGCCTGGGTGACAGAGCAAAACCCTCAAAAAAAAGTCACTTAAATTTCATCAAAAATTATATAACATTATAGAAAACAATGTTAGTCAGCAAAGTTTTATTTTTTCTGCAAACTATTTGACCACATGTCATGTGAAACAGTAGGCTTTCTGGTTCACTATTAAATTTTTACATCTGCCTATACTGGAATAAATTTCAAACAGTAGTGTATTACCGTGTTGAAAGCTTGACAATATATTTTGCCTCTTTAGTAAACTGCTATCTAACCCACCAAATTGGAATGATTCATTACTATTCGCATCATTCTTGTACATCTTAAATCACTAACATTTGTTTGTCAAAATAATTACAGACAAGAGACTGGGATTTTAATAATTTCATATTTAAAGTCAGCTAGTAGAAAATTTAGCTCTTGCTACCCTGCCTTTTTATTTTTTTAATTATGGGGATATTTATGTGCCCATAATTTTTTTTTTTTTTTTTTGGTAGAGACAGAGTTTCACTTTATCACCCTCAGTAGAATGCTGTGGCGTCACACAGCTCATAGCAACCTCCAACTCCTGGGCTCAGGTGGTTCTCCTACCTCAGCCTCCCAAGTAGCTGGGACCACAGGTGCCCACCACAATGCCTGGCTATTTCTTTGTTGCAGTTTGTCTGGGCCCAGGCCTGAACCCGCCACCCTCGGTATATGGGTCTGGTGCCCTATCTGCTGTGCCACAGGTGCCATCCTGTGCCCATAATTTTTGATGCAAAATGTAGTCAGGTGCATTTTTCTGTCACTTGTAAAAAATATTTAACAGTTCCCAATTACTTAAATGTACATTTTTAATAGATTCAAAGTGCAAGTGCGTCTCTTCTGGATTTGGGCTATGACATAAATTTCTCTCTGCCATTTAAGGCAATTGAGAATGAAAAACCTTGGGGAAATATGACATGTTGCCTTTTTTGAATTTTCCCACTTAAGGAGTACATGGTAGGATCCATGGAAACCACGTTGGGCTTTGTATCATTGCTGAGTATATAGACACTCGGCTTTATTCAACAGGACTATCCTTCTATTACCTCTAATATTCAATTTATCTGCTTCAGAAGGATAAAGAAATAAATAGACTGCAAATGTGAAATTGGGATTCCAGAGTGTCTCAGTTACCATTCAACCATGCCTTGGATTTGATTTTCTTATTTTAATATTCAACAGCTTCAAAATATAACTGAGAACTCTTAGCCTTTCATTCCCGCTGTGTAAAGTGCCAACAATATTGAATTCTCTGCTTGCATTTTCTCTGTGAGCAACTACTAGTGAAACTTGAATTCTAGAGACGTTAACATTTTTTAAAACTATTTTAGTTTCTATTTCCATTATTCTACCATCAAGGAGTACTGCATTTAAGTGAAATATCATGACATTTTCATTTTTATCACTTATACGAGTTCCTCAATGCCATGTGGTTAAATAAGTTGCCTGTTAACAGATTATATTTTATTCTCCTCCAGTTGTGAAATCAGGCAAAATATATAGCTATAGTGTATGCCAATAATTGAATCACTGGTCTGCAGTATATCTTTTCCACAAATAGACGATACAATAAGAAGCAACACGTTTTGGTGAGAAAACTCCTCTATTTTTGACTTTGAATGACTAAATTTTTAGCCATTGTTTACTCTGACTTTGATATTACCAAAAAAGCAAATAACATAAAAATTAGTAATAAGATAATAAGATGAATAGTATGCCCAAAACTTTTAGAAATTTTCTTTTCATAGGCCATTTACCTTATGTAAAACTATCCAGTGCCTGAAACTGTTCTGTCATTAAAATGTGTTTTTGTTTCTCTAAATTTACTTGGATTGGCAGATGTCAGATTGGCAGCTCGGCTGATGTTTCTCTAAAATATCTTCTCTCTCTCTCTCCCCCCGCTTTTCACCCTCCCTCTCTCCTCCCTCCCTTCCCAAGTTGAACTAGCTTTTCCAGCATACAATTTGGGTGAGAATGCTTCCAGTGTCCAGTGTGGGCCCTGAGTGTTTAACCAACAAGCCAAATTCAACATGTAGATAACATCCTCTTGACCATAATTGAGGAATGAGAAAATGATGTCATTCCAGTCAGCCAGGGCAAACGGTCTCAATTCTGGGACTGTTGAAGTTAGAATAGAACCTATTTTAAATAAAGAAATGTTGAAGTCCTCTTAGAGGTTAAGTTCAAAGAAAGGGGAAGATCTCTCTCCCTGGTCACAACTTTGAAACTACTCAAGAGATGGTTATGTGTTGCTAAATATATCTAGAACCTTCATTATGAGGAGACCATAATATTTTTTAGTATCCCAAACAAGCATTGCTTCTTTTTGTCACTTTTAACATAGATTTCTAACTATTAAGGAGAGAAAGAAGGTTTTTTTTATTTTTCATTTTTAATACTAACAACAAGTCAGTCCTTTTAAGAAAATATTCATAAGATGATTTTATTTTAAAGCAGTTTTCTGTCTCCTAATTTGCAAACTGGTATCATAAGTTTGTACTTCTGAATGTATCATGCCATATTTATAATTACAGTTGTAAGGTTTTCATGGCATATAAATGTATGCTTTACTTGAAAAGTATTAAATAATTGCTATGATTCTCTTTAATATTCTAAAATTACCTAACATTCATTTTTATATAGATGTATTCATTGAGATACTGTTGCTTTTATTACACATTGCATATAATCATGCATTGATTTTTGGTCATTTAATTCAGTATAAACAAAGTAGACACACTGAAATGTGTTTAAGAAATATGACTAATTTTTAACAACCACATTTTATATTTGTATCTATTATGTCTAACCTGTGAGAATTAAGGTTAAAAGTTACAATGAACCCTATGTTCTCACACACATATTAAAGCTCATACTGATTTGATTGTGACAGGCAAATTCTAAGATTAATTCTTATTTAATGTCTCATGTATAATAAATAATTATTTTAAAATTCTGTCATTGACTGCACTTGAGCTTCAGTTTCCATAATCTTGCTGAAAATCACATATATGTGTGTGCGCACATATTCCAGAGTACTAAAAAATGCACATATATTATAAAAGATGTTACCTCTGCATTATATGTCATTTTATTTGTATAATTTGAGCACCTCTTGTACTTGCAGAAGTCAAACGTGGCTTGGATTCATCTTTTGCTTTCAGTATATATTGAGTATTACAATTTTAATTCAGTTCTTTTTCCTTTCCTAAAATATGTATACCTTTTGGGGGACCCCTGTGTTGGGGAAGGGAATGTATCTTAGGAAAATTTGATTGAAGTGGACTGCTTTATAAGAATTATTTTATATTTTCCATATACGATGTGACTTTTGAAAATTTGTTTGAGTAATGTATGGCTAAAGTGAAATCTTACACAAGGTTACTTTTTCTCTGTCCTTCAAACAATTTGGTGACGTAGATTTTTCAATTAAATGCTGAAACACATGTCCCATAGTGAAACTTTGTATGGTACCAAATGTAAGCATTGCAATTTATCATTAATTGTAGAAATTATAAATTTCTGAAAGGTTAAATTTTAATACTAATTTTAACCAGCTACTTTGAAATCATGGAGTTGATCCTGCCAAGAAGGTCAACCATTCCCTGGGTTTTAAATTCAAATGGTCTCCATTAACTTAAATGAGTTAATACGATGATATATTTCTCTTGAATAATAGATGAATTCCAAAGGTCCTAGTCCACCATGTCAGAAAAATGTTAATATCTTTGTCAATGTGCTTTAATATTTATTTGATTTATATACCTCATTTTTATGGTTAATTTGTGACTTAATACTTTCTGGGTCAGTCCATACATGTTCTTATTCCATTTTGGTCAAATCTCAATCTTTTCATAGATAGATAGTAATATTTCACCTCAAACAAAATATTTTGACATTTCTTTTCTAAAATGTAGTAAGAAATTTTGTTTGGAAGAATGTTGATGCAAAAAATACAGGGAAAATATATAGGATTTTCAGGAATATTTGAGAGTAGAAGAGGAAAAGTACATCAGCTGTAGAATTTCTTTTTTCTCTTAAGATGTTTTCTTTAGCTTAAACGATAAACCAGGTAGAGCTGGAGAAGACAGGTGTTTTCTTTTCTTTCTTTCTTTCTTTCTTTCTTTCTTTCTTTCTTTCTTTCTTTCTTTTTTGTTGTTGTCTTTTGAGAAATTGTATGTGAGAAAGCAGGAATGACTCTACTACTTCTGAGTTAGCAAAGGAGAAATAAATGAAATAGGAAAATCTGATCCCCAGAGTTGAAAAGAAGAGACAGAGAGAGAGAGACAGAGAGAGAGAGAGATTAAGACTAGAAAGACATAAAGATAAACATAGAGGAGGAGGAGCAGGAAGAACCTCAGAAGGAAAAGGAGAAATGCAGAAAAAAAAGGAGATTCACATAAGGGAGGAAGAGAGACGAGGAAGAAGAAAGGAAACAGCCTTTCCACTTCTATGGCACGTTGTATATCCTGACTATGTGCAAATTATTTTCAACTTTAAAAATTAAAATTCTAGAAAGAAAGTACACTTGATAACTTTTGTATCATTTACTATGTTAATTGCCTAGTCTTCTCCTATGCAACTTTATCCCATCTATGTAAATAATAATATTTTTCTGAAAAAGTTCTGAAAAGTCTTAAATACTTTCTCTTGATCTTTTTTTTTTTTTTTTTTTTAGCAAGGGAGCCTCAAGCTATCCCCCTGGGTAGAGTGCCATGGCATCATGCTCACAGCAACCTCCAACTCCTGGGCTCAAGCGAGTCTCCTGCCTCAGCCTCCCAAGTAGCTGGGACTACAGGCGCCCGCCATAGCGCCTGGCCATTTTTTTTTTGGTTGCAGCCATCATTGTTGTTTGGCAGGCCCGGGCTGGGGATTCGAACCCGCCACCTTATGTCTATGTGGCTGGCGCCTTAGCCACTTGAGCCACAGGCGCCGAGCCTCTCTTGATCTTTTATTTGCCAATTTAATAAGAATTTTTTATCTTCAAAAGATAACAAATCAAAAAGGTGCAATTTACCCCTGTTGATTTAAAAACTGCAAACAGTCTTTGAGATAAGTTAATTTTCTCAGCACACAGGAGAAAAAACAGATTCACAAAAGAAGAAACAGATTAAGTTAAAAAATATATTTCTCATTAGTTAAAGTAGACTGGGTTGATTAAAAGATCACATTTCGTTCTGATGTAGAATTAAAAATACTCACACATATTTGAAAATTGTGGATGATATTACAAAATGCATGGTGATAAATAGATCTCCACTTAAACTCTACTTGTCTGTTGGATACAGCAAACTGTCTCCTAGCTGTCTCTTTGACATCAGTCATTTTCCATTTTCCATTTTCTGATTGTGTTACTGAGATATGGCAACATAAGTAAGTTACAATTTTGAAAAGATAATACAATCTTAGACTTTTTCAACTTTTGTGTAACTTTAGAGTCCACTTTTCCTTATTGTTTTTATTTTTCGTGTTTTGCAAATGAATACAGAGCAACTGTGATTTGACACAGAGACATAAAATGAGGGAACTCCTCCAGCAGGTGGCAGACCCCTCTGTGCCCTTGACACCCTCCTTCTAAGATTAATCACTGGGAGTCCAGAGATCCTAATAACTTTTAAAATGGGAAATGAGCTGTTTAGCTTTATTTAAGACTCCAGAATATAGAAAAAGTATTTTTAAAATAAGCAACAGTTTCTGCTTTATATATATATATATGCATATACATGCAATACCAATGGCCTTTGCTTTTTTAGAAGCTGTCATAGACATTCCTAGGTGATAAAGTACAATAAAGTAGTTAAAATCTTTTCCTAATACAATAGTTTTTCACTGTAGCTATTGACTCATTGTGTTTAGTGATCGCAAATGTGTGCAAAAGAAGCCACACTCATCATCGCAATGCTTCAGAAATATATTTAATATGTAAAAAAGAGAGAACATTTTTCTAAGGACCTACTTTTTTATGTGGTCTTTTATAACCATAGACTTCCTTGCAACTATGCAACTAGGAAGATTTTCAAGGAAATCTTTATTGAAGAAACACATGCAGATGTACACAAAATATTTAATTATATATAACATATTACCTGTTGAAAACTTTATTGTATGAATAACAACTCAAGCTGTATTTATAGATGTATAAAGTGATTATCTATTGCTTTTTCACCTGGGAAGCATTTCTTTTGAGGTAAAAAGTGAATGCATTAACAATCTGACCATAGTTATAGTTTATTTTTCTGTGTTTTTCTTTCTCAATTTTATCTACATTATGCAGTGAAATACTCAGATCATATGTACTGTTCAATTTTTGAAAACTTTATCATTCATATTGTCTGCATCACTGTGAAGATATAGAACTTTGTCAATACTCTCTTTTTACCAGTCGGCAACTGTGATTCCTTTCGAGGTATACAAATTTTGGCTGTATTAGAATAACATTTAAATAGAGAAATATAATATATAGTCACTTTTACCTGCATTCGTCTCAATCAGCATGTTTTTGAGGTTCACGTATCAGTTTATTCTTTTATATTGTGTTTTCCCAATGCAGCAATATGCTACTTTCTGTTTACGCATTCTCATGTTGACAGACATTCAAATTGTTTCCAGATTGATGTTCTTACAAATACAGCTATTATGAACATTCATGAATAAATCTTTAGGTGGCCTAAGTTTTTATTCATTTCGCTTTATTTTATGTGATGAGAAAGAACATTGTTAAATTTATAAAATGGAGATATTAAAGGCCTAAGAGTAGACCTACCTTTTGATCCAGCAATCCCATTACTAGGTATTTACTCAAAGGAATAAAAGACAATTTTATTAAAAAAAAAAACAGGCTCGGCACCTATAGCTCAACCGGCTGGGGCGCCAGCCACGTACACCTAAGGTGGCGGGTTCGAATCCCCAGCCCGGACCCGCCAAACAACAATGATGGCTGCAACCAAAAGATGGCCAGGCGTTGTGGCGGGCGCCTGTGATCCCAGCTACTTGGGAGGCAGAGGCAGGAGACTCGCTTGAGCCCAGGAGTTGGAGGTTGCTGTGAGCTGTAATGCCACGGCACTCTGCCCAGGGGGACAGCTTGAGGCTCTGTCTCAAAAAAAAAAAAAAAACAAAAAAACAAAAAAACATTTGCACTCACATATTTACACAGCACAATTCACAATTGGAAAGACATGGAAGCAACCTAAGTGTCCATCAGTACATGAATGGATTAATAAATTTTGGTATATGTATACCACAGAATAATATTCAGCAAAAAAAAAATGGTGATTCAGTACCTGGATGAAATCGGAGACTATTCTCCTAAGAGAAATTATCACAAGAGTAAAAATCAACCACCACATGTACTCAATACTAAATTATAAGTAGTTGATTAACACTTAGGTGCAACACTTTGTTGCAAACCCATTCGAATTTCAAAATATTTGCAAAACCTTTTGTCAAATGTATGTGTTGATAATACTTCCCCCCAGGCTCTCTTCCCTGGGCACATTTTCAAACCCGCTCCTTGCACAGCATCCTTTCCTGTTAAATCCTCAAATTTCACCCCCTTGAAGAGTATTCTGGACCTGAAACCCTATCTTCTCACCTTGCCTAGGCACCTCTGTCTCAATTGGAGGATCCCATGACCCAATCTGGAAGGTACTGCCCAGCAGAAAGTTGGAATGATTAGGTGGCTTCTCCCCGGGTTTCTTCTCTCTGAGTGTTCTCAGTCTGTACTGTGTCTGCCTCTAGTTTATGAAAATTAGGCATTTCATTTAATTTTCTTATTTTAATTATTATTTATTCCAGAAACGCTAGTTTGGTACTGTTAAGAGTTGTATTTACTTCAAAATATATATGTTGTTCAAATGCAGATTTAATTAAATAATGATTGGAAAGCTGAACAAGTATTAAGTATCAATACTCAAGAAAATTTTGGAGTCATGACGAAAAATATTTTAGGTGTCAACAAATCACAGGAAAATACAAATCATAGCATGCCACAGAGTCTCAGGACTTGGGCTATTTATAAAAATTAAAAATTTCAAACCAATATGTAACTTATTGAATTTCTGTGACAGAAATGTGCCAATAATTCCATGAGGTAAATTCAGTTTATTGTAGAGTCTCTGGCAAAATGTTTTCAGATATATTTTAAATTTAGGCTTTAGAACTGAGAAAATTGTCATGATTTTAAACTACTCCATGTTTTATTATAATAAATTAATATCATAATTGGAATACTTGATATTTAAAATGGATAAAAACACTTGATTCAGAGTTTTCATAGAGTACAATTATGTGTTGAATTCTAAATCTATATAATTAAAGCTATTTGAATTCTTTGTACAGAAAAATGATTTTCCACAGACAATTCTGCAAATACAGGAGCTGATTCTAAGTACATGATTCTTAAAAGATTATTACTTTATGACCATAATTGTATTTCAATACAAGTCCTTGATTTAAAATAACTGAAAGTGAATAATTTTTAAGATAATAAAATAGATGTCTTTTAAAAGAGATTATTTCTTTATCATTCTGGATCTTTTTTCCTCTAGGAATTTTGACTCTAAGTGTCTTTTAAAATTCTGCCCATATCATCTTGTGATTCTAATAAGTCAGTAACAACATATGCATACACTTGCTTCTCTGAGATAATTGTTTATTTGTAGTTTTTCTAGATGGCAATAAGTTGTTTAGACTATTTATATATCTTCTGTTATAAATGACATATAAAATCTAGACAAAATATCTTTATTTTAATAACAATGTGACATTTTGACTAAATAGAAAATATACAGAAATTATATATATTTTAAACTCTATTATGTAACCTATTGAAACCTATAAAACTCTCAACCTGCTTCATGTAAGCCTTAAAACAAGTCCTGTTCTATTGCAAGTCTTTTTACAAATTACCATTGTGGAACAGAGCACTGTAACAGAAATCTGAGTAAAGGACTAAATCAGGAAATATGTTCTTTTTCCTCAAGTAACAAGACAGTTCATACAGGCTGCCATCAAAAACCCAGACTCCTTCTCCCTTTAGCTCTACCATTGTTAGTGTGTGATTTTCTTCCTTAGATTCAAAAGATAGTTTCTCTGTCACAGATATCATGTGGTCATTCTAGATAAGCAGAAATGAGAGAGCAGAAAAGAAATCCTGCTGCCAGTTGAACCTAGCTCTTTCAGGCATTCAAAGAGACTTCTGCTTGGAATTCACTTCCCAAATATGAGTCTTCTGGCTAAACTGTGAGTAAATGTAAGTTGCCAGGGCTGTTAACAGAAGTGGATTGTTGTCATGAACAAAACCAGAGCTACATTAGTAAGTACTAAAGGTGCAATGGATAAAGCTTGGTAGTATCTACCATAGACAGCCAAAAAAGAAATGACCTTTTTTATGA
This sequence comes from Otolemur garnettii, assembly GCF_000181295.1. Lineage (NCBI taxonomy): Eukaryota > Metazoa > Chordata > Mammalia > Primates > Galagidae > Otolemur > Otolemur garnettii. Next base: position 28,809,199 of record NW_003852403.1, read on the forward strand.
AACTTTACTAAATTTAGGCTGACCATGCAGAGGAAAGATGAGTTCAGTACTTTTTATTCATTTTGCTAAGTGAAATGGAAAAGAAATTCCTGCTTATCGCTTTATAGCTGCTCTGTATTTCTGCTTTACCTTGGGTCAGTATATCTGTGTACTCTTTGCTTTTCCTATTTTGCTGTCTCATGATAGGATCACTTAATAGTTAATAGAACAAGATTAAGTGCTTAACCAGGTAATTTATCAAAAAAAAAAAAAACCAGTGATTTCTTATAAATCTCAGGGATCTACCTCATTGACTAATGTCATAGAAATGGGAAACTATATTTTCCATTCTGATTTGGGAAATTGTTAAATCTTGGCTGAACTATCAGGTCATTTTGTAAATTGTTTTACCCTGACAGTGTGCATCTAAGTAGACTAGTAATATAATTGCTTACTCATACAAATAACTACCAGGAAACAAAGGATGCCATATGCTTCCAAAACACACGACAGCTTAATTTCTCCTCAGCAAAAACATGTTTCCCTATATTCATGAAGTAGAGAGAGATTAAAACCCCAGCAATTATGTGTCTACACGGTCTTTTCACAAACAAGACTTTGGGTATTGAATATGCAATTCTGTAATGTTCATCCACATCGCTAATATTACTTGAATGCCATGAAAGGGACATATAATGGCCTACAATGTTTTTTATTTCAATTTTTTCTCCTATACATCACTGATTTCCATTTTAAATTCATATCCCCAGGTAAAGTTCTATCTCAGCCACAGCCTCCTTATCTCGGGAACATCCTCTCTTCCTTTCGTGCAGATCCACTTCTACAAGGCTAAAGATCCAGCAAGATCCAGTTGTTTTTGAGCAATTGGCAGATAGTGTACGGGGCACTGGGAATTAAGAAAAAAAGTTGTGCAAATCTAAGTATGTTTCAGATGAACACAGAGGAAATAAGCTTGTAAGCATCATCTGTTAAAATGAATTAGGCTGTTATAATTATTGAAGGTGAGCTTTCTGTGGACTGCTACAAACAGATGCCCACTACTTATATCTACTATTTAATATGTAATTTTTATAATTATAATCCAAAGTAAATTATTTCTTTTTTTATTCTCTTATTAAATATAGCTCTAATTTTTCTCACTTGCTTTCTAATATATTTCTTGGAAAAAAAAATTTAAGTCTGTTATATGCCCTTTTCTTATAAAATGTATAGCCCTATAATGAATGTACAAAATGAAAATCACATAGCATATTTAATATGCCTTATGGCAAATAAAAATAAGTGTGAGAAAAGTAACTATTTAGATAATACTCCATATTAAAGTTGCAGCTCATAAGAATGCCCCCGAACTCCTACAGCCTTGGACTGTACTCTATTTATAGTGGGGTCTATAAAAAGACAATGACTGATTAATCATTGACTGCATCAGCTGGTCTCATGTCCACTACACAATCATAACCCACAAAGCTGCTCTGGCTCTAGATTTGTTTTCCAAGTATATGGATTCAAGAAGAGCCATGTTCATAGCCATATCAGCCTGTTTTATTCAAGTTCATTCCCTCTACAGGGCAAAAATATCGTAAGGTAGTTCTGAGGACCAATAGTTCCACCTCTATCTTAAACTTAGCCCTAATTAGACTCCCCAGTCATGAGATTTTTAAGGCAGAAAGGAAGTCAATAGTGTGCCAATTATTCATTCCCTTATATGACTTCTATGCAAACAAGATTTAGACTTTTCTGAGCTCCAGAACTTCTTTTGTGATATCCTTTCTTAGATATGGTTCATAGTAGAATTATTTTCTTTTGTTTCGGCCACAATGCAACAGTAGAATTTCTCATATAGAATCTTGATCATGACTTAAGCTTGGATATATCCATTGTAAGGTCATGAGGCAGGCACACACACACACACACACACAATCAGTTATATTGTATTGCAATCTTTCAGTCGAAGACTTTAGAATTTTCTCATCCAAGGCAATATCTCCTGACCTGTGAATGTGCCCAAACATCTAATCTACATAGAGTCCTGTATCTGCAACACAAATGTTACATTTATTCTACTCTGAAGACAATGTTATACAATTTCTGCAGCTCATGGTGCAAATTTGTGAGTAGTTCAAAAATATTTGATTTTAAGTCACTAATATCGGCCATTTTCTCAGGGGCAACTCGTAACATTTGACAAAAATATGAATTAATTGCAACATATCTGAAACAATTATCTCCTATAATACCCACAAGATTAAATTTTTAATAATTTAAGTTTGACCCAGGGTTGAATCAAATTTCCAGTTGATAATTTTTATAACTGGTTTGGTGGACTTTCTGAAGCTAGGAAACTCAAGAAATGCCATGCAGTATTTCATGTCTACCTGAAATATTGTCACCTCTGTAGCCTCCCGCCAGATAAAATTCTCATATCAATGTGATCTCCATATTGTTTCTTCAACAATTCTTTTTTAATTACAAAACAATCATGCTAAATCACCAGTCACAACAAAAATACAAAGGGAAAGTGACAATGTTAATCCAACATACTGACAGATGGGCATTTGTTTTTAACAAACTCAAACTGCTTCTATAGCCCCATATTAATCTTAAATTTAAAAAACATAGTATCAGAAGATACTGACAATATAAAGTATTTTCTACTTTGACCAGGGCTGGGGGCTGGGGGTCAGCAAAAATTACTGTGGGAGATCAAAGCCTTCTGAATTATTTCTAGGGATTCTTAAGAAAATACCATCCAGTCACTTCTTCTTCTTGTTTTTGAGAAAGAGTCACTATGTTGCTCTCAGTAGAGTGCTATGGCGTCACAGCTCACAGCAACCTCCAACTCTTGGGCATAAGCAATTCTCTTTTGTCAGCCTCCCAAGTACCTGGGACTACAGGTGCCTGCCACAACACCAGCTGTTTTCTTGTTGCAGTTGTCATTGTTGTTCAGCTGGCCCAGGCCAGGCTGGATCCCACCAGCCTTGGTACATGTGGCTGGTGTATAACCACTGTGGTAAGGACAACAGGCCAACCAGTCACTTCTTGAGAAAGAAAATATCTACGATCCCTGCTATTCATAAAAGGTTGACTCTAGCTCACTTTTTTTAAGAGGGTTTTTTTTTTTTTTTTTTAAATTTTTGGGCAGTTTTGACCAGGGCTAGGCTCTCACCTGCCACCCCCGGTATATGGGGCTGGCACCCTACTCCTTGAGCCACAGGCGCCACCCTCTAACTCAATTTTTACTTGTTTATTTGTGTGATTTCTTATTTTCCTCTGGCACCTTCTTGCAAACAGTCCTAACATCATTCATCTTGTTCACAGAAATCATATTTGACCATTAGAGAAACAGTTATAAACATGAGAGCATTTAACACCTGTGTATCGACAATAGTTTATTTGAATCCCTAATTTGTAATTTATTTCTAATGTCACTGGATTCCCAGAAAGACAACAGAAAAGCAGACTTAACAAATATTCAGACAAATACTTTCTGACAATTTTCTCCATTCTATAGAAGACAAATTTGCAGATTCAAGAGGGTGCGTTAACCCAAACCAGAACAAAACCAAAGAAATCCACACCAAGGAATATCATTAAACAAACTCCTAAAAACTAAAGACAAAGTATTAAATGAATATGAAAATACATACAGTGCTACAAAACTTATTAGAAATAGTTATCGCCACCATCATAAGGGGAAAATTTGCAGTTTTTTAAGAAAGCTGTCCAATCAAAAATTTAAGTTTTCACATCAGGATCCTAGGAGAAGAGGAGCTTGGTATCACATAGCAGGAATGGAGGAAATGACAATGTTAAAAGCAACAAAAAGAAAAAACAGAACTGAAATCGATGAAAACAGTACCAAACATGTTGACAAGTCTCTAGTATGAATGAAGAAAAGGGACACAAATTATCAAAGTTAGAATTAAAAAGGGTGTCCACGACAGATCCTGTAGACATCAAAAGATAGTAAGACAACACTGCAGACCATTCTACAGACACAAATGTGACAACCGAGGTGACATGGGTCAGTTCCTCGAGAAACACAAATCACAATTTATTCACATAAAATTGATAATTTTGCTAGTACTATAGCTCTTAAGGAAATTGATTCATAAGAAAAATATCTCCAGAAAGAAATTTCTAAAACCACTGGAGAATTTTACCTCATTATTACAAAAAAAATTGATATTGATTATCCATAATATCTTTCAGAAAATATGAGCAAGCACAATCTCATTCATTTAATGTAACTAATATTTATAGAATACCACAACCAGACAACAATAGTACAAGAGGGAAAAAAGCCATAGACCACTATATCTCATGAATACAGATGCAAAAATTCTTAACAATACATTATATCAGAGATGACAGGTTCGTTCTATAGATATAAATCAATCCACGTAATCTATTCCATTCATAGTCTAAATAAGAAAAATTATATGATTATATCAGTTGATACAGAAAAATAATTTGATGAAATTTTACAACCAAGTATGAGAAAAAAAATCAGAAAAAAAAAAAAGAAATGCAGGGGTGCTTCTACAACTTGATAAAGAACATCTATAAAAATTCTACGGCCACGTTACAGTTAATGGTGAAAGATTGAGTGCATTCTCCCTAAGACTTGGCACATCATAAGAATGTTTGCTTCAATACTTTTATGCAACACAATACAGAAAATTCAGGATAAACGCCATCTTTATTTGCAGATGACATGTAGCTACATCGAAATTCTTAAAACTATAAAACATTTTTAAAAATCCTGGTACTAATAAGTGAATTCAGGAAGATCACAGGAAAAAATGTAAACATTGAAAAAAATCAATTTTATTTATAGAAGTTAGCAATAAACCTATGAACATCAAAATTGAAGAATATAATACCATTTACATTCATTCAAAGGAAGTGTTTTTCTCAGGTGTAATTCTACAAAACATTTACAGGACTAGTATTCTAAAAATAATAAAACGTTCATGAACGAAATCAAAGGAAATCTAAATAAATGTAAAAACATGCCACGTTCATAGACGGTATGATTTGAAGCATCAACATAGTCAAAATGTGCCTTCTCCTGCAATTGATACACAGAGCACATCAAGATGTCAACTAGAATTTTATAGATTTAAATAAAACCATGCTAAAATTTATTTGTAGAGGTAAAATGAAATAGCTTACAAAAGTACTAAGAAAGAAGACTATCAAGTGAGGATGTAGTCAATTCACGTGAAGACTTACACAGCTGCACTAATCAGGACTGTGTGGGATTGGCAGAGCGTTAGACACACAAACCAATGAGATAGAATAAACACACAGACATCAGAAAACACAAATATGCCCAAGAACTTTTTGACAGAATTACAATAGCGATTTCAGTGGAGAAAAGACAACCTTTCAAGAAGTGGAGCTGGAACATCCATAAGCAAATGATGAGCCTCCGCCAAGGTCTCACACCTTAACAACATTACTAACTCAAAATGAAACATTAACTTACATTTAAATTTGAACACATTAAAAGACTCTCAGAAAAAAACATAGGAAAAAAGCTTTCAATATCTAGGACTAGGTAAAGAGTTCTTAGATTTGACCCCAAAGTTACAGTCTATAAAAGGAAAAACTTGTGAATTTGTTAAATAAATCAAAACTAAAAGTTTTTGATCTTTGAAAGCTCCTGTTAAGAGAATGAATAGACAAGTCCACCCCAATCTCACACTAGGTAAATACCTAGACTGTGTGAAGATCTCTTCAACACTTGATCTGAGGCAAAAGGCCAAGATGCGGTAGAAAAACAATTCTTAGAAAACGAGCAAAAAATATGAAGAAACAATCCACGGAGAAGGGCATCAAGATTACAAATGAGAACATGGGAAGATGTTCAACATTTTTAGCCAGGAGGGAAATTCACAATGAAATATTATTTCATACTTATTACAATGGCTAAATACAAGATCAAGTGGAAACACACATGACCTTGCTGATGGCAATGGGACATGGGTGAGGCACTCTTGGTGACATTTGGCAGGGTCAAAAGAAAACCTACAACGGTGCTATGACACTGCAGTTCTGCTCCTGGGGAATTATCTTAGATTAATGAAAACTTCATGGAAAAACCTGTACATTAATATTCATCAACAGTCTATTCACAATAGCCAAAATCTGAAACAACCCTTTTGTCCATCAACAGTGAATGGTTACACAAACTGTGGCATGTATCTACCGAGGAATATCACTCTGCCATTAAAAGGAATGAACTACTGATGCACACAACAACCTACACAAATCTCCAAAGACCTATGCTGAATGAAGATAAAAAATCAATCCTGGGTCAGCAGCCATAGCACAGTGGTTACGGTACCAACCACATACACCAAGAGTGGCGGGCTTGAACCTGGCCCCGGCCTGCTAAACAACAATGACAACTGCAACAAAAAATAGCCAGGTGAAATGGCAGGTGCCTGTAATCTCAGCTACTTGGGCGGCTGAGGCAAGAGAATTGCTGAAGCCTAAGAGTTTGAGGTTGCTGTGAGCTCTGACGGCATGGCATTCTATCAAGGGTGAAATAGTAAAGCTCTGTCTCATAAAAAAGAAAAAAAAAAATCAATCCTAAAGGATATCATACTGATATGTAGTATTTGTAAAATGACAAAATTACAGCAACTCCAAGTACATTAACGTTTGTCACAAAGGGCGGGGACAAAGTGAGTATGGCTGTAAAAGAGCAGGAGGGGTATTTGTTATGAGGGAAATGTTCCCATATTTCATCTCTGATGTTCATATTATGCTACAGTTTTGAAAGATCTTGCCATTTAGGGAAACTCGTTAAAGGGTAAGTGGAATCTCTCTTTATTATTTCTTGTAAGTGTGTATTTATCTCAAATTTAGCATTTTTCCCTAAATGTAAATTTAACTCAAATTTTAAAAATTAACAGAAGTAGAGGAATTCAATACGGTGATTGCCCTCTTTGCAGTTAAGAACATCGTCGTGTTTGAATGGAATGTCAGGGTTGCTGCCAAATATGAGCCTGAAGTCTAAGGACAGATCCAAGAGACTGAGGCTGGGAGAGCAGTAGATTTGCTCCTGAATGGGGCCACCCTCTTATGGGGCCACCGTTGCTCTAGCATATATTTGATTTCTGCTATATTAAATTTTCTTACTGTTAAAAAAAATTAATAAAACACACAAATTGGCCAAAATTTAAGAAACTGACCATCCCAAGTGTTGGTGACGTGTAGAGACAACCAGAATCCCCTTATACTACTTGTGAATACAGAGAATAGAACAGCCAATTTGGCAAGTCATTCGACAATGTCTTGAAGAATTAAGTTTACAACCTGAGTGTGACCTAGAAATTATACTTCTGTGCATTTACTCAAGACAAATAAAAATACATATTTACACAAAGATTTGCACCAAATTTTAATACCAGCTTTATTCATAATAACCCCAAATTTTAAGTTGTTAAAACGTCTACCAATAAATAAAGGAAATCAACTTTATATGGCATATCTTACAAAGGAATATTATTGTATGGTAAATAGTAATACCTTACTGATACAACACTATAGATCAATTTTAACATTATTCTGGTTCATTATCAGACACAAAAAGTGCATACTGTGAAATTCCATTTATATTAAATTCCAAAAAATGCAAATTAATCTGTATAAACAAAGGTGGATAGATGGTTGCCTGCAGGTTGGTGGTATAGGAGGGACACAAGAAATCATTAGAGGGATGAAATATTCCATATTTTGACATTGTCAGTGAAACTGGTTTTGAACAGTCATTGGAATCCCGGGAAGGAACAGTTCAAGGATGCCTCCAGACTGACTCCCACATTAAGTCTGGTGAATTGGCAGGCCAAGAGAGTTACTACCTCATACACCATTAGGGAGATGCAGATTTCCATACAAGATGTGGCTATACTGGCCACAGTCAGAAGGTAGCTACTAAACTGTTTAACTCATTTAATGCCTTTTCGAGAACACACTATTATACTTGCAAACCAGAGAAGAGAAGGCAACAGCTTTACTTTACAACTACTTCTCGTGTCCCATATAGTTTGTGATTTAGCATAATAGGAAAGTTCAATGTCTTCAAGAATAGGGTAAAATAAAAAAAAAAAAGAATAGGGTAAAGAGATAAAATACAGAACACCTTGTTACATTTTAATTTAAGATGTAAAATGAATATCTTTTCTAGTATATTTACTAAATATTTTGTTAGATATACTTATGTTAAAAACAATTTATTATTAATCTGATTTAAATGCAACTGGGTTTCCTATATGTTTATTTACTAAATCTGGGAAACCTACTCCAAGACCTTGCTTACAACAGCTAGAGCAGCAAGAATATATAGCCTCCTTATTTACAAATTTCGAATCTTAAGTAAGTGCATGTAACTAGCAGAAATTTATTTGTATCTGAAAATGTGAGTGATGGTTTTCTAGGACTTGCATCATAAGAAGGCAGAACAAAAAATAGGGTAGAATGGATATTGTGGGTCCATCTACTAAATATCATCCCACTCCTACCACCAGTAGCTTTTCATCACTTAGAATAAAATCTAAAATTCTCACCAGGATTAAAGGGTGCTGTTTTGTGTTCCAAATTCTCTCAGTTGCCTAGTTTTCTGTGGCACTCATCCTTGTTCCCCATTCTCTAAGACCATTGTTGTTCTCATTCCTCTCTTTGAACATCTAAAATTTGCTCCTGACTTATAGTGTGTTCATTTGCTGTTTCCTGAGCAAATAACATTTCACTGTCTGATGCCCAGCACCAGAAACCATGCTGGACCTGTGTCAACTAATCAATTAATGCTTATTGATTGAATGAATATCTCTATAATTATATTTGTTAGAAATCATTTCTCAAAATGACTCATCCTAAAAGTCATTGATTCTGTTATAATCATGCATCATTTAATGACAGAATGCATTCTGAATAATTCACAGGCGACTTCATCATTGCCCAAAAAATTAGTGTGTAGGTACTTAACTGTCCATGGGATAGCCTAGTACACATCTGGGCTACATCATAATGTCTAAGCTGCCAGGCTGCAAGCCTTTACAGCATGTTACTGTACTCAATACTGCAGTCACTTGTAATGCAATCATAAGTATTTGTGTATCTAAATATAGAAAAAGGATGGTAAGAATATAGTATCATAACTTATAGCATCACCTCCGTATATACAGTTTACTTTTGACCCCAAAATATCATTATCTGGTGCAAGATTGTAATTGTAAAATTAATCTCAAAAGTGCTTTTGAGTATGAGAGTATTATTTGACAAGAAGTAAAGTTTTATTTGTTGAAATTTTCACATTTTTAAAAGACTTTGTAAAATTAAATGTAGGGACTGTTAAGGCTAAATAAGCTGAAGTCATGTAAAATTTCTCACATACTTAATACGTCTAGAAAACTAGCTTTGCTTTCACAATCCTGCTGATGTTTTTCTGCAGATGTCAGGGGCCTTGGCAGAACTGCATGAGGGAAAATAAGTCACTGAGATCTTCTCCAGGTTTCTTACCGAACATACTTGTTCTTGTTTAGTGTGTATAAGCCTCTCTTTAACAGGAAGAGATGTGAATGGTTAAATAGTATAGTTTTTTATTGATATTTTTCTTCAAATGTTTTGCCTTTTGATCAAAATATGCATAACTTTCTTAGCGTTTTTCAAATAGTTGGGGTCCTAGAACTAACTGAAGCCTTTTTTTATAAATGAAATTTCTCTTAACATTTTGTCTGAATGCTTTCTCTGTAGTTACAGCACTTATGATCTTGACTCCTTTTTGGTTTGTCTTAGTCTCAACCCAGTCTGGTGCACTGGCATAGTAAGCTAATTATTTGTATGCTAGATAGGAATCTTATTTTCTATTTTAAAGGAAATACCACCATCATTCTTTAGAAATTCATTGTTTCCCCACATCCATGACCAGGAGTGTTTTAACTATCATTGCTGCAGGAAGTTTTGTTTTGTTTTGTGTTAATTTATACTCCTTGAAAACAACAGAAGCCTATCTTTAAATCATAAAACTGAAAAGAAACTCAGTGCAAATCCAATACCCTGTTTAAAGGAAAAAAAAAATACCAGCAATCATAGCATCTTGCTGAAAGCCACAGCTATTCCATGTTAGGCCTAGATTTTTAAAATATCACAGACTGATGATCCTTTATCATATTAGAATGATGCTCATTTATTATATTTACATAAATACATTTGTGTTCTAGTATAGTTGTGTTGTTATTTCATATTATTGTCATTCATTTTTGTTTGATTTATGTCTGTTAAAACCTTTTAAGCCCAAATACAAAATTTCTTAAGACTATTTTTCTTATATATCTTGAATCTGTATTTGTCTTTCATTGTGATCATGTGGTGAAGGAGTGGATGCACCCTTCTGTACATACAAAATTAGGTTTAGATTCAAAATTCCCCAGACACATTCACCAAGAAGATATGAAAGAAGTTATTACTCACATGAAAAAGCTTTCTGGGGAGAACAGGGAAGGCTCCCAAGTAGTCTGAAAATGGCTTAAGAAATCAGGGAAAGGAGACTGTTTTCATTTTCACAGTGCTTAGAACATGAGGCTTAGAATGAGGAAACCCACCTATATGTAGGTTGGGGGGTTGGGCCTTTGAACCTAGCATATGGCCCAGAAGGAAGCACCCCAAGTCTGGAAAGATGGAGTGCTCAGACTTGAAAGACGTCAACAACCAAACATCAAAAATGGAGTTGGGGCATCTATTACACCTGTGATTATTTTGCTTGTAATCATGAATTAGTATAATACTAGCTCAATTCTTTAAGATGACGGCATCATCTTAAATTATAAAAGTCTTATTTTAACAACTTATGAAATCTAAAAGTAAATTAAAAGGCTACTAAAGATGAAACTTAGTTTAATATGTTAATCACCTTTCCAAAATAATTGTTTTTGTCCTAATATGTCAAATCCAAAAGAACAAAAGGCCAAATTTTCTGATGACACTTATATAGAAGTGATCACTTAAATAACTGCTTCCCAAAACTGAGACCTTGTTCCTTAAATAATGATATGTAGAAACTCGTTTTCCTAATTAAGGCTTTTGTAGGGGCTAATAAATTATGTCAAAACAATATAGTACTTCAGATTCTGAAAGTTTGTTTCAAGTATCATACCTGAGAGCCTTAGAAATCCTATTTTTTGGCCTTGTCAGCAAGAATTATATTCTAAGGGTGATTATTCTATAATTAAATCTGAGTACGGACAGAAACACTCAGTCACTAGCCTGATCATGGAAAGCTCACGTAGACTGTAAACGTTAGGTCACAAATAACAGTTTTCAGGGTCAGGCAAAATATAAATATCAAATGATAACCTACTTAATGCTACCACCAAATTTAATAAATTACCAATCAGAAAGCAAAAGTTAAGGAAAAAACAAATGATCAAATTGTATTTGGAAAATTCCATTGTTCTTAAAGCTGCATAATCATAAATATGTAGGTGTCATATAGTGAACCAGAGACAACAGGTATCTCATTTCTACAACCATAACAGATAGTATGGTACTCTTCCATAAAAAAGATGACTTGGCAGCCTATAATAACGTGTAAATTAAATACTATGAGGTTAAAGAAAAATGTAAAATTGTAGGGAGCCAGCCCTCACACAACTTGTGAGTGTCCCAGTGCTCACAACTGATGAGGGAATAAGGAAAATAGACAGTAGAACTTACAGAGTGGGCTCGGGGGGAGGGGGGGGGGCAATGCCCTTTAGGTGAGAAGCAGCTACTCTCTGAACTCCAGATGCACTCATTTTTTTATTACTTCTCTTGATCAACAAATGGGTGTTTGCAACAACAATATACCTCATCCTTGCAGTTGGTCATGCCCTAATTCTCCATTACCACCTGAATACCCATTAGCTATTTTCATTACTTTTACTTCATAAAATACTTATCAATCACTAACAGGATTACATAAAACAAAGGAAAAGGGAACATGGACTTTGAAGCTAGATGCCACCCAGTTAATCCTCTGTGTTCCTGCAGGGCAGATTAGTTGACACCTTACTCACATTAGGAGCTGGAGAGAAAAAAAGCTGAATCCTCTTATCTCACACCCACAAGAACTAGTCTGTCTTGCTCAGTGAGTCAGCTACATGTGCTGTCCTAGTTAATCTTAAAATGGCTTCCCTAGCGCTTTCAGGCCCCAACCAGGTCCTTAAGGACCTTTTTCCTGAAGCCCTCCCTGAATTCAGCCAAGCCTTTACAGGCCTTTTTCCTGAAGTTCTTTGATGTTTGTGCCATGCTCTCTCATGAAGCCCTCAGTATAGTATATTCTTTGTGATGGCTCATGTCCTCACCTTTTCGCATGCTTACCTGACCCGATCATAAAAGTTTCATATAATCTTTTTAGCTCTCTAATAATTATATTCTCATAATCCTAACTTTCCTAATGTTCACCCACATAAAGTAGGCTATATGGGATCTGAAGTGGGGAGAACAGTGGTGAAGGGCCTGCCTCCCTGAGAAAGTTACACTTAAGCAAAGACTTAAATAAGTGGAGAGAGTTAGCAGTATAGGTAGGTGGAGAAAGAACTTGTAGGAATAGGGAAAATACATCCAAAGGCTCTGAGGTTGGAAGATGAATTGGTGTTTTATATGAATAGCAAGGAGGCCCTATACGTGAAACAGTAAAAATATCAGGAAGAGCAGCAGAGGAAAAAAAAAATGGGATAAATGAGAGAAGAGAAAGTGCTATGTGGGGACTTATGAACCATTACATGTAATTTTTTTTTGAAGGAAATGGTTTTTATCCCAGAGTATATAGCAGAGGAGTGCCATGATCTTTTAACAAAATTATAAAGGATTATTTTAAATTGCTGTGTTGATAATTCACTGAAAAAGACCAGAGCAAAAGCAGGGTTACATACTAGGAGGTTAATGTTGAAATCCAAATCAGCAATGTTGGTGGTTGGGTCAAGGTCAGTACTAGAAGTGCTAAAAAGTGGCAAGATTTCAGATAATTTTGAAGATAGAGCCCAGAGGTTCTCTCAGGATTTCTTTATGTGTTATATGTGATATCCTTGATATGCTTGAAAAAAAAAAAAAAGAAAGAAAAGAAAAGAAAAAGAAGGTTCTAAGTTTTTGGCTCAAACAACTGCAATACTGAAGTTGCCAAAAACTGGAACAGATAAGGCAGAAGTTGGAAAATATTTGAAGTAAGAAGATCTGTAATTTATATTTTGACAGTATTGATTTTCAGCTTTCTAATAATGCTTATTAGACATTAAAGTGGACATTGCTAAAAGGCAGTGGGATATATGTGTCTAGAAATTAAGAAAGAGGTCAGAGATAGAGATATAAAATTGGGTTCATCAGAACAGAGAGATTTTTAAAGTCTCAGATGGATGAGTTGTGATTGCAGATAGAAAATGAAAGAGGATTACAGAGTTAACCCGAGGAAATTCTTTATCAGGAACATATAACATCAGAAAAGCAGGCTGAGAGGGAGTAGCCAGCTAGGTAGGAAGAAAACAAGATGACTATGAGGTCTTGGGATCCAATAAAGAAAGGGTTTCACAGAGAAAGTGGCATGTCAAAAGTCACTGATACTTCAAATAAGATGAAGACTTCGAGAACTTACCCTTGGATTTAGCAACATGAACATAATCAGTGACCTTGACAACAACAGTGTCCTTGACCAGAGCCAGTTTCACTATGCATTACTTCATTTGATCTTTTTAATAACTGCTATTTATGAATAAACTTAAACTACTGTAACTTAAGTTATTTTTTCAAGGTCATGGGGCAGCAAGGGTCAAACAAGGGATTTGATGACAATCAAATCTTCATCTGTTAACACCAAACTCTATTGTAGACAGAATTTCTTTCTGCAGTAGGTCCTTGGTCTTGGAAATTAGAAGAATGAACTCACAGACCACACAGATCAGTGCTAAAATAAGATTTATTATATGGAAAGGAATATAGAAGAAATGAAAGGCTCTAGCTTCTGGCAGAGGGTAGAGACTCAAGTGGGAAGTCCCATGCAGATCTATGTCTAAGGGGTTATGTGCTTTTTTGTAAATAGGGGGGTCTTGAGAATTACATTTGGCCAGGACATAGCAGACAAAAGACACCTTTGATGTTGATTAGCCAATGAGACAAATTAAGAAACAAATGCAGTCTTTCTAGCTCTGGGCAAGAGTAGCAGGGAGTCCACTCCAGAAGAGGCCCACTTACATGGAATACTGGCAAAACTGCTTATCTCCTGTCTTGCTTGTATCCAGAGAGTGCAGTTTGGAGAAAAAGTAGTCTGTTTATTTAGGCATAAGAAATGTGGGGTCCTGTGCAGCCTCGAATGGGGGAACCATGTTATGAATTCTCCCTCTCCTGGTAGAATCTCTAACTGCTGTTAGGAAAAAAGGGCACTGATTTGATCTTAACTACTTCCTGCTGGATAGAGTGATGATAAAAGGGTGCAATTAGGGGTTCTTCAAAGGAGGGTGATCCTGGGGTCTGCAATAAAATCATGTCTTGGACTGGAACCATTTTTACTATTTGTAATCTGGCGAGGTCATCTCTGAAAGACACAAATATGTTTAGTATATTAGAAGACAAGAGTAGAGAGTGAGAGGAGGGGTTGATCACAGTGTCATTGGTGTCAGGTTGGAAATAACAAAGCCAGTGATTTTGAAAACTATGTTAACACTCTCCTTGCTTGTTTCTCAATATTAACTTCAAATTGTTTTTAGGCACACAAGTGTAGGTAGACTGGGTTCAATTCTCTTCATGGTCTGCTTCTGTAGGAAGTGGTGAGTTTCAGGATTTTACTCATGAATGATGTATCCAGGTATCTATTCCCATAACTCCATCTGTAGGAGAAGACAAAATTGTAGGGGAAGGATCCTCTCAAAGAATGGATCCTTCAGAATGTGGTTAAGGAATGTGTGTTAAGGAATGTGAATTGGAGGGAAGAGCATTGCTCATAACCAGATCTCTAGGAGAGAAAAGTTCTTTCAGTGTTGAATGTGAAAACAGTTTCGGAGCTTTTGAGGATTTGTTGAAATTTAGCCGAAGAAGTAACATGTTTTACTGATTCTTTAGTTTCTTGATCTAATATTAAATTGTTAATTAAAAGGGCCCTTCCATATAATTACTCAAATAGGCTACAACCGAGTCTCTGAGGTAAATTTCTTATTCTAAGGATAAGAATGAAAAGTTATTTAGTCCAAGTGAGATGTGTCTCTCACGTTAGCTTTTGTAACTGTCTTTTGATTTTTATCATTCATTTTTCCCCCTTCCCAGAGGACTGGGGCCTCCAAAAACAATGTAAACGATATTTTATGTCTTGGGTTATGGATATTCCCTGCGTAACAGCTGTTTTTGAAAGCAGGCCCATTATCACTTTGTAAACTTCAAGGGAGTCCAAATTTGGAGATAATTTCATGTACTAAAGCCTACATGACTTCCTAAGCTTTTTCTGTTCTGTAAGGAAATGCTTCAACCCAATTAGCAAATGTATCCACACTTACTAGCAAATATAATATACCATGTACCTTAGGGAAATGAGTAAATCCATTTGCTTATCTTCACCTGGATATTTACTTTGTTTTGTATACATGGAGGGCTAAATGATGAGTTTTTTTTTTAACTTATTTTGAAATGGTTTTGAATATTTTGCTCTTCCCACCTGTCCCTCTGTAGCCTATACTTCTGTGTTAATTTCTGTTTCTAATAAGGGAAGGCATAGTGTAGATTCTTGTCCCATATTTATATAAATGGTTGTTCCTGCTTTAGTTAGTATACCCCTTCCCAAAAGGGGAACAGGACTTTCAGGCATGATTAAGAATGCATGAGAGAACAGCCAGTCTCCCCAATTGCAACTTAAAGCCTGAGAGAAGAATTTGATAACCAGCTTGCCAGATACCCTCTGTACAGGTACAGATAGAAGACCAGGATTAGAGAGGAGTACAGAAAAAGTGGTTTCAGTACCCAGGAGAAACTCTATTTTCTGGCCCTCCACTGTGAGGCAGACCCTGGGCTCCTGAGGGGTCATGACATAAGGAAGAGCCATAAGAAACTGCTCTGGGCACCCTCAGTCCAGTTTGGGGGCTACTGAGGTCACTGTCCTGGGAGGCCTTTGCCTGTGGGGACAGGTTGCCCTCCAGTGGTCACCCTTGCATTCTGGACAGAGGCCTGTTGGCTTGCCCCACAGGGGAGATTGCCTGAGGCAATTTTTCTTCAAGTGGCCAGTCTGACCACATTGGAGGCACCTTTTCTTAGAGCCCTCCATGACCTCCCTCTGCCCCTCAATGGTACTTGCCTGTTGGAGTGCCATTACTAGCGTTGTCATTCTTTTTTTTATCCATTTTTCTTTCCTCTCCTCTTCCTCCTGATCTTGATTATAAAAAACAACTATGTCTCTTTTAAGAAGGTTCTCCAAGTTATAATCAAGGTCTACAGCCAATTTCCAAAGTTTCCTTCTAACATCTCGGGCTGCTTGAATGTCAAATTATTTTTAAATAGTTTGGCCTTGTGAGGAGTCAGGTGTCAACTCAGTGTATTTTCTCATTGCCTCCATAAGCTTCTCAAGAAAGGCTGAGGGACTTTAATTTTATTCCTTGTAAATAGTAGACAACTTAGAATAATTCATAGGCTTTTTCCTGGATCAGCATAAACCTTCCAGGATACATGATAGAAAATGTTTACATCACTAGTCGCCTTGTTTTTCAGGAGCCTCCAAGAGAACTGTTTGCCTTCCCATGGGGTATCTGTCCCTTTCTTCAGGGGACATACTGCTATCAGTATTGGACATAAACCAAAAATCATCCCACTTTTTAGCCTCATCTAAGACTTCATTCTTCTCAAATCTTTTTCCTAACCCTTGAATAACATCTATGCACTTATCTGGGTCATCAGAACATTTTCCTAAAGCAACCTTGATCTGTTTTAAATCAGCCAGAGAAAATGGAATAAATACTCAGGTATTTCCCCTTTCACCACCCACAGTCTCAACCAAGAGACACAGAGAAGGATTCAATTGCTTTCTGGAGTCCCAATGGGATCAGAAGAAACTCCTGTAACTGATTCCTTCTTGGGTTTTTCTAAAGGCACCAAGGAAGGTGCAAGAGGAGCGAATGATAGATTTGAATTATATAGGGACATCATCTCCCCTGGGAATCCCCGGCTGTTTGGGGAAGTTACTATAGCCAGGAGAGCTGGATCTATCTGACAGGTTTTACACAGTTGGGGTGTGTCTCAGATAAAAGAAAGCTTGAACATAGGGCACTTCCCTTCTTGTACACAGAAACAATTTAACTAAAAAATGGTATAATAATTTAGGGTACCCTCTGGTGGCCATTGTTCACCATTGGAGAGTCAATACTGAGGCCAGGCCTGGATGCACAAAAAAATCATACATCCTTTTCTTAGCATCTGGGGATCAGATATATCCCAACACTTCAGAATATAGCCCAGTAGAATATTTTCTTGGCAAGAGGATATGTTACCCATCAGTGGGAAAAAACAAACATCCAGTGCCTAAATCAATCCCACCCTCTGTGGTCTTGGGTTATCAAAGTGTCCTTTGACCCACTCAAGAATACTTCCAGCCAAACAAAAGGAAGCATTCTTCTGATGTGTAAAAAAATTCCTGAGGAGCATGACTTCCTCAGTCTCTGCATTTGTCTGTATTTAGCTATGATTGCCAGTGTAGTGCTCTATGCCTGCAGGCTTTCCCATGCTTTTTGCAGCCAGTAGCATAGACTGAAAGAAATCAGGTATCCGGTAGCCATAGTTCCAAACCTGCAATGGTTCCACCTGATGATAGTTCTGCCCTTCCTGCACCTCCTATTTGGTATATACCTGTCAAGTGAAGTGGAGAAAAGAGTGAACTTTGAGAAATGGTTGGGTGGTGCTTGCATATATAACCTTTAAGTTTTAATTGATAATTTTTAGACCTTTTTAAAATCGTGAGCAGATTTAAATGCTAGGTTTTCTGCCCTCCTTTCTTCTCTAAAAGTTAGCAAGGCAGCAATAGTCAAACTCAATAAAAAAAATCAAGGTTGAAAGATACGGGTTTAAAAGACATTTTAAAAGTTTTGCATTTGAATTAGTTACAACTAGCTGAAGTCTTAGAAAAGGTTGGAATACTTTTTGAACCATTCTATTTATACCAATAGACAAAAGAAATCAGAATACCTATGGTTATTTTCTTTGTGTATATTTTTAAATAGTTTTAATAAAATTTCTGGGTTGTTTTGTTTGTTTGTTTTGTTTTGCTTTTTTAAGAAGAGGCTGAACTGGAGTCCAGGATTTAGGGCCATTCTTAACACAGGCTCCTGATCACCCAGAGAAGCCTTATTGGGGAATCATTTTGCCCTTTTGTCTTTGGACCCAATTTCTTGGTCTCCAACCACTAACACAGTTCAGTTTCTTTCATGAACACATGGGAAAGCCAATTCAATTTAATTTTGGAGGAAAAGGTGATAAAAAAAGACCTTCTAAATCCCTAGCATTTGAAAAACACTGTATAAACTTAAATACACAAAGCAGTTACTTATTGACATTATTGACATGTAGTTACTACCAGACAAAAGAGAGCAAACTACCAGGAGAGAGTAGAGGTCCGTAGAGATAAGTAGAAGAGACTTCAGACCCAGGAGACATAGGAAGATAATAAATGAGCTGGGAGAGCATCAGAAGGCTCTCCAATTTCATGGGATCACAACTATAGCTGGGGACCCTGGTACCTCTGGGTGCCACTTCTTTTCACTCTTTGGCTCTCAAATGGAGAAAAATAGTGGATACAGAATAGGTTCAGAAGTTTACTAACATTCCCATCAGGTCCTTTCTTTTGGAGCTAAAGGGAATTAGAAAGTTTGTTCCCCAACAGCCTTTCACCTGTGATTTGGTCAACAGATGTGCTAGTGCTTTTAGGGGCTGATGGGCATCTGAATTATTGTTCTCTATGAAGAAGTTAAGTGGCCCCATTGCTTACCACAGGTCTTCAATCCCAGATGAGCCCCCAAAATAGGTTGATGGAATTTCTTTCTACAGTATGTCCTCAGTCTCAGAGATTTGAAGAATGAACCCATAGACCACACAGATCAGTAAGAGGTTAGGAATTATTATGTATAAAGGAATATAGAAGAAATGAAAAGCTCTATGGCAGTGGTTCTCAACCTTCCTAATGCTACAAAGTATTTTCATTGTTACAAAGGGGTCAAGACCCACAGGTTGAGAACTGCTGCTCTATGGCCTCTGGCAGAGGGGGAAAATTCAAGTGGGAAGTCCCATGCAGGTCTTTTGTCTAAGGGGTTATATGGTCTTTTGTAAATGGGAAGAGCTTGAGAATTACATTTGGACAGGACTTGGCAGACAGAAGACAACTTTTTGATGTTGAGAAGCCAATGAGTATATTAACAAATAAATGCAATCTTTCTAGCTCTGGGAAAAAGTGGCAGGGAGTCTACACCATAAGTGGCCCACTTACATGAAATACTGACAAAACTGCTTTTCTTCTGTCTTGCTTGCATCCAGAGAATGCAGTTTAGAGAACAAGAATTCTGGGGGTTTTTAGGTGTAGGAATTGGGGGTCCTTGTGCAGCCCTGAATGGGAACCCTATATCATATGATTTTCTCATATGTAAAATTCTCTCTTAAGAGTGGCAGAGAATTTTACAGTTTACCTTTTTCTTCAAGAATGTTTTTATGTTTTACTTATCAACAGTTGGCTTAAAATCAAATAAGAAATGAAACAGCAAAATCAGTAAGGCCTTATTAAGATATTTAAAGTATCTTCTAGTTTCTTGCCAGATAGTTAGCATTAGCACTTGTGGCTGTATTTTGTAAGGTATGTATTCTATACATGCTCACAGTCTTAATTTCATAGAGTAAAGTGAA
The DNA here is from genome assembly GCF_000181295.1 of Otolemur garnettii. Taxonomy (NCBI): domain Eukaryota; kingdom Metazoa; phylum Chordata; class Mammalia; order Primates; family Galagidae; genus Otolemur; species Otolemur garnettii. Next base: position 28,829,098 of record NW_003852403.1, read on the forward strand.
GATGACTAGAATGTAGCAGAACAATACTTACCAGTAGAATTCAGGATGCTGCTTACTTTAGTGTTACTAGGAAGTTATTTTCATGGAGTTTTTTTACGTATATAAATTTATTAACAACCTTTATATAAAACTGCAATAATTCAGGGTGGTGCCTGTGGCTAAAAAGGGTAGGGCACCAGCCCCATATGCCGGAGGTGGTGGGTTCAAACCCAGCCCTGGCCAAAAAAAAACCCCAATAATTCATATTTCCATTTTTCTTCCTGTTGACTTTTAGATTCTTTTCTAATTTTAATTAAATTAAAGGATACTTAATTTTCTATATCTTTCAAATCAGAGTAGAAATTTGTGAATATGGATTTATGGATATTAATCCTTCAAACTTCTAAGAGGTTATAAGAAAGCCATTTTCAGAAACATGACTCAGTGCTCTTCTATATTGATCAGTAGGCAGCACATGACTTTTTTTCTTTTAAAATTGAAAATGCTACTACTTTTTTGCATTAGACAATCATAGAAATTGCTTTTCTACAAAAGAAGAAAGATTTCTTCTGATGGGCACTTCATTTCCTCACTTGTAGCCACCAAGGGATATAGTGCTTTTTCCTATCAATTTTTCTAAACTTTTGCTGTAATAAATCAGTTTTGTGATTATGCAATATAATAGAGCCCCTTTGGGATTTTTTTTGCAAGCAAATAAAGGTTAGAAGTTAGTCGGTCATATGATCAAGTAAATTGAACTCCTTGGAATTTACTCAGATTTATTAAAAATCTGTGTCCTCATAAAAATCTGCACATGGATGTTAAAGAAAGCCTTGCTTATAATTGCCCAAATTTAGAAGCTACCAGTATGTCATTCACTAAATAAATGGAAAAATAAACTGTGATACATCTATATAATGGAAAATTATTCAGCATTAAAAAGAAATGAGTTATCAAGTCACGAGAAAACATAGAGGAATTTAAATGCATATTATGATGTGAAAAAAAGCTAATTTGGAAGATCCATATACTGTGTGATTCAAAGTAAATGAAGAGTGTAAGAAAAGTCAAAACTATAGAGTCAGCGAAAACATCAGCCTTTGCTGAGGGGAAGTGAGAGATGTACACAGGATTTTTCAGGCAGCAAAACTATCTTGTATGGTGCCATAATGGTAATATAATAATATATTTTTCAAAACTCACAGACTGTATAAATACTAAGGTGAACTATAATGTAAGGTATGGAGTTGGGTGATATTTTAAAAAGTTAAGAAAAAAGGTCATTGTGTTGTGAATTGACTTTCTCATAACTGTCCTTGAAATAGAGTCAATATAAATTTTCTTTACAGAGCTGAATTCATCTGGCTGATCTATAGAAAGTCTCTATTTAGAAGTCAGTTAAGGTTTATTTGTAGTAAGTGCTCTTTCTCCATAATGAATAAGTCTATTTTTAAATTATTATGAATAATGTAAATTTACAGAACGGGATATCAATGAGTACAGTAGTATCTATGAAAAGGCTACTACTACTACTACTACACACACACACACACACACACGTGTATATATATATGTATATTTTTTTTTTCTTTTTTTTGGTAGAGACAGTCTCACTTTATGGCACTTAGTAGAATGCCATAACATCACAGCTCTCAGCAACCTCCAGCTGCTGGGCTTAGGCAATTCTCTTGGCTCAGCCTCCCGTGTAGCTGGGACTATAGGCCCGGCTATATTTTTGTTGCAATTTGGCTGGGTTTGAACCTGCCACCCTTGGTACATGGGGCCAGAGCCCTACCCACTGAGCCATAGGCACTGCCCTATATTTTCATTATCCCCTCTTACAATTGCCTAGCTTTGGCTTAGCATATATTTATCTATAAACATACATAATTATGTCATTTAAATATATATATATAGTTGTACATATACACATGCAATATTATATATTTGATGTTACATTCTATGTAACTTTGATTTTATTGATGTTGGGTATCTGAAAAATGATCCGTTTGATGACTTACAACTTCTGAGTTTTACTAATCATAAAATTGACTAATTAAATGAAATCACCTCAAAATTATTATTTTCTTTTTCAAAAGGATACACCCCTACTGTTTTTCTTAACATTAAAGATTTTAGGTTGGTACCTATGGCTCTGTGGGTAGGGCGCTGGCCCCATTTACCAAGGGTGGTGGGTTCAAACCCAGCCCCCAGCCAAACTACAATGAGAAAATAGCCAGGCGTTGTGGTGGGTGCCTGTAGTCCCAGCTACTTGAAGGCTGAGGTAAGAGAATTGCCTAAGCCCAGGAGTTAGAGGTAGTTGTAAGCAGTGTGACACCACGGCACTCTACCAAGGGCGACAAAGTAAAATTCTGTCCCTCCAAAAAGAAAAAAAAGATTTTAAAGCTTGATATTATAAACCCATCAAAAAAATCTTAACAATATAAGATCTATGTTTGACCTGAAAAGCACTCCCATGAAAATATATATTTTATCAACTTCTAGAAAGCCCTTCTTAGACATTAATAATAGATAATGTTCATTAAGACTACATATAAAGAAAATCTTGTTTAAAGTTTTAGATGTGAATTAACTAATTTAATTCTCACAAGAGCTCAAAGGGCTTATTACTTTTATTATGTTCACCTAACCTCTGAGGACACTGAGTCATAAGGTTAAATAGTTTTGCCAGTAATATGATGCTAGAGAATGACAAATCTGAGCTTTGACCCTGATAGTCCATCTCCAGAAGCCATGCTCTGAACTCCTAGGCAATAGTCCTCCACACAACTTATTTTCCACTACTCCCAGCTGAATCCAGCCATATGTACTTATGTGCCCTCCCTGTGCTTTCTCAAATATTCCCAGCAACCTTTGTGGTCGAGCCTTTGTGTTAGCTATGCTTTGGGCCTTGACCTTATCTCCTTAGACACAAGCGTGACTGGGTTCTTCACATCCTGTCTCTTGCTCTTCACATTTCAGACTTCCCCCATTTACTTAAACCAACTGTATGATTCCTTTATTCACATCCACTTCAATATTTACCTCCTTTATTCTGCTCAATTTTGCTTCATAACATGTTTTGCAATGTTTCTCGAGAATCCTCTGAGAAGCTGAAAAAAAAAATGACAAAATTTTCCAGGGCTAACATCACAGTTGCTGAATTAATCAAGTATAAAAAGTAACTGATAATGTGGAATTTTTTCATTAACCAGGTGATTACAATGTACAGTCCTAGGTATAACTCTCATTTATTATATATTAGGCAGCACTGCACCTTTATCTGAATATTGTCTTATCATCTCAAGTGGTCTATGAACTTTGGTATAGCAAATCATTGTTTTATTCTTTTTTTTGAGACTTTTGAGATGGAGCCTCAAGCTATCCCCTGGGTAGAGTGCCATGGCATCACGCTCACAGCAACCTCCAACACCTGGGCTCAAGCAAGTCTCCTGCCTCAGCCTCCCAAGTAGCTGGGACTACAGGCGCCCGCCACAACGCCCGGCCATTTTTTGGTTGCAGCCATCATTGTTGTTTGGTGGGCCCGGGCTGGGGATACAAACCCGCCACCTTAGGTGTACGTGGCTGGCGCCTTAGCCGCTTGAGCCACAGGCGCCAAGCCGTTTTATTCATTTCTTTATGTTCAGCGTGTGAACCCAAGTTGGGCATGTAAATAGTCGCAAAATTAAGGAATAAGTATTTATTGAGCAAATAAATAAAACTGGTGTGCAATAAAATCAACCAGAGTCCTGTTAGCATAAGTCTTTCTTAAAAAATGTCACAGACGACTGTTTCCAAAAGACTATCCTCACTTTAGGAAGGAGAGGAAATATTTTGTGGGGCTTCAGCAAAACGAGGGTATAGCCTTATTTTGCCATAATTTGAATAAGAATTATTCTCAATGAGGGTAGAATTGACTAAGATTTGCAGCCTTTGTTAAAAGTTAACTTGGATTTTAGGAGACCAGTGAGGGGAAATTTAGTGGCTTACATCATGTACAAGGGTTTGAAAGGATCTGCAAAAAACCACCATGGAAAATTCCCAGCTCTTCATTGCCTTTCAGAGTCTCTGTTCCCAGTCATTGGGGAACCTGAATCTCATCATGAGACTCCCATTTTAATATGTTTAGTTCCCTAAATTTATACCTTTCGTATTTGTTAACAGATGATTCCTCATGAGTTTTTTTTCTATCTCTGCACATATTATAAGTGAGATATTTAATAAATTTGTTCCAGATTAATATGGTATTAATTTGTATTTCTCTGATGATTTTTATGTAATTTTTTATAAGCCTTATGGCCATTTGTGTATCTTTAAAAAAAAATATCTGTTCATATGTTTTACTCACTTCTCTATGGGGCTGTTTTTTTCTTGCTGATTTGACTTTCATGTAGATTCTGGATATTAGTCCTTTGTATGATGTACAGATTGCAAATATTTTCTCACATCCTGTAAGTTATCTGTTTATTCTGTTATTTCTTTTACTGTACAGAAATGTTTTACTTTAAGCCCTGTTTGTCTATCACCATCCTGTTTCGTTGATCTGTGTGTCTACTTTATACCAGTGCTGTGCTATGTTGGTCACTAAGGGCCTTGTACTATCATTTAAATCAGATTATGTGATGTTCTCAGACTTGTGCTTTTTGGTTAGTACCATTCTGGTTATTAGGGCTCTTTTTTGATGCTGTATGAAATTTAAGAGATTTTTTTCTCATTTCACAAAAAATGATGTTACTATTTTGATGAGCGATGCACTGAGTCTGTAAATCACTTTAGGCAGTCTGAATATTTCAACAACATTGGTTCTTCCCATGCATGAGCATGTGGTATTTTCTATTGTTTGTGTCATCCAATTCTTTGATCAGTGTTTTGCAGTTCTCCTGTAGAGATCTTTTACCTTCATGGTTAATTACATTCCTAAGAATTTGCCTTTCTTTGCAGCTACTGCAAATAGTATTGAGCTCTTATTTATTTATTTGACAAGAGTCTCACTCTGTTGCCCAGACTAAAGTGCCAGAGCATGAGCCTAGCTCACAGCAACCTCAAACTCCTGGGTTCAAGTGATCCTCCTGCCTCCCTCTCCCCAGTAGCTGGGGCCCTAGGCACCTACCACAGTGCCCAGCTAATTTTTCTGTTTTTAGTAGAGATGGAGTCTGGCTCTTGCTCAGATTGGTCTCCAACTACTGATCTCAAGGATCCTCCCATCTCTGACCTCCCAAAGCACTAGGATTATAGGCCTGAACCACTATACCCCTCCTGATACTGAGTTCTTAGTTTGATTCTCAGTTTGACTGTTATTAGTACATAAAAATGCTAATTATTAATGTTACCTTTACTGAATTTATACTGCATATCATTTTAGGAATGTTTTGGAAGAATATTTAGGATTTTCTAGATCTAAGAGCCTATCATTGACAAAGAGGGATAGTTTGACCTCTTCTTTTCTAATTTGGAAACCCTTTATTTCTATCTAGGACTTTCTATCTAGGAGTATTCTATCTAGGACTTTCAGTACTATGTTGACTAGAAGTGGTGGAATTGAACAGACTTGTCTTCTTCCAGTTCTTAGGGGTAATGCTTTCAACTTTACCCCATCTGGGATGATGTCAGTTGTGAGTTTGTCAAATATGGATTTTATTCTTTTGAGTTCTTTTCTTCTATGCCTAGTTTATTAAGGTTTTTTTTTCCTTATCAAGAAGAGGTATTAGATGTTACAAAAGGCTTTTTCTGCTTCTACTGTGACGATCATATGGTTTTTGTTTTTAAATCTGTTTATGTGCAATTTATATTTATTGATTTGCATGTGTTAAGCAACACTGTATACCTGGGATGAAACCCCCACGATCATGGCTGCTAAATCCATTTGGTCTAGAGTACTAATTAAGTCTAGTGTTTCTTTGTTGATTTTCTTCCTCAGTAATTATTTTATTTTTGTCAGTAGAGTGTTGAAGTCTGTCATTATTATGATGTTGCTGTTTGTTTCCTTCCCTAGGACCAGTAGTATTTGTTTTATAATTTAGGAACTCCAGTGTTGGGTGCATATATATATTAGGATCATTGTATCTTCTCATTGATTTCTTTATCATCATATTATGATCATCTTTGTCTTTTTATCATTATATAATGACAATCTTTGGCTATTTTTACAACTGTTGGTTTAAAATCTGTTTGACCTGATGTAAGAATAGGTACTTATGCTTGCTTGTGGTTTCCAATTGCATGAAGTATTTCTTTCTATCCCTTCACCTTAAGTCTATGTGACTCTTTACAAGTTAAATGGGTTTCTTGGAATCAACAAATATTTCACTTATATTTATTTATCCATGCTATCAAAAGTCCCTATTATAGTTCTCAATGTTAGTAAGTGATTAATTTAGCTCTATTGTACTAATTAATAAAAACTTTAGTACAGAAGATTTGTATATTTTTAATACATAATAATCTTGAATGAGTCTTTATGTGTCGTGAGAACTCATAAAGATTTGTGTATTTTTTAATTCAGAATAATCTTGAATGAGTCTTTACTTTATGAGTCATGAGAACTTTACCTCCATATAACCCATGAGTACCTGAGATATCCACCATACCTTGCAAAGTTCCAAACATCAAGTAATTTGTGACAAGGAGTGATATTATGTAGTCTTATGTCTTTATTAAATGTGCTCTTATAAGAAGAAAACAGAATATAAATGAGGTACTTCAAAATACATAGTACTTTACTAAAATGCATGTTTTTAAAAAGTGATCTATCATTTGCATGTTTGGACTTATTTATGGAAATGGTAACTGATAACAATTTCCTGGTATGATCTGTATCCACTTATTTAGGAAGTACATATATCATCTCTGTCTTAGGTATGATAGAAGTTCTGCAATCTCAAGCCTGATTCATGCTTCATGCCTCATGCTTCTTGACAGAGGGCTTTCCGCTTGTTACCACAAGGAAACCCATGTTTGTGGATGATTTATCTATCTCTAAGTTTGGAGGTTCAGAAATGTTCATAATCTGTTGGATGACACTTTGAACAGTGGAGAGCAGGAGTTAATGAATAACTATTACTACCTTAATTTCCTCAGGAAGCAAGTTCTGAGACACATTTCATATGATTTCATGTGTATTTTCCTAGGATTGAGCAATCAGTCATTACCATTGTTGCTCAACTCAGTAATGTACCTTTGGCTCCATTTCTGACCTGCTTCACTCCCCATCTCATATTCCTTCTCTCAGAATCCTGCTCCCTAAAACAAAGAATTTTCTATTTAGCTTTGCCTCAAGTTCTAAGACAGGGTTAAAAATCATCCATGGATAGTATCCTTTTTTTAATAATAATGATGGAAAATGGTGCCAAATACTTATATCTACAACACTGTTCAGGTGGTGATAAAACAATTTTTATTGAAATAAGTTTGAACCTTACTCTCAATTGTATGCTTCCTTTAATATTGAAACCCAGAAATCTTTGCCCTTGCAGAGACCACAAAATAATATACCCAATTATACAATAATGTTCAATAATCTCCTTCATACCTAGACTTCTCACATTACTTAAATTCAAGTTTCTAGGCCACCACTTTAACATCTGGTTTGAAAATATCTGAACTTTCTCACACTGATCTTCCTACAACATACTTCTAGAAAATCTTTACCTCCTTAAACCCAAATACCTCCATGCTTCACCTGAACACATGCAAAAAGAAAATGCCAGAAACATGCTGTCCAGCCTCACTTAAATTGAATGTCACAAATAAAAAAGGAGCATTCAACAAAGACTGGCCCTTTAATACATCTTTTAATATCCTTTAACATTCTCTAACATGACAAGTTCAGGAGAAGGGGAAGATTATCTTTTCCCCTGATTCTTCATAATACCTTCTCTTGCCCATCAATCCAGTGTGATGACCTTACCTTCTACTTCAATGAGAAAATAAAAGTCACAAGATGCTTGCTGCTTTGGTATGTTCCTGCTTTTATAATAAAATATCTTGAACTTGGTAATTTATAAATAAGGGGAGAAATTTATTTTCTAACAGTTCTGAGGCTGTGAGGTCTAAGATCAAGGCATCAGCAGATTTAGTGTCCATTAAAGAATTGCTCTCCATTTCCAGGATGGTGCCTTCCCTGTCCTTTACAGGGAAGAACACTTTGTCCTTACAGCAGAAGGAATGGAAGGAAAAAGGACAGATGGGCAATAGGGTCTAGTTTGTTTTCTCCAGCACTTTTATAAGGCACTAATCCCGTTCATGAGGGCCCCACCCTCACCCTCATGACTTAATGTTCTTGAATGTCTCACCTCTTAATATTATTATATAAGGGTTTTGGAGAGATATACATATTTAAAGCATAACATTTTGAACCTTGTCCCCTTAAAAGTCATGTCCTTCTCATATGTAAAATGTATCCATTTTATCCCATCTGCCCTAAAATCTTAACTTGTTCTAGGATCAAAATGAAAGTTTACGACTAATGTCTCTTTCAAATCACATATGGTTGAGGAAAACAGCCCTCTGTTGATGAGCCTGTAAAATCAAATAAATCATGTGCTTCTAGTACTTGTGGATCCAACATGAGATAGATTTTCTTCCTAAAAAGAGAAATAAGAAAATAAAAAGGTGTAAAATGTGCCAAGTAAAACTCAACAAAGTAAACAACATCAAATTTTAAGAATTGAGAGTAATCTTTGACTCCATGTCCACCCACCTTCAGAATACACTTAGCAGAGATTTGATCCTCAGTGCTCTAGGGGATCTTATTCCCAGGATTTAGCTGTGCACAGATTACATCGTAGCATTTGTGGATTGGCCTTGGATATCTGCAGCTCTCCCAGACTAGTACTGCAGGCTAGTGGCTCTATAGGTCAGTGGTCTTAGGGGTGGTCCTCTCTCTAGAACTCCATTAAGCATTGTCCTAGTGAGGACTCTCTGTGGAAGACTTACCACTGTGGTAGTTCTCTGCCTAGACCCTGAGCCCCTCTGAGGTATCATTTGCAAATCAGATGGAAGAAATCATGTCTGTACATCTCTTGTACTCTGCACACCTTCAGAGTTGGCATTTCATGGATACCTCAACTGTTTATGGCATGTGCCTTGCAAAGGGGCAGCCCAAACTGTACCTGGGCCCACCTGAGATACAGCTGAGAAGGCCAACAATTGCTATGGAGGAATGCAGAAGCAGAAACTTGTGTTGGGACATGCATCGAGGGACATGAGATTCTTATTTATTCTGATTGCATTGTATTTGACACAAATATTCTATTTCTTTGAAAATACATTTTTCTCTTGATAGCCAGGATGCCACAGTTTTTAACTTTTTCATGTTATTATCCACTCTTTCTCAATCACATTTCCAGGCTCTTCTTCCCTATTTATTCTTGTTAGAATGTTCTAGGTCTTAGTCCTGAGTCCCTCACTTTCTTTATTCACATACTCCCTCTGGATCACCTTGTCTAGAGTCTAGTTCCAAGGCATTCAATATATATCTAGTCTTCTCATCTCCTTGGAACTCCAGATTCACATACAATGTATACAACTACCTACCTTTTATCTCCACATAGTCATAAATTAGTTTTATTTACTTCTCAAATAAAGCAAATTCTTTTTTTCTCTCTTTCTTCACCCCAAGTGTCATCTTCCTTCCCTTTTCCTTATACCAGAAAATTGTTTATCATCCATCTCAAAATATAGGCAAGACATATAGTTTATTCTCTTTTCTTGATTCACATCCTATCCATCAAAAATATTTGTTTAATTTACTTCTACAAATTAGTTAGAATCTCTTTTTCTGTTTCTTCTGTTGCCTTCTCTAGTTTAGCCATCATTTCATATCTGAACTTGGATATTTTTGCCTTAAATGTCCTCCCTAATTCTCTTTTTGCCAGTGTCTTTCTACTTGCTTTTCCTGAAAACAGCTAGAGGGATTTTTTATGTCAAATCATGATGCTTTAACTTTCACAGTGGCTTTCTCTCACATTTTAAAATAACTCAAATACCCGTCTTTGGCTTAGAAAGCCATATTCTTACTATCTACATCTCTGCTATGTCCTGTCACTTGTTACCAATCATACAAACTTTCTCTTTGATGTTCTGCTTACTGCTGAAGTCCATAGCCTAAGTTTTTATGTGTTATTAAGTATAATGTCAACACATTTCTTTAAATATTAGTTTCACTTCTGAGAAGAATATAGTCATAGACCACTGAGGCAATATTATTATTCTTTGATACATGTATAGATCAAATAATATCTGAGAACTTAAATCATAGTCAGACGATATAACCTTGTTAGAGGAAGATAGAAGAGTTTAAGATGGAAAACAGCAAGAATGAGCAGAAGCAACATGGAATAAAATCCCTGCAATTTCCAGGTATAATAATTGTTCTTAGTACCCTTTTTTGTATATAAGATAAAGACTAACTTCCTTGCCTCTGTAAAAAAAGAAAAAGAAGAAGAAGAAGATGGAAAAGAAAAAAAAAACATGTAGTTCATAGAATTAGTAATGGAACGAGTAGAAATAGTTCTTCAAACTTAGGCCCATCTATTAGTTCCTCAAAATTAGGCCCTTTTATTTTTGCACTAATACCATGCTGTTTTGATTACTATAGACTTGTAACATAACCTAAAGCCTTGTAGAGTGATGCTTCTGGCTTTATTTTTATTGCTAAGAATTGCCCTGGCTATATGAGTTTTTTCTGGTTCCATACAAAACAAAGAACTATTTTTTTCTAGTTCTTCAAGTACAGTGTTGATATTTTAATGGGGATTGGATTGAATCTGTAGATTATTTGGGGTACTATAGACATTTTAACAATATTGATTGCTCCCAGCCAAGAGCATGGTATGTTCTTCCATTTGTTAATGACTTCTGCTATTTCTTTTCTTAGCGTTTCATAATTCTCTTTGGCTGTGGGACACAACTACAAGAGGGAATCTACCTAACATATGCAAATATTGTAACTTAGTATTTGTACCCTCACATTAAACTTAAATTAAAAAAAAAATGTAGCTCCTTCTGTGTCACAGCACAGACAAATGTAAGAGGAAATATTTGTAAGATAGTTTTAAAATATAAACTAGGATAAAGTGAAAGGTCAGGTTAATTAAATTGCTACTGATGAATGAAGGACTAAGTCTCAGGGGTGTATGACCTGCATAATCTCACATGACCCTACACTAAGAAGAGAGTTGTACTGGGCTTAAGGGTCTGCCATAATTATTTTGAAATTATCTTTGCTGGGAGGCGCCTGTGGCTGAGTGAGAAGGGCGCCGGCCCCATATACCAAGGGTGGAAGGTTCAAACCTGGCCCCAGCCAAACTGCAACCAAAAAATAGCTGGACGTTGTGGTGGGTACCTGTAGTCCCAGTTACTCAGGGGCTGAGACTGAGGGGCAAGAGAATCACTTAAGCCCAGGAGTTGGAGGTTGCTGTGAGCTGTGTGACGCCACAGTACTCTACCGAGGGTGATAAAGTGAGACTCTGTCTCTACAAAAATAAAAAAAAAGAAAGAAAGAAAAGAAATTATTTTTGCCTTATTTGAAACTATTTTTCAAGTGAAGCTCAATGAGACAATGAAACATGCAACAGGGACATGACCAACTTCTCAGGCAGCTGGTGAAGCAAAGGATGCAATGCTAAACCAGGAAAGGCAGCAGTGCACTGAAGGTACGGGGAGTGGTCCTCAAGCAACCACAAAACATCATCGAGTGATTCACTATGTGACAGGAGAAGGGATCCTTCCATACCCTAGTCGGTTGATTCAGAAGTGTGAAATCCTTTGAAAGTCAATTACAAATGCTGTCACCTGTAGGCTGTCTTGGTAATACAGCATCAGAGTCTAAGTCCACAGAATCATGACTTCTCGTAGATGTTGAAGAGGCATACATTCAAAGTAGGTGCTATCCTAGATTCCCGCTGAAGTATCATCTGAAAACCAGTTAGTGCAAAATCGTAGGCCTCACCCTAAACGTAAGGAAATCAGAATCTGCAATTGCACGAGATTCTTTGGTGGTTAGCAAGCACTTTGAATTTTAAGTAGGACTGTAGTAAAATGCTGGTTTCCAGCCTTTCTTTAATTGAAATCACTTGAATCTTTTCAGAAATACTGATTCCTGAGTGCTACAACTACAGATTCTAATGCAGTCTGGGCACTGGGACTTTAAAAGTACTCTCAGATGATTTTAATTCACTATGTAATTGAAGAAACACCATAAGGGAATTTGAATCTCATCCTTAAAATCCTAGAGAGCAAGGACTTAAGATGCACCAAAAATGATAAGCAGAGGTACAGGTACCAGAGGCCAGCATACATTTGCATCAGCATTGTCCACCTAGACAACCCACATTTTTCATTTAAAGAAAATTGGAGCTAGGCTATTAGTGCCATTTTTGTCCAGAAGGTTATACTCCTCATCTCTTTTCTTCCAACTATTTCCTTATGGAGAAAGCCACTTGGACATCATTTTTGTATTATTTATTTCTACCTGCCATTATTTTCCACACAACAATTCTTACTTGCTAACTCTCTGCATCTTTAGGTTGCATGTGGATTCTGGAAACTCTTAAGAAGTAAAGGGAGCTTGCAGGGACCCAGCTGCTTTGAGGCCCTCATAATCGATTAACAACTTACTCCTGTGTTATTCCCATTTCTAAACAGTCTCGTGGTGCCTCATTATTGGAAATCTCCTTTTCCAGTAAAACTCTGAGCAACAAAAGTCCTCTGCCCACCATGCTACCTGACTGTGGTTGGGAGCCTCCTTCCTCCCAGCCCACTGGGGCCACACTTCAAACTCCTCGTCCAGCCCCCCATGCACCCACTACAGCCTCACCACCTGCCTTGAAAAGCCTTTCTGTGTACAGGTGAGTAACTCTCCCAGCTTCAGTTTCCCTGGGGAGGACTGGAGTTCACCACAGCCACCCAGAGCCCAAAAGAGTGGTCTTAAGTGGCCTGGATAGTGATCTGCTTGGTGATCATTGTCGGGGACAGTCGTGGCGCCTCCCCTCCAGGCCCTTGGCCAGGCCCTTCTGTGCAGCTGTCACACTCCCAGATGTCAAACTTTTCCCTTCAGTCTTCCCTCAGGGAAATAGACTCTATGAGGCCTACATTTGTGCAACCGTAGAAGATTCTACAGGGTATAAGTTTTCATTTTTGGGACATTGAGCGTGGATTTATTGGAAGGTGATTTTCTGTTCCTCTTTTGACTTAAATTCAGCTGAATACTCATCTTACAGAATGAACAGGGAAAGAAATAATTGCAATTGGCCTCTGCAGAGCAGCTCCTTCACGGAGCCGTGACTTCTGTTGATTTCCTATTTGTTGTTGTTTTTCTTTAAGTTGTTTTTGTGTGTGTGTGTGTGTGTGGTTTTGGTTTGTTTGTTTGTTTGTTTGTTTTTTTGCATTGTAGTGCCTAGTGAAGATTTTAGAAATTAGTTCCTTTACGTCCCTGGAAGTCCTTCTTTTTGGTGTCAGGTATTGACGTTTGTTTCAGATTGAATCTTGAGTGTGAATAGCGGGAAACGCCGTTTTGTATACTTCAGCACATCAGGCTCAAATGGGTGCACTGCCGGAATGCATTTTCACAGATTTTTCTGACACACACCCTCCTCTCCACCCCATAGGAAATGAAAGGACTTTGTTGTTTGTTTGTTTGTTTTTGATCCTGGAAAATAGTACCTCTAGTCTACAGTTTTCATCGTATGATTGCAAGAACCCTTGTTTTCCTTTGGCCTATAGGGCTTAACACTGGGTGTTTTTGTTGACTAATAAAGGCTGATCGCTCTTTGCCTGTTTAAAAAATACTCTGGATGCTGCTAATGGTTTATATGCTTAGCACAGGTTCTGCTGAATACAGCAGTAGAAGGCTGGATGCGCTGTAGGAACAACTATTATTTTATATTACATAAACAACAGTCTGCATTTCTTCACCCATCGCTAGGATCGTGGCTAGATTAACAAGAGAAACGCACAATACATTTAACTTTTATGTAACATAGCCTTCAGAAAGAAAGACCCTAAGAAACAAGGAAACATATTTTTATGCTAACTTAGATGAAGAATTGGATAGTTGTGGAGAAATATTACTGAATGACAAAAGGGGTATGATGTCAAAAATAATAAAGTGTGTTTAGCAAAACCTGGTAATCTTCTTTGTATCTCTTTGTGTCCCTGTATCTTCAGAAATAAAGGGATTTCTTTTATTCCTAGTATATGGAAGATACTTCTTGAATGAGTATTTTGTGCCCTACTTCAGAGGAAGGTCAGAGAATTATTTTATGGTCTGCTTCCAAGGAGAAGGGCAGAGGTCAGAGAGCTACCTTCCTAGTTCTGTTTCTTGAGATGTCCAGGTGCAGTATTTTATGGCAGCATGTCCTGAACCCCATCACCCTTTTCTGTGACACTACCATGACTGCTAGCCAGAGAATAGATGCTCCGTGATGTCCTAAGTAGCAGACTGCCTACAGCATGTGTTTTACCGGCACCATGTCTCTGTGTGCATATCTAGTTCATTTCAAATTATGCCTTGATCTTTACCATCTCTTGGTGCATATGTCTCCAATTCTTCCCCAAATTTGGAGTGCCGAATCTTTATGGCATACCCTCATATTAGGAGAAGCATAAGAATCTATTTAGAAATGAAAAGAAAAAGATTTTGCTTACCTGTTATTGCACTATGTGAAATACCCACTATTTGGAAATTTTATAGAGCATTTATACAAATATAGAATTTATATAAATTCAGAAGTTACATATAAAGTTGAATGAAATAAATGAGTAAATAACACTTGGTTATCATAAGAAACAATAAAGTACTGAATCTAGAATAGTTGATTTTTTTTATTGTTGAATGTAGTACTACTATATAACCCATTATATTTTATCCACATATCTTAGTCACATTTCTCTACTTCATTTACTTATTAATGTATCCTTTTTTGCTTATCTTTATAGTAAAGTCACTGGTCCTGGCCAACAAAACCTTTAAGATTGCAGCTCCCTCAAACTATATTTGAGCAGGTGGAGTTTAGGGTATTATATCGAGTCTTAGCTACTTTCTAGGGTGCATAGTTACCTGTAGGACATGTCTCTTCTTTGAAAATCCTCATGCATTTGGAAAATCGGTTCTGGGAGCTAGTGAAAACTAAGTTACTTTGCATATTCTCAAAGTTAAAGCAAAGATGGAGCTACTGTCCGTACATTGAGTCCACTACAGAATTTCTTTTAATTCTCACAATACTCCTAAAAATATAAAACTCACACAATGTAATTGGATTTATTTTAAAAACTAGAAAAGGGGCTTAAATTCCCATTATGGTGACATGGCAGATGGAAGATGAAGCCATAGAAGCAAATTAGGCTCAATATTGTAAACTCCCCAGAAACAAGCAGATCGTCGGGAAGGCTCTGCACACACTGCAGAACTGTGTTTTTCCAGCTCAGTTTAACTAGATTTCCAAGGAGCAGGGAGGCCCTTGCTGACACCTGGGTTATACAACCAATTAACTAGGCTCAGGGACAGCGCCAAGATCACACCAACAAGGGATTTTTAAATGATTTCATTTGCAATACTCAGTCTCAATACAGTCTACCAAACAGTTATGCACAAAATATCCTTCCGTTTTTTATTTTTGTTCTTTCAAGGCTGAACGCTTCCAACTATTGTGGGATATTGGGAAAATTAATCATTTAATGGAGAAACAGGAGACAGTCATCACAGAAAGCTGAATAGATGATTCCAGTGTTAAAGGTCTTTTCTTTCAAAAATGTCTCACATGTTAAAATTTTGTTTGATAAAAAAGCCTTTTACTTTAGGGGAAGTAATGACTCAGGCGGGCACTTCCAAAGCAAGCCAGTGTTGGATTCCGTTTCAAAATATATGTATGTTTTATTCATTTATAATTAATAAAAGGAGAAAAACAACTGTTCACGTATAAGATTTATCATTTATAGAACTTTCCATATGAGGTTCTACATAAAAATTAAGTTTTTAAAATTCTTCAGCTGAGCATTCCAAAAAGATTGCTATTGATAAGACTTAACATTTTTTATTTTTGGAAATATACTAAATAATATTTTGAAATTTAAATTTAATGTTTTTAATATGTGCATTTAAAATTTGAATAGCCACCTATTTTTATAGACTATATTAGTTGTGGTGCATGATAACTGGGAATAACAGAGATTCACTACTACAAGTGTTTAAATAATAAAGAAATTTATTTCATTCTTTACAATAGTCCAGACATCAATAGCACAGGATAGGGTGGGATAATCTGTGTCCCTTGAGGTTTTAGTGAAAGCCAGGTCCTTTTCATCCCAGGGCTCTTTCAACGCCTAGGTTTGTGTCTTTATCTGAATTAAGTACCGTGAGTTTATTAATTCATGGACAATGATGAAATCCAAGCCTGTGTTAGAAGGAGGTATCCTGAAAGGTGCTTCCGTGTTACTTCCCTTCACATCACATTTGCCTTACTCAGGTTGTCCTGTGTCCACAAGGAGCCTGGAAAATCCAGACCCCTTTCCAGGTATAGCTAAAACTCAGAATGTGCTCTTACAACGTGGGAAGAGAGATTGCAAAGGAAAGCTCGTGACTTTTACCATATTAATCATTCTTCTCTACTTCATAGGAGTATGGGAATATCAATTTGGGGGCTTGATGACTGCCTTTATCCGTGTCTTTCAATTGGTTTACCTAAGAAAGAAGAACATAAATGTTCAGGTTTCTAGCATGGAACTTGCCTGGAAGGCCTAAGATCTTAAAAATAAATGCATATCACAAGTAGGAGGAGCCCAAGGAGCCCTAATGACTAAATGTATTAAGGTATTGCGAATAAAATTTAGAACAGTAGAAACTTTAGTTAACAATATTGATAGTTTCTTGTAGAGGACGTCAAGAGACAAATGACCTCTAAGCAAGATGATTTACAGCTGAGGGGCGGACTCTCAGGCGACTTGTCCACAAGTTCTCCTTATGGAGAAGGAGCCCGTGCACTGAGCACGTAGTCATTGTTAATTACTCCCCTCACCTGTATCATTCCGTTTCAATAAAAGGCTGGTGCAGAGGTAGCTCGGGGCTACCCAGAAAGTAAGGGCCAGCCCGCCTTCCACAAGCTTGTACTTCTAATCTGCCTCTCACCTGGTTCCTTCCTGCGCTAACCGAGACCAGGGCCATAGAAGCCCGACGGGTCACGACAGTTTCTTAATTGTGACAAAGGTATTTAATACTATTCCTTCTTAGTCGTTTCAGGCTATTGTAACAAAGTACCATAGACTGAGTGGCTTATAAATGACAGTATATATTTCTTGTAGTTTTGGCAGTTGGAAGTCACAAATCCCTAAATGGTAAGGTTCTGGTGAGGGCCCTCTTCTGGATTGCAGACTACCAACTCCAATACCTTTGAATTTTCTTTGTATCTTCACATGATTAAAAAGAGGATGAGAACACTCTTCTTTTTTTAATTCCATTCATGAGGGCGCACTCCTATGACCTAATTACATCCCAAACACTCCACACACATTGGGGTTAAGATTTCAACATGTGAATTTGGAGGTACACATTCAATCCATTTCACACATTAGTGAAAAATGTTAATAAGGGAAAAAGGGTATATGGTAATACAGTAAATATCTGTAATATCATTATGTTTTTCTGTGAAACTAAAAATGTTCCTAACGTTTACTACTAAAAAAATGTGCATTAGTATCTACTTAGTATTACTATTGATACACTATTATGTGTTATTACTATTTGCATACTTTATTAAATTCATGACAAAATCACAATGTTAAATACAAATAACAGTGAAATAGTAATTTGTAAAAGACTGGGTTTTTGATTATATCCTTGGACTGCAAATTGAATTTAGTATAAAGTAACAATAGATAAATGACTTTTCAAAGAGTAGTGAAGTACTAATAATTAGCCTGAATGTCTCTCTAAAACAAATTTGTTTCACTCATACTATACATTGAAAGGAGGAATTAATTTTGTTTCATTTGTGCTAATAAACAAAAATCTAGCTATATTTAAAAGTTTTATAGTCAAAGTATACTATTTTAAATAGAGAAACTATAAATCATCTAATTGTTTTTGTTCTAAGAAGACTTGCAGATTGCTTTGATAACCTATTAATTCATCTATTCCACTTTCCTGAGATGAGTATTCAGACTAATGTTAGTGATGAAAATATTACCAAGGTACACAACTATTTTCCTACTCTGGTGGATCAGGTGAAATTTTTGAGCAAGAGATTTATATTTCATGAAGCCATTTTAGTAACGAAGAAACTACATTTGACATGGATTTAATTGCTGCATTTAGGCAAAAATTTAACCTATTTAAATTTATAATCTAAATGCTATAAGAAAATAAACTGTATAAGAGGATATCAAGTGAATTACATTATATAAATAAAAAAGCAACCAGTACCTACAACAGCATTCTCAGAATTAGATAAATTGGATTCCTAACTAGACCTTCTATATCCTCTACGTGCCATTTATCTCCTCTTCTGATTCATTTGTTCTTGATCAGAAGGCATGAGGGGAGTGCATTTTTTTTTTTTTCAAATGAATGACATGAAATATTTGGTAAACTCTTTCTAGGTTAGGATTATATTTTTGTTAGGCTGTTTTTGTTTTTAAAAGATGATATTTTAGTTTTTATGGTTTTGTTTATTTTAAAGATAGCTTATTTAATTGAGCACTTATAGACAAATACTTTAGACCTCTCAGAACACCAACTGACTTCATAGCTGAAAATCTGGAACCGTCAATCAATCTAATTGTAATGGAATTAGAACTCATTGCTATCAAGCCTTGAAGTCCTCATAATCAAGGTTAATTCTAGAAAATGTGCACTAATGCAATTCAGCTTTTAATACTAGCATGCTCTCACTGATGCTACTCAACTAATCTGTTAACTGTAGGTTCTTAATGATAACAGCTATTATTTATAAAATGCTTACAATATGACAGACATTCCAAAATACATTGACTATCTCATTAAAACTTCACAAATTCCCACTGATTTCTGTACCATTAGAAATTGTAATTAACTCACCTGATGTAATATGGAAGTGGGCAGAACCAAGGCATAAAAGCATAAAGCTCTTTTCTCCTGTACTCTGGTAGCTCCCTGAGGAATCAAGGAATTTTTGAAAATGTTATGCAATGTAATATTATGCAAGAATTGAAAATACCATTTAGAATATTAATAAAAATTATCCTTTAATAATTAAAATCAATGGTAATTATTGTACAGGTAATATATTTAATAAAAATACACGCACCTATATGCACAAAGAACTACATTAAAGGTTTACAGTGCTTATCACTTGGTAATTGACTTGAAAGTATTCCCTACTCACCTGGTTCAGCCCTCAATGAAGCTTTAATGGAGCTTTAACAAGCCTGTAAAATTCTTGACAATTTCGTATAAGCTCTTGAAAACCAGTCCCACACAGCATATCATGGATTGAAGAATAAATGCAATAAGTGGTATTTCTAGGCAACTTTATTATACTCTATTTCTATTAACATAGTCAACATATGAATTAAAATAGAAAAATTGAAACAGCTAAAATATCTCATAGTACATATGAATAACACCTCTGGTTCTGGAAGAAGTGTAATCAAAATGGAACTCTGCCCCCAACAGTGAGCCAGTTGATATAGGATGATTTGGATCCCTCCTCCTATGCAATAATCTAGGGCCCAGAGGATTTTTCCTCTTTTCATATCCATCTGAGAATATTCTCTTAAGAAAACATCACTTTTACATAGATTGATTATATTTCAAGGAGAAAATGTTTTACAGTATTCAATATTAAGTTTCCTGTTACTTTTCCAGGTAAAAACATACAACAGAAGGTCATTCTTTTTTGGAAGCATAATAAATACTTAGAAGGCATTGTAGACTTTGTCAAAAGCTTTAAACAATAAACATGCCTCCAGTTTAAAACTTAAATTAGGTTTTCCAAAACAGTAAGGTAGACCTAAGAGAATCCATCTATAGGGTACATAGAAAACAACAGGATGAAAAGGTCCTTCCTTTTGTTATACAAAATAAATATTAAGAATAGGCCATTAAAAAGTACTCTGCTACAAAAACAAATGTGAGCATTTTACCCATGATGCAAAACATCTTAATGTTAAATAGTATTTACTATAAGAGCAAGTAGATGTCTTTCTTATGATTTAAATAGTTCACAACAATTACAGTAAAGTTGACCATTATATAACACATAGATTTGAACTATGGAGGTCCACATATGCAATTTTTTTTCAATACATATATTAAACATATTTTTGAAGATTTATGACAACTTGAAAAAAGTCACAAATTCTGTAGCCTAGATACATTGAAACGAATTAAGGAAAAGTTTGATTATGCAGATACTAGGCTATTTATCACTATAAAATATACATCTATTAAAAATTAAAATATATCAAATCTTAGACACACACACAGACCATACATGGATGACACCATAGTTGACAGAAAAGCAAACAGACATAAAGAAATAGTATTAATTATAACTGCATAAAATTATAGTATACATTATACCTTTATAATATTTTGTAGACATCGCTTCGCCCTTGTGGTGAGATGAAATGTTTTGAGTAGCTGCTTAAAAGGCTGTGTGACACTAATTGTCTTCACATGAGCAAAGGTCTCTCTAGTAAGTTGCTTATACCAGTAAAAAGAAAAAAAAATCTCTTCTGGTCCTTAGGTCTTTTTCATCATGTTTAGTGCAATACCATAAACCTTGAATAACACCTTGGGACCCATATGAAGTTTCACTAGTGATGCTGGAAGTGCTCCCAAGAACCAGAGAAAAGTCATGACATTACATGGAAAAGTTGAATGGTTTGCCACATCTCAGAGATTGAGGTCTGCAGCCGCAGTTGCCCGCCACTGCAGGATGAATGAATCTAGTCTAAGTGCTATTGCAAAAATGAATAAGAAATCTGTAAAGCTGTTGCTGCAACTATGCCAGCAGATACAAACACCCTGCGCTTTTTATGTAATACATATTTTCCTGTATTGAAAATGTGGCTTTTATGTGGGTCCAGGATTGCTATAAGAAAAGCGTGCATTAGACTCTGTATGATTCATGAAAAAGCAAAGTCATTATATGACAACTTAAAGTAAAAGCAAAGTGAAGGATCTAAAGCTGGAGAATATAATGCCAGCAAAGGATGTTTTGATAATTTTAGAAAGAGGTTTGGCTTAAAAAATGTCAAGATAACAGGAGAAGCAGCTTCCACCGATGAAGAGGCAGCAGACACGCTCTCAAAAGCAGTTAAGAAAATCACTGAAGAGAAAGGATAACTACCTGAATAGGCTTTTAATGTATGCAAAAGGGTGCCCTATGCTGAGAGGGAAAATGCCATTAAGGAGATTTATTAGTACGGAAGAAAAGTAAGCACTGGTATTTAAGGCAGAAAGGCTTAGGCTAACTCTCCATTTTGTGCCAATACAGTAGGGGTTATGATCAGGACTGCCTTTATAGACAAGGATTAAGATAAACATCAAGTGTCATTCTTCCCTGGTACTAGAAGGCCTGACTAACAAGAATCCTGTTTCTGGATTGGTTCCATTGATGCTTTGTTCCCAATGTCAGGAAGTAGTTTGCCTTCTAAAGTTTCTTTTCTGTTTTTTTTTTTTTTTTTAAATTATTGGGGATTCATTGAGGATACAAATAACCAGGTTACATTAATCACATTTGTTAGGTAAAGTCTCTTATAATTGAGTCCCACCCCCAAAAGGTTTGTCACACACCTCGACCCCCCACCCCCTCCCTCCTTCCTTCTCTCTGCTCTTCCCTTCCCCCACCCCCTCCATGTACTAGGTCATCAACTGTCCTCATATGAGCATTGAGTACATAGGATTCTTGCTTCTCCATTCTTGTGATGCTTTACTAAGAATAATGTGTTCCACTTCCATCAGGTTAATACAAAGGATGTAAAGTCTCCATCTTTTTAATGGCTGAATAATATTCCATGGTTTACAATTCAAGGGTCCTCAAACTCTTTAAACAGGGGCCAGTTCACTGTCCCTCAGACCGTTGGAGGGCCGGACTGTGGGCCCCGGGATGAGTTGGCTGCTAAGCAGGACAGGCACTGGCAGCAAAAACACCTAGCGGGCTGGATAAATGTCCTAGGCAGGCTGCATGTGGCCCATGGGCCATAGTTTGAGGATGCCTGGACATGTACCATGGCTTGTTAATCCATTCCTAGGTTGGTAGGCATTTAGGCTGTTTCCACAATTTGGTGACTGTGAATTGAGCTGCAATAAACAGTCTAGTGCAAGTGTCTTTAAAGGATTTTTTTTTTCCTTCTGGGTAGATGCCCAGTAATGGGATTGCAGGATCAAATAGGAGGTCTAGCTTGAATTCTTTGAGGATTCTCCATACTTCCTTCCAAAAAGGTTGTATTAGTTTTCAGTCCCACCAGCAGTTTAAAAATGTTCTCTTCTCTCCACATCCACCCCAGCATCTGCAGTTTTGAGATTTGTGATGTGGGCCATTCTCTCTGGGGTTAGATGATGTCTCAGGGTGGTTTTTATGTGCATTTCTCTAATAATTAGGGATGATGAGCATTTTTTCATAGGTTTGTTAGCCATTCATCTGCCTTCTTCAGAGAAATTTCTATTCATCTCTTTTGCCCAGTGACACATGGCAATTTTGGCTTTTTTCATGTGGATTAATTTCAGTTTTCTGTAGATCCTAGTTATCAAGTTTTGGTCTGATTCAAAATATGCAAATATTCTTTCCCATTGTGTAGGTTGTCTATTTGCATTGGTTGTTGTCTCCTTAGCTATACAGAAGCTTTTCAGTTTCATTAAGTCCCATTTGTTTATTTTGGTTGCAATTGTCATGGCAGTTTTCTTCATAAAATCTTTACTCAGGCTGCTATCTTCCAGTGTTTTTCCTATGCTTTCTTTGAGGATTTTTATCATTTCATATCTTAAATTTAGGTCTTTTATTCATCTTGAATTGATTTTGGTGAGTGGAGAAAGGTGCGGGTCCAGTTTCAGTCTCTTACATGTGGATATCCAGTTCTCCCAGCACAATTTATTGAATAGAGAGTCTTTCCCCCAGTGTATGTTCTTGTTTGGTTTATCAAAAATTAGGTGGCTGTAAGACGTTAGTTTCATTTCATGGTTTTCTATTCAATTTCAAATGTTTATGTCTCTATTTTTGTGCCAGTACCATGCTGTCTTGACCACTATGGCCTTGTAGTACAGCCTAAAGTCTGGTATGCTGATGCCCCCAGCTTTGTTTGTATTACTAAGAACTCCCTTAGCTATATGGGATTTGTTCTCATTATATATAAAATGAAGAATCATTTTTTAAAGTTTTTTTTAACACTTTTAAATGCTTCTGGCCACCCAGGCCTCCAGTAGTTCTGTATAGAAGGCATCCAAATGATCTACTTGCCCCTAAACACGACATTACCACTTTGCCTCTAGATCAGAGCGTCATCGAACCATTAAGGCTTATTACATCTGTGCTCTATGTAAAGGATTGGTAACGCCATGGGAGAGAACCCTAACAGAGAGAACATGATAAAAATCCAGGATGATTACATCATTTGCGGTGCCATCATTGGAAGAGAAAAATCCCTGAAAGGTATCAAGCCTACCACCAGAGTAAGTTCCTGCTGAAGAAAACTGCACAGATGTTGTGCCTGACTTTGAAAGGCTTATGACAGATCCAACTCAAAAAATCATTAAAGAAACTATGGATATAAACTATGGATATAAAAAGTGTGTGTGTGCATGTGTGTTTGTGTGTGCACGGAGTTCTAAGGTGTGGAACTTAGAGAAATTCAAGGGCTAATGGACACTGCAGCAGAGGAAGTAATAGAAAAGGACCTGATGAAGATGAGGGATTCTAAAATAGTGCCAGAAGAGGAAAATGTGTAGAAGGAGTGCCAGAAAACAAACAGATGGTAGACAACCTAGCAGAGTTCTGATTAAGACACCGTGTGACTTCTACAACACGGGCCCTTCTATGAGGCGAGCACTGAAATCAAATCATGGAACAATGATTGGTACCACATAGAAACATTTTTATTTATTTTATATCCATTTTTTATTTTAAATCATAACTTTGTACATTACTGCATTTATGGGGTACAATGTGCTGATTTTATATACATTTTGGAACGTTTACATCAAATTGGTTAACATAGCCTTCACCTCACTTAATTGTTGTGTTAAGACATTTATACTCTTAATAAATTTGACATGTACCCTTGTGATATGCGCTATAGGTGAGGGGGTTAGACAAAAAAGCACAAACAAAAACTGTGATGTGGTTCTTAGAATTACACCTGGTAGAACTGTCTCCACGGTTTCTATTTTGCCCCTTGCCAGCCCTGAGACAGCAAGAACAGCCTTCTTTCCTCCCCTTCCCTAGTCAAAGAGAAAACATAAGGATGAAGACGTTTATAAGGATTTCACTCTTATTTAGGACATAGGAAATGTATTTTCTCTTTTTAAAAATGTTCTTAGTAAGATTTTCTTTTCTTTTGCTTTAAGAATATATTATATAGAACATGTAACATAAAATTTGTGTTCCTTAACTGTTTATTGGTAAGGCTTCCCGTCAGCAAGAGCTATTAGTAAAGTTTTGGAAGAGTCAAAATTTATACGTGAATTTTTGACTCTGCAGGAGGCTGATGCCTGTAAGTCCACATTGTTCAGGAGTCAGCTGTAGTTTCCACTTATCCTTGATTTTGCTTTCCACAGTGTCATTTACCTGTGATCTACATTCCCATAGAGGACAGGACAGTTCAGTACAATAATTTTGAGTGAGAAAAATAGACTACTCAATAACACAACTTTTATTATAGTATTTTTATGGTTGTTCTATCTTATTAATTACATTTGTTAATATCTACTGTGCCAAGTTTACAAATCAAACGTTCTCATAGTATGTATATGTAGGTAAAATCATGGCCTATGTAGGATTCGATGCTGTCTGTGGTTTCAGGCATCTGCTGTGAGTCTCAGAATGTATTTTATTTGATTTAGAGAAGATGACTATAATGCGTTCTCTAAAAAAGGTAAATGAAGCAAATGCAAAGTCAATACCTAAGATACTCAGAGTAGAGACAGAGATAACCAATTATCTTCTTTAAATACTCTGTAAGGATTGACCAGTAGAATTCAGAGAGGTCTTCAATTTGCAGACCTGAAAGCAATGTGTTTCTTATCCTTCATGCTTTACCATAGGCGAAGAGAAAGATTTGATACAATTTCCAAAAAATTAAATTACCATATGCCTAGTAAATACTTATTAAGGTATTTGTATATAAAACACAATGATAGACACTATATCTCATAAAAGCTGCTATTTTAGTAGTATTTGCTATCAAGATTTATTTATTGATTTATTTTCAAATAAGAAAATTTCATGCAAAAGTAGGTCACTTCCTGTGTCACGTGTTACACAGTCCCTGAACAATGCTTCCACGTCTTTCAAAAATGTTAATAATATTTAATTGGATGTCTTCTTTAGGCATTCAGTACATATTTTAGAAACATTTAATCATTAAGTAATGTGTTTATTTATTTTTCCACTGAATGAATAGGAAATATGTTTTCTTTTTCTTGCAGTTTTCGTTTTTTAAATTTCTAATTAAAATCATAACTGTATACATCTATGGGGTACAATGCAATGATTTGATATACAGTGTAGAATGTTTAAATCAAACTGATTAACACAGCTATCCCCTCACATATTTTTTGTAGTAAGACGTTTAAAATTTACTCTTAGTTATTTTGAAATGTACCCTTGCTTTGTGTACATTAGGCGAGATCCCACTAAACGCCCTCCCTTCCCACACCAATCACCCTCCTCCTTCCCCTCCTCCTGGTGAGACTATATTTGTGTTTTACCATTTATATGAGTGTGTACGTGTTTATGCATTGGTTTCATAATCATATTGAGTATGCTGGGTGCTTTTTTTTTTCATTCTTGAGATAATTTCCTAAGAAGAATGTGTTTATTTAAATAAATTATCCTTGAGGTTTTTTAAAAATTAATTTAATTATTATGGTACTCTTGGATCCCCAACCATCTTAGTCTATTTTGTGTTACTTACTAAGCAGGAATATCTGAGGTTGGTGATTTATAAAGGGGTTGACTTGGCTCGTGGTTCTGCAAGCTGTAAAAAAGCATGATATTGACATCTGCTGCTTCTGAGGGCCTCACTCAGGCTACTTCCACTCATGGCAGAGGGGGAGGGAGCTGGAGTGTATGGAGGTCACATGGTGAGAGCATTGATGATGAGAATGCTTTTTCCAATTTCTAGCTTGCCCTATGTATCATATCTTTTGTCTTTGTTTTAATATGTGACCCTCGATTTATATATTTTATGTATTGATTGATTTCTATTACTCAACCCTTTATTCTATATTAAATGGATGTAAAACAAAAAGAATAGAAATATACAGCTCAATAAGCATGTTTTCTGCACCAAATCCTCGGTTTATATTTTTATTGATGTATTCCAATGTGTGTTTTACCATTGATTTGTTCTGGTCTCAAGTCAGGTAAGACCACATTGACCCATTTTGTTCTATGATGAAACCGGCAGTTTATTCAAATGCTGATATAACTTTTTAAAATTTTTTCTTATGTATATTAATGTTATAATAATAAAATACCTATCCAAAGATGATATAGATTTCTTTGTGAACTATTGTTTTCAAATTTGTATTTTCTTTTTTATATACATGTGGTATTAATACATTATAGTTCTTTAAAGAATAGCTTATTTTTTGAGAATACTATGTTTTCTTCCAGTTTTTATAAAGATAAGTGAATTGTTACAAACAAGCTCTTCTATAAAAAAATAAATAAATAAAGGGGATGTATAGAGTTCCTCCAGAACCCTAAGAAGACACAGGTTTACCATTCATTGTTATGAAGCCGTGCTGTTTTGATTGTTTAAGGTTTCACTGTAACCGATAAAATGTTAGTTAATGAAGGGAAGGTTATTTTGATCTTGATATTTTATGTCTTCATTTTTTTCTTTTGAAGTTAATATTAATGCAAGGAAAATTAAGACAGAATTATTCCACACTGGTGATATGTAAAAATTTTAGTACCTGTGCTTTTTCCAGAGATAATCTGCAATGGAACGTTTTATTCATCTATTCTCTGATAAGTCACATTAAAATGGATTTAATGAAAAATTGGGATAAGGTAGAATGACATAGAATTATTTGCATATTTTAATATCATATTAAAACTAAAATCTTGGTCCTTGCCTTCCTTCCTTGGGATGCACTGACACCGCCCCCTAGTGGTAGAATAGATTGTTCTTCATACATTTCTTAGCTAATCTTTTTGGTAAAGATTTAAATCACAATTGGGGGCGTAATAACCAAATTAGGTAATTAAATGTGAGTGAACTAAGAACTGTAAGGATAAAATTTTATTTTGGCTAGTATCTCTAGAAAATAGTCAAATTAATATATAAAAATCATGAGTGAGTAGATAAGTCTTCATTGCAAATATACTAAATAGCATAACTTCTGCTTATCTTTAAAGTATAGTTGTTATTTCTTAAGCATGAAAATAAACAACTCAGTGGTTAAATATGTAATTTGATATGATGCTGTATTTGTTTAAGTAACTGCACCATCCTTAGTTTAACTCTTCAAAGGTAAGCACTGCTGATTGCTTAATCTACTTAAATTGTTACCCATAGGCATTAATTCAACTTAGACATCTACTATAGCATGGCATTTTTTTCTAAAGTGAATTGTAAGACAACTGGTATGGGAGAACTGTGGAAAATGGTGTCACATATTATTAACAAGTTATATAGAATATAAAATGTCCCACCGTTATTTTTTTCCTACTGCTTTAATTAAACCCCAGATAATTTCATTAGAATTATACTTGACAAATGAAAATTTTCAAAATTTTATACAACTATGATAATCATCTAAATAAAACATAGAATCTTTAGGTATTTCATCTACCTAAAATATAATTGAGGGTCATTTTGTTTTAAATAGTTTTGTCATAAACTTAATCTGAAATTATTTTTTAAGGAGTTTTTTAACATCTTTTCACTTTTAAAACCATCTCACTGCATTTACATTATGAAACATTAGTATAAAGGGTAGCATACAAGAAATAGTATCACATTGTTCCTTGGGGTGCAGTTCCGCCAGACGCTGACAGGTATTCCACTATAAAGGAATGCTGTAGTTGGAAAATAAAAAATATATATAGATTTTAAATGGTTAAAAAGTCACCTTTAGTTTTGAATGGCTTAGCATCTTTAACATTCCAATGCCTGAATCTCTGAGAAAGGGATATAAAAGGCAATGTTTTCCAAATTAAGGCAGAATTTATGTGCCTGCAGAACACAGGAGATAGAACACAGAAAAGGATGGCTTTCACAGATCTTCAAAATGCCTATGTTCTGTTCTCATATTTCCACATCATGTTTTTATTGATATATGTACAGAAATGTGTAATGTCAAAGATCTGAATGTGGTGATGGGATAAAGACATATTTGTGTTTTCCTCAAGCACAGGCAGCAGGAGGGTCTCTCCTGGAAGGTTGATAGTTCTAGTGCCCTGCTGCTATGGAAGGACGTCTGGATGACTTACGTGCACTTACAAGTTGCTGCCTACAGTCACAACAATTTTACTCTGGTGTTAAATACAGATTTAGCTTCAGGGCAAGATCTCAGAGGGTGTGATTCTAGCCCTTTCCTTGTGTAGAGCACAAAAAAACTTGAACAGAAGATGTTATTCTTTTTTGTTAAGTGGAAACCAAAATATATAAGTCTTATAGCAAAAATCTCTAAAAATGTTTCCTCTGTTGATATAAATATTATAATTCTTGTTTTTGTATGTTTTATTTTGATATCTCAGACCCTAGTAGTAATAAATTTGAAAACTTGATGTTTTTCTATGACAACTAATGAATAATTCATCTTTCTTTTTAACATTTATTTTCCCACTGAAATTTTTTTTAAGTAATTAAATGAAAATGTTTTCACCAGAGTACAGATATCAGCATTACTTTCATAATTTTCTTACATATGCTATTTTTCTCACAAATATTCAATGATTTTAATGCCTTAAGTGGCATGGCAATTAAATATAACCTATGATTTTGCCCTCTAATAATGTCACCCTACACACACACTCATAGGAGTTTAGTAAAAGTTATAATGGTAACCTCTAGGGTTGTATTGTGAAAAGAGAGATTTTCAGTATTTTTTAGATAACCAGCAAAAATAATATTACCTTTCAGAATAAATACACTTCCAGGAACTGGTCTCTTGGAAAGGCACTGGGCTTTCTTCTGTGATGTGTTAAAGGTTTTGCTTGCCTTGTAGGTCCATACCAGGGGTTACTAATACCTCCAGTTTTCA
This sequence comes from Otolemur garnettii, assembly GCF_000181295.1. Classification (NCBI taxonomy): domain Eukaryota; kingdom Metazoa; phylum Chordata; class Mammalia; order Primates; family Galagidae; genus Otolemur; species Otolemur garnettii. Next base: position 28,858,487 of record NW_003852403.1, read on the forward strand.
GACTTTGCAATAAGATAACTGTGTTTTTCAAAGATCTTCACATAGTCTCTTATTTTTATGGAAACCTAATGTGGAAAGTAGAGTCCTGGTTCCAATTTGGAATATTAAAAATTCTGATTTCATGTAGAAATCAAATTATTAATCCTGGAGAAATATAAAATAAGATTCTAGGGTCATTCTATCTATGCAAAAATAGATACAGGTAACTATTATAGACATGTTTATCCACAGAAGTTTAATGAATTGATGGCAAATCATTTCAGTAAATGTTATTCACCACCAAAAAGCAAAAACAAAGATCATATGATCATCTCAATAGAAGGAGAAAAAACATTCAACAAAATTCCCTGTGATAAAAACCCTCTAGGCTTAGAAGAAACATCTCAAAATCACAAAAGTTATATATGGCAAAGCCACCATCAAAATCATAACATTCCTGTGTGAGGAAAAGTTGAAAGCATTTCCCCTAAGAACTGGAGCAAAGCAAGAGCACCCACTGTCAGCACCACTATTAAACACAGTGCTGGAAGTCCTAGCCAGATCAATCAGGCAAGAGAAAGAAAAAAAGGGCATCTGAATCAGGAAAGAGGAGGTCAAACTTTCACTTTTTGCTGACCATATGATCTTACTCATATATCTAGGAAACCCCAAGGACTCCACCAAGAGACTCCTAGATTTGATAAATCAGCAAAATCTCAGGTTACAAAATCAATGTAAATGAATCAGTAGCATTCTTGTATACAAGTAGCAGTCAAGTTGAAAGTCAAATCAAAGACTGAATGCTATTCACAATAGGTGCAAAGACAATAAAATACCTAGGAATATGCTTCATCAAGGAGGTGAAAGATCTCCTCAAAGAGAACCACAAAACACTGAGGAAAGAAATTGCAAATGTGCCAATGATACACACAAATACAAATGTATCATTCTCATGGAGAGGTAACATCAACATGTTAAAATGTCCATACTGCACAAGGAGATTTATAGGTTCAAGGCAATCCTTATCAAGATATCAACATCATATATCATGGACCAATAAAAAATAATTCTGTGTTTGAGAACAGAAAGGAGCCTGAATAGCCAAAGCAATCTTAAGCAAAAAGAACAGATCTGGAGGCATCACATTACCTGACTTAAAAATATCCTACAAGGCTACAGTAAACAAAACAGCATGGTGTAGACAGAAAAAATAGAGACAGACCAATGAAACAGAACAGACAACCCATATATAAAATCATCAGCATACAACTGACCTTTGACAAAACCAACAACAATGATATACACTGGAGAAGAGAAGCCCTAATCAATAACAGGGGAGAATTGAATAGCCACATGCAGAAGAATGAAATAGGATCCATTCTCTCCTCCCTCACAAAAATTAAATCAAGATAAGAAAAATAAGACTAAAATGTAAGGCATGAAACCATAAGAATACTAGGAAAAGGACAGTTGTCTAATGTCAATACAATAAACCATTACTTCTCAGTTAGTACCCTTTACCATTCCTCAAATAGAGGAGCAATTGTCTATGAGCATTTGTTTGATCTCCAAGTGACAGGGAGGTCTTTGGGCTTCAGGTGTTGGAATGTGTGTGGCTTTGCCGATTTATCAGTCACCAAAGTCTTTAGTTTTTCTCTGGTTGAGCTAGCACAAGGCAAAGATGTAAAATGTTCTTTGGGAATTTTTCTGCTCTTACGTCTGTCACCCTTCATGACAAAGTTACTTGAAAAAGAATTCAACCCACTCATCCCTGTTAAAGATATCGTCATCTTTGAAGCCACTGGTGAAGTCTGAGAACTTCTTGATTAACTCTTCCACATATTCTACAGAACTTCCTTGGATTCACCACACAAGACTTTATGACAGATCTTGTGTTATAGTTTAAATTTCTCAAGCCAACCACTTGGGCTTGGAAATCTACCACCCCAAATTCTGTTGCAAATCAATTAGCAACTTCTTAGATCATCAGCCCCAAGATTGGTGTATTTACTTCCTTTGTTTGTTTGAATTAGCTTAATGTGGTTTTATTGATTTTATCAAGGGAATTTTTTCTCCTTTCCCATTGTAGGTCTCCATTTTCCTTGCCACATCTCTAGAAATACTCACATTTACATGTTAGGATGTTGCTAACTGTGCTTGCTAACACCAAAATGTTCTGCTGTCTTTGTTTGACTCCTGCTTTCCAGTAAATGTAGATCAACCTTTTCCTTTGATGTCAGCTCTTTGTGTTCTTTCCCTTTGGCCATCATGCCTTAATCAACTGTAAATTTTTCAGTAATTGTAGGATGTACCTACAATGCATACCAGTCCCTCACATTTAAAAAACCTTCTGTAACATGTGCTGAACAATAGGACTTAAGCCTAATTCAACATGTGGTAATAATAAAATATGAAAAAAGAACTTATGCTAAAGAAAAAATACAACTAAGAGGCAAAGCCCATACCTTCTACCCATTGGTGTAAAGTGGACTCAACTGATCAAGTGATAAATGGTAAATTAGTATTATGTGTTGCAATCCAAATGGTCAAGATACTCCTTATAGAGGTCAGTCTTCCATTGAGGACATGTGGTGCATGTCCAGTGTATGAAAATTAGATCAACTTAAAGAAGTGATCAAAATACAGAAGGTGGTCAACTATGGAGGTTCTGCTGTATTTTAAACTCTCAAAAAAAATATTTTCTTTCTGGTTAGCAAAGGCTTTAATTTTATAAAATACATAAAACTAGAAAAAAATACAGAGAACTTTTTTATTCCCAAGCCATTTGAGAAATATCCTTCACCCTGGTTATACTTTGGAGGATATTTCTTGCAAAAAAGTACATTCTTATACACAACCACAAAGAACCACAAAAATTAGGAAATAAAGCATTGATTGATTTATTATGGCCATTCAAACATCAAGCTTTTATTTATTTGTTTTTGTAAGTTAAAGTATGTATGAAGTAGTTTCTCATCCACTAAGAATGACAGGAAGTTCAGTGTCTGTTATTTGGAGGAAGGTCTCCTCCATGTTTATACGATCGCATGACGTCTAAGGCTTTTCCTTAGACTTTTAAAAATTCTACTTGTTCTGTGACTATTCTTTGTCTCTTGGCTTCAACCTTGAAGGTTGACTGCTCCATCAGACATCAGTTTGGGCTGGTACACACATAATTTTTTTTTTTTTTCTGTTAGAAACAGAGTCTCACTTTATTGCCTTGGTAGAGTGCCATGGCGTTACAACTCACAGCAACCTCCAGCTCTTGGGCTTAAGCGATTCTCTTGCCTCAGCCTCCTGAATAGCTGGGACTACAGGTGCCCACCACAACGCCTGGCTATTTTTTGTTGCAGTTTGGCTGGGGCCAGGTTTGAACCTGTCACCCTCAGTATATGGGGCTGGCACTCTACTCACTGAGCCACAGACGCCACCCATGAAATTTAATTCATTGGTAGATATGTCCATGGCCTGACATAAGTTAAAAGTTTAACTTTTAATAATTAATAGTAACTTTCAGTTATTCAAAAATTAAATCCAGCCTTTAGATTTTACATTCACTCTTTCCCGCACACACAGTCCAGTGGCCAGCTGTGAATCATGATCTCTCTTTACCTTCTTTTATACAATCCTTACCATCTTGCGTTTGACACTCCATGGTTATAGCTGAGAAAGATAGGGTGAAAGGAGAAGAGATTAGGTGTTGCTATAAATTGGCTGCTGATATCTATGTCATGCAGATATCTGTATGCTGAAAATTTCACCTAGTACAATTGAGAATTATTTGGTACAGGGTACCAATCCTGCATTTTTAGTTGGACTTTTCACTGGCCAGCTAACTTTTGTGAGAGTATCCACCTCCTGTGGACTGGACCTGATACCAGGCCCTTGACACTGACAAACTACATTGTACCAGGGACCTTTGGCAAAGTATTCCATGTCTGTGTACATTCTGCGGCATTTAAGTGTTTATCCTGCTTAAGATTGGTTGAGAGTCTTAGTAAATTTACACTTTCTATAAACTTTTTTTAAAATCATAGCTGTGTACATTAATGCAATCATGGGGTACAATGTGGTGTTTTCATATACATTTTGAAGTACTCTCATCAAACTGGTTAACGTAACCTTCATGTCATTTTCTTAGTTATTAAGACATTCATACTCTGCTTTTAGAAAGATTCACTTGTACCCTTGTAAGATAAACCATAGAGGTGATCCCACCAATCACCCTCCTTCCACTCATCCATCCCCCTCCCCTCCCTCCCCCTCCTCATATTCTAGGCCTATAATTAGATTATATCTTTTCTATGAAAGCTATAAATTAGTTTCATAATAGGGCTGTGTACATTGGATACTTTTTCTTCCATTCTTGAGATACTTTACTAAGAAGAACATTTTCCAGCTCCATCCATGTAAACATGAAGGAGGTAAAGTCTCCATCTTTCTTTAGGGTGGCATAATATTCCATAGTGTACATATACCACAGTTTATTGATCCATTTGTGGATCGATGGGCACTTGGGCTTCTTCCATGACCTAGCAATTATGAATTGGGCTGAAATAAACATTCTGATACAAATATCTTTGTTGTAATGTGATTTTTGGTCTTCTGGATATATACCTAATAATGGAATTGTAGGATCAAATGGCAGGTCTATTTTTAGTTCTCTGAGTGTTCTCCAGATGTCTTTCCAAAAGGAAAAAATCAGTCTGCATTCCCACCAGCAGTGTAGAAGTGTTCCCTTTTCTCCTCTATAAATTTTTTTAAAAATTGAATTTTGAATTGAATTTTGTTTGTTCAATATTCAATTGGTATTTTCTCTCTTTACTTGAATATGATTGCATATATGATAAACCTCAGAAGTGATCCCTCCAATCCCCCTCCGTCCGCCCATTCCCCCCCACCCCGTATTCTTAGGCTGTTATTAGGTTATAGCTTTCATATAATAGGTATAAATTAGTTTCATAATAGGGGAGGTGACATTTGAGCTAAAACATGAATGATATAAAGTCAGCCTTCATATCATTGATATATATATGGAGGGATCACTTCTGAGGTTTATCTTACAAGGGTACAAGTGAATCTTTCTAAGAGTAGAATGTGAACATTTTAAAATAATAACTAAGAAAATGACATGAAGGCTATGTTAACCAGTTTGATGGAAGTGTTTTGGATTGTGTGTGAAAACCCCACACTGTGCCCCTAAAGTGCATTAATGTACATAGTTACCATTCAATGGTAACTATGATATATTCATGATATGAAGTCAGCCTTCAGCTAAAACCTGAATGATATGAAGTCAGCCTTTCCAAGATTGAGCAAGGGATGTGGGCATTAAGGTTTGTGGTTAGAGGAACAGGAAAAGGAACTTAATGATTTGAGGTACAGATTAGGCCAGTAGAGCTAGAGGTTAAGAATGGAAGGTGTAGGTGGATTGAAAGAGATAAGGACATTTTAAACCTAGGGAAGGAATAGGGATTGATTTTAAATGAAGCAAGAAACCAGGGGAGTGACAAGATTTGTTTTATATTTTTATTCACATTTTTTTGATGTCTTACATCTGTAGACCTATCCAGTTGTTAAGGTTTATACAGGCAACCATTCCAAAGAATTGGCTGAATATTGTTATTTTCACCCCAAATCTTGGCTTTTGGCACTCAGGGAGAGAACTAGTGATAAAGAAAAGTACAACTTCTTGAGATAATTTAAAATGTTCTGTTTATTTAAAGAATGATTTTGGAGACTATTAAAAAGTCATCCAAAAATAAGCATTGTGCTTGTCATGTCTTAAATGAGAATACTTTAGCACCTTTGATATTTTCACTCAGTAAAAATTATATTTGTTTCCATTTGTTTCACAGGTATAAATTGGAACTATGAAAATGATCAAAGCTTTGTTGATGATGAAGAAAATCAGTAGATGAAAACTTATTACTATATTATGCCTGAATTGCTTTTGACATCCCAGGTCTTTTAGATTAATATACCTTGTTACAGGAAATATGCTCCTAACAATTCTAGGTGTCATCTTAATATTACTAGATAGCCACTCAGTAGAAGGAGTTTTATTTTAGGAATCTGAGACCCAGACAGTAAGCACTAATTAACCAAATGGCACTGAATTTAATTTTTTTTCTGAGCTGAAATAGAATACATGCTCCAGCCCACAATTTTAGTGTGCACCTGCATGATTTCAGGGGCATGTGAGTGCTTGTGAGTGTGGTGTTTATATGTTTCTACTAAGGCTTCAAATAAAAGTAGGACTACATGGAGCATTTATCTATGAATAATCCTATGACTAGGATGTCTGACAATCTATTAAATCAATTAAAACTTTCAGTCAATTAGGTTCTTTTGATGAGTTAATACAGTCATTTCATCAAGTGGTAGTAATAGTAACTCCTAGATGATTACTTGTATGCAAGGTGCCAAAAAGTGTTTAACAAAGAAAACTCTGATAAAGTGATTGTTTGCAAGAATATTTCTACAACATTTCTACCATATGCATTATTTCAATTAAAGTTATCCCAGTGCTTTCTGAAAGCGCTTCTCTACTTGGAGCCTCACAACTTTAGAAATCTGGTAGAATGGGAAATAATTACTTGTACATAACGTGATCATGTTGCATTGCTGGACTTTTGGTTAAATCATCAAAAAAATGTAAAACTTAGAATATTAACATCCTGAATTGGTCCCCTGAAGTGTGAAATATTCAAGGCAACAGACGTAGGTAAAAACCAGAATACTTTTTGACAGTTTGTTTACCTTCTAATATCTTTGTGGTCCCAGAAGCATGATTCATTTTGAGTGTCAGATTATGAAGAACGTGTGAAGGTGGAAATAATTTGGACAGCTTTATGGGAAGCTTGACTTGTAATGTTATAAAATGAAATAAGAGGGTTGATTTGAACACTTTTAATGTGATTTATAATGTTTATGCACATCTGTTGATTCTACTTTTCAGTAAACCTGCCAATTAATTTTAGTAATACAAGAAATATACCCTCTTCAAAAGAAACACACATCTTTTGCAGAAAAGTAATTCTCTCCATCTCCGTTCTTTAGTGCCTCATACCTCGTATGAGGGAAACAGTGCTATAATAAAATCCTATTGGACAGAAGGTTTCAATATTTGTACATAATTATATTTTACTAACATGACAAGTGACAGGTAAATTGTTTTAGAATTGAAATGTGAGACGAAGGGACAAAAGTATGAAGGATGCTCAGAGGTGCTATACCGCCACTTAGAATAATGACTACTGGCTGGGACAAAAGAAAAATGTAACCCTCTGATTATAACACATTTGGATTTTCTGAGTTATAGAAAGTATTCAGAAAATTATTGAGAGAGCTTAATGATATACATTTTCAGTTAATAAAAAACATATAGACAGGGTAAATCATAGAGATTAAATGTTGGATTTTGGAGTACCACCACTCAGATTTGAACTGAACAGTTTAGTAATTGTAAGTAAACACTATGAACCTACAGTATAATAAAGCTAATATCAGACTCATAAATAGATCAATTATTTTGAGGATAAATGAGGATAAATGGGGCAGCACCTGTGGCTCAGAGGAGTAGGGCACTGGCCACATATACCAGAGGTGGCAGGTTCAAACTCGGCTCTGGCCAAACATTGCAAAAAAAAAAAAAAAAAAAAGGCAATATGCATAAATCTCTTATTATACTGTCCATAAATATTGGCCTTTGTTATTTTTAAACACTTTTTTAGGGCAGCTTCCGATGCACAGAAAAATTGGGAGAAGGTGCAGAGAGTTCCCATTCATCCCTGCCCCAAATAGGCACAACCTCCACCATTGTCAACATCCTGCACTAGAGTGGTGCAGGGAATACAGTGCTGACTCTGCCTTGTCCCTTCATTATCAGCCAAAGTCCATAGTTGGCTGTCTTTCTTGGTGTCACACATTCTATGCATTTGGACTAATCTATATTGTTACCGAAATTTCTTTCCTCAGTAGGTCCTTGGTCTTGGGGATTCAAAGAATGAACCCACAGACCACAGATTAGTAGTAAGATAGGATTTATTGTCTATAAAGGAATACAGAAGTAGTACAAAGCACCAGAGCTTCTGGCAGGGAGAAGACCCAAGTAGGAAAATCTCCACAGGGTCCTTTATCTAGGGGTAGAAATCGTCTTGACAGTTACATTTGGGCGGGACTTAGTAGGTGGAAAAACACCTTTTCAAAGTGAGGGATTGCCTTAATGAATACATCCCTTCAGCTGGGGCAAATGTCCAGGCATTCCTGGTCGGAAAACTTGTATGTAATCGCCTACACCTAGGAAGTGGGAGGCCCCTGTCAGCCCTGAATAGGGGAACCCAGTATCACGGTAATTCTCAGCTTCAGAAGTTGTGTGTGTGCTAGGAAGGGCAGCTTCCTATCAGTCGGTGCTGGACGGAGAAAGAAGAGGTGGCTCCTGGTCTCCCTCCACTTCCTGGGGACCTGGACACTTGGGCACACTCCCCTCGTTCTGCTGCACTTGGTTCTCCAGCCCTCGCCTCCCTCGCATCCCACTGCACCAACACCCCTCAGGGGCTAATTCGCAGAAGGCGCAGCAGGTCCTCCAGGGCGGCAAGCATGGCCCTAGCTGGGGGGCCACCCGCCCTGTATCAATACTGATATGTATCCACCTTTACAGTATCATACAGAATAGTTTCGCTTCCCTAAAAACCCTCTGTTGTCTGCCTGTTCCTCAAAAGCACAGGCAGCTACTGATCCTTTCCCTGTCTCCATAGTTTTACCATTTCCAGAGTGTTTTAGAGTTGGCATCACACAGCAAGGGCCTCTGCAGAGTAGCTTCTTACACTCAGTAACACGCATAAAGTTTCCTCCCTGCCTTTTTATGGCTGGTGTCTCAGTTCTGGCTGTTAAAACAAAATACCTCAGACTGAGTAGCTTATAAACAACAGAAATGTATTTCTTACAGTTCCAGCGGCTAGGAAGTCCAAGAGAAAGCAATGGCAAGTTTTGTGTCTGGCGGGGATAGCTTTCTGGTTCCTCCATAGCATCTCCTCACTGCGTCTTCACAGAGCGGATGGGACAAAGTGGCTTCCTGATTTATAAAGGGATTTATCCCACTTGTGAGGCTTCTGGACACATAGCCTAAGCCCCTCACAAAGGCCCCATCTGCCTACACCATCACCTTGGGCCTATAACCTTAAATACATTTTAGCTTGGGACCACATCTCTTTCAGTGCTAAGTAATATTCCATTGCCTGGATATAAAATAGTTTATTCAGTTACTGGAGTACATCTTGGTTGCTTCCACATTTTGGCAATTATCAATAAAGTAGCTGCAAACATCTATTGGCAGGTTTGGGGTGGACAAAAGTTTTCAGTTTCCTTGCATAAATACCAAGGAGTAAGATTGCTGCATCACATGGTAAGAGATGTTATAAAAAGCTGCCAAATTTTTAAAGTTTGCACTTCCAAAAGCAGTGATGGAGAGTTGTTTCTCCTCATGCTTGCCAGCATGTGGTGTTATTGTTCTAGATTTTGGCCATTCTAATAGGGGTGTACTATTATCTCATTGTTTTCATTTAAGTTTCTCTGGTGACATATGATGTGCACTTATTTGATACTCATATATGTTCGTTGGTGATGTTAATGTCTATGGTATATTTTTAAATTGGTTTTCTACCTGTGGAGTGCTTAAGGTCCTTTGTGCATTTTGTGTAATAGTCCTTGTTCAGATATGTCTTTTGCAAACATTTTCTGCGGCTGGTTTTCCATTCTTTTGATAGAGGGGAGTTTTTAATATTAAGGTAGTATATCGTTAGCAGTTCTCTCTTTCATAGATCATGCTTTGTCTATAGTATCTAAAAAGTCATTGGTAAGGCCTACATCATTTAGAATTTGTCTTATTTTGTTGGAATTTTCTAAGCTTGCAGCTTACGTTTAGGTCCGTGATTCATTTCAAGTTCCTTTTTGTGAAGAATGCAAGGTCTATGTCTAGATTCTCTCTTTTTTTCCTTTGTTTGTGGATGTCCCATTGCTTACAACCATTTACAATTCGTTGAAATGAATGTCTTTCCTCATTGTATTACCTTTGCTCCTTTGTCAACCCCAGTTATTTTTATTAAATAACATAAAGCTATCAAATAGTCTTAGTCCATCAAAAAGCTCTTCAACAAAGTCTTGTTTCTGACAGCAGTTTTTGTTCCCTTATTTTCTTTTCATTTCATTTTGTTTCCTCTCTTCTCCATTTTTTTCTCACCAAAGGTATTCATTAAACAGATTTTTGCTGATACTTATATGAAAATATGTATGGAATCCAGAGAGGTGGGGATTATCTAGTCTGTTTAGAATGTCATAATTTCTATTGTTTATTTGTGAGGGCTGTTATGAAGAGTAGTTTGCCCTATACATTTCTGTTTTGTATTTTAGCTTATAGGTGTGATTACTAAGGCAGTATACCACTACAGGTACTGGTAGGTTATGCATAAAGCGAGTGGTCAAGAGTAAGTATAGAACTTCAGATTTCATAAACCTAAACCTTTCTTTTTTTTTTTTTTTTTT
>NW_003852403.1:28869535-28885399 GCF_000181295.1 Otolemur garnettii
TTTTGGTTGTCTGGGAATATACCTAATAAAGGAATTGCAGGGTCAAATGGCAGGTCTATTTTTAGTTCTCTAAGTGTTCTCCAGATGTCTTTCCAGAAGGAATGTACTAGTTTAAACCTAAACCTTTCTAATGTTATAGACCAAGTCCGTATAGGCAAAATCCTGTCTGAATAATGTTGTCAGTAAATGATTATGTGCACTGTGAGTAAAGTGATGATTCATATATGCCAGGCCTGCAAGACCCCGCCTTGCACAGATCAATTAACGGAGACCTTTTAATGCAGTAATACTTGAGTAAATTGAAAAGAAAATTTCCAAAAAGCTTGATGTCTCCACTTAGGAGACTATTAGTGCTATACTTTACATGTATTCTATTATTTCTATGATTACATTAAACTCTATAGAGATATAATTTGCGATAGAGCTGAAAACTGGAAATATGGAATCAGGAATAACTTGTTACAAGTCACTTAATTCTTTTTTATTTTACTATATGCCACTACATTAAAAAATTGGCCTCACAGAGTAAAAATTGGGCAATAGATTTATAATGAATATTATTTTATATTCTTTTATTCTTTCCTCTTACTATAGACATATTTTTAATGCAGTTACTTTAAATTCACATGTAATATAATTATTGTCATTGTTTCAATAATAACATTAAATAACGTGAGGCATTTACTGTGTGCCCAGAAATATTAAGCGCTTATGTGGGAATAGCTAAACATTTTATGTGCTTTATTATCTTAATCCTCATTATAGCCTTCTTAGATAGAGATTAGTGTTAGTAATATTAGAATTATAAGCAAGAAAAAATTGTCAATCTTAACAGTTTTTATAACTTTCCTAAGCTCTGTAAATAGCTAGTGAGAGACATATCCCCATAAATGTTTCTTTATGTAACTTTGAAGGTTTAGGTTTAACTGATTCAGCTTTTGTACATATGAGTTACCTTTACCTTTCTCATGTCATATCTCGCTCAGCACAATTCCAGCTAAGTCGAAACTGTACTGGATGGACGTTCAAATAGTCACATATTATGATTCACCTATTTCTTAGATAATAATTTAACATGTATTACACTATGCATAGAATTAGTTCAGCATCAGATACACTGAAAAGTCAATTTTTTTTTAAGAACTAAAGTGGAGATAAAATATGTACACTGTAAATGATAATATAAAATGTATAGCCTTAAATTTCTTCACAATTTTATGGACTCGTAAGAATGTTTTCTAAGTACCAAATCTTCCTTTCATCAATGTTGTCACATGGCCTTCACCCACACATCAGAACTTCCTTTCCATTAACTCTTTAAAAAGCCTTCGCACTCTGGGTTAATCCAGGGCTGACTGCATTCCTATCCCCCAATGGCTGCTTTGCAGCAGTAGTCACAGGAAGCAATAATTGGCTCCAGCTCTAGAATGTGATTTCGCAGGCTGAGTTTTAATTATCTTTGGAAGCTGCTCTGCTCTGGTTTTGTAAGATTCAATACCCAATTCAGTAAGTGATTCATGTCCCCGACTCGCATGTTCTCCTAGGCTGCTCTGGGAGTCAAACATTCATCAGAAACATTTGTCAAAAATTAATCTCACATCTAAACAATGTAAATGTAAGACTGAGGATACTGTGAGGTTAAACTTATCCAGGGAGGGAGTATGAAACATGTACAGCGTGTTTCCCACAAGAAACACTTAGCCTCCACATGTGACCTTTCTAGCACACATATAATACAATATACTGTAGCAGACATCTCTCCATTTTCGGACCTGCCCAGTGTGACACAGTAAGAATTTGCTTGGAATATGGCTGCATATGCATGTGTAACAAGAGGCCACACAGAGTAAACACTGTGTGCATGGACACTCGTTTCCCCTGTCTGTGTGTCTGTGTGTTGAAATATACTACACAGGACACATTGAAACAAAGAGGAGAGGGAGGTATGAGTGGGTTTAAAATTCAAAACAGACTAGAACAAAATAGGATACCAATTATTAATATTATTATTATTATTATTTAGACAGAGGCTCACTCTTTTGCTCTGGGTAGAGTACAAACCCCAAGCTCACAGCAACCTCAAATTCTTGAACTCAAGTAATCCTACTCCTTCAACCTCCCAAGTAGCTGAGACTACAAGACTACAAGCACCTGCCATGACACCTAGCTAGGTTTTTTTTTTTTTTTCCCCCTATTTCTGCTAAGGCTGAGGTCTTGCTCTTGCTCAGGCTAGTCTCAAACTCTTGAGCTGAAGCAGGCAGTCCACCTGCCTCAGCTTCCCAGAGTCCTAAGATTACAGGCATGAGCCACCTCACCCGGGCAAGAGAATTATTTTTTAAAGAAATAAAATTATACCCAGATACATTTGAATGAACATACAGCACTTACTCTACATCTGGCATAATCCTAAATGCTTTTTATAATTATCAGACATTCGAATGAATGTTATAAAATTTTTGGACTATAAAATATTAAAAATAAAGATATAATCCAGAGCTTAGGCCAGGGGTTCTCAACCTTCCAATGCCATGACCCTTTAGTACCGTTCCTCATGTTGTGGTGATCCCCAACCATTTCGTTGCTAGTAGCAACGAAAGTAATTTTATGGTTTGGGGAACTGTATTAAAGGGTCACGGCATTAGGAAGGTTGAGAACCACTGGTTTAGGCAATAAAAATAAACATGATAATATGTTTCCTAAAAGACAAAAGGCAAATATTTGTGGAGAAATAAAAAACTATAAATATTAACAAACAAAAGTTCACTTTGTAAACTGAATAAAAATAAGAATCAACTAGGAAAAATAATAAGATAAGGAGAGTAAATTGAATCTAGTGAATGTAATTTTACTTTCTTTCTTCCTCCAGTAGGATGATTGGAAAAGAAAGGGATAGTTGAAAGTAGACTAGCCTAAGAAAGTAGGACGAGGCTTTAAGTCGATGCTCTGGAGAAAAGGAGAGAATTCAAGAAAGGGGTCCTAACAGTCAGAATGGAAGGAGTAGTTAGGCAGAGGAGCTGGGGCCTTAGGCCTGAGAGCCTCTGTATTTTAAAGAAATATTTTCTGTATTTTAAAGTTTCCCACAACAACTTTCAGGGTACGCCTTTCTTGTAAAAATACATCAGGGCTCAGATTGTCTCTCAGATAAAAACAGATTCCTGAGAAATAGAAGGGCAAAATTGCTCAACTTTAGTCACCGAAATACAGGAACAAAAATAATGAAAAAATTCATATCTATCGCCAAATAGTAGTAGTATAAGAATACACACACTAGAGCTTTTTGTCTGGTATGTTTTATTTTTTGAGATCTGTTTTTATTAATAATTTAATGGATTTCAAAATAGGAAAATAATGGAAAGGTAATTACAATTACTAAGGGAAAGAAATAGCTCAAAGATAGACAAAATGATAATGAATGAGAGAAAGGATAAATAGTGAATTGGGACTTTGGCTAAAACCAGAGCTCCCCGCACTGTAGGCCCTTATCTGATGATAATACAGACACTTAACAATATAAAATCTACTTAGTTTTTGGTTCATTTGCTTCATACCTATTTGTTTGTTCTCTCAACAATATACTAATTGAGACTTACTAAGCAATTGCAATCAAATATGGGGTATAATGTGATGAACAATAGAAAGAAACAGATGATGAACACATGTATATGTATAGTGATAAAAACAATGAAGAAAAAAAGCAAAGTCTAGTTGGGGTGGAGGGGAAATGGAAAATTAGATTGTGAAGTCAGGAAAGATTTCTATGAGGAGCACCTCATTAAACTCCTAAGTGAAGATTGGGCGGCGCCTGTGGCTCAGTGAGTAGGGCACAGGGCCTATGTACCAAGGGTGGCAGGTTTAAACCTGGTCCTGGACAAACTGTAACAAAAAAAATAGCTGGGTGTTGCGGAGGGCACCTGTCCTCTCAGCTTCTCGGGAGGCTGAGACAAGAGAAACACCTAAGCCCAGGAGCTGGAGGTTGCTGAGAGCTATGACACTACAGTGCTCTAGTGAGGGTGACAAAGTGAGACTCTGTCTCTAAAATTAAATAAAAAAGGGGAGAGGGAGAGGAGGGAAGAGAAGGGGGAGGATGAGTGGAGGGAAAGTAATTGGTGGGACCACACCTATGGTGCACCTTACAAGGGTACATGTGAAATTTACTAGGTGTAGAATATAAATGTCTTAATACAATAACTAAGAAAATGCCATGGAGGCTATGTTAACCAGTTTGATGAAAACATTTCAAATTGTATGTAAAACCAGAACATTGTACCTCATGATTGCGTTAATGTACACAGCTATGATTTAATAAAAAAAAAAGTGATAAGAAGGAGTCAATGGTGGGAATTTGGGGGACCAGATCTTTGTGGAGAAAGGATTAAAAATGGTTCAAAGGCTTGCAAGCTACTTTGAGGAATGGAAAGGCCTCTTTGCTGGATTATAATGATCATATTGAATTATCATAAACTGGAAGGACAGAGAATGGTTTGAAATGAGATCCAATAGGAAAGGATTGGTGCTCACAGAATTTTGAAATTAATTAGTTTCTTTTGGGTTAATTGCTATTTCCTTTTTTCTTTTCTGATTACAGTGAAAAGCCAATAGAGGGCTTGAAACAGAAAAAAATAACATGATATGATTACATCATAGAAAGAATGCTCTGGCTAACATGTGGAATTCAGGTTGTAAACCAGCTGGAGCAGAAATATCTGAGAGGGTTTTGAAAGATGGTGCCTTCATCTAGGGCTGTGGCGGTGGAGATAGAAATGGAAAGGGCAGCTGAGGAATATATTGGGTTGTGAATGAGAGATACATGTTCAAGTTACAATATGTTCATAACCTTCAAGTTAGTATTGATTTTCTCCATAGTTACATTGTCAAAACAAAACCTAGGCATCCTACATTTTGTTTTTGAGCCATCCTTCTTTCATTCAAGAAAATGTATAACAAAGGACACTCCTGGGGAAGCCTGCATCATGGTCCAGTGAATAGTGTCTAGTGTTTGGTCTCACTGCGAGAATCATTAGTTAAGCTGATTTACTACCCTCACATGCATACCTCTCCAGTCAGCGGAGTTAGTGTTTATCAACTATTACAAGCCTTATCCCCCACCCCCCACCCCCGTCACTAGTTATAGTGCTGAGCACTTGGCATGTGTTTCCTTAATTATAATAGCTCCCATCAACACTGAGAGGAGCTTGTACCCTTATCACCCATTCTTGCACGTAAAGTAACTGAGATTCAGAGTAACTAAAACCTGGTCAAATGATCAAACATCTAATAAAAGTCAACCAGAATTAAAATTTAAACAAACAAGGTTAAGTCTATTACCCTACCATATTAGAACTCAGCAGTTGTGGTATATGTAATATAATTTCTATGAATATACTTGCATGGAAATGCATCATTTCTCTTAACAGAGACATTTTTGTCTATTACCTTATGTTAATGTTGAAGTCAAATACTTTCCACAAACATGTTGAACCAGGCAGTGATTTCTCCTACTAGAGGGTTTATTTGAATCCTGCTCATTTGAATCTGTCAGCATTGGGTTAGCTCACTTTGTATGAGAGGAATTGGAAATGAAATCCTATGAAATTGAGACTTGCACTCCTTCTAGACCTTCTGAGCACTGCTTTGTACTGAGATATCTATCAGATGAACTTGTATAGTAGTATCTAATTAGGCTGACATTTAAATGTGGGGTCTTGGATAAAAAAATCATGGTGAGATTTTTTTTTTAATCCTGCAGATTATTTGGCTCTGAATGGTTAGAAATCTATCAGCCACTTATAATAGGATCATACTGCCCTTGACTGAGTGCTTTTTTCATGCTACGTTTTCAACATGTAATCTTTGTGATGAGTTTCCTTGTATCTTTCACCAACTTGGTAACTTACATTTAGACAATGTCAAAATTTATGCTCAGCCCTCTCTCTAAAAAATTCAACTTATCTGTTATTATCATTTGGGCAAACAAAAAATGAAAGCAAAGAAACAGATTTACTCTTTAATATAGAAGCATTTAAAGTCAGAGAATTATTACTCATAAAATATTATTGTGACTGCATTAATGTATTTTTAATAAAATAAAAAGTAGTAATGCCTTTTGTTAGTGTCTTTGTTTTAAAATCTTTATTACTTAAATAATTTAATGCATTTACTGATACAGGGTACACAATGATCTGAAAATAATATAAATTTTAAAGTAAACATCACCTATTCCTGAATTTTTGTTACCCTGGCACCTTCTTCAGACCTAACCACTCTCGGCAGTTTTCACTTCTTTAATTTTTAAATGTTTGGGTTACTGATTGACTTTTTGTTTGTTTGTTTTTGAAACAGAGTCTTACTTTATCGCTCTCAGTAGAGTGCTGTAGAATCACAGCTCATAGCAACCTCCAACTCCTGGGCTTAGGCAATTCTCTTGCCTCAGCCTCCAGAGTCGCTGGGACTACAAGTGCCCACCACAATCCCCGGCTATTTTTTGTTGCAGTTTGGCCAGGCCGTGTTCAAACCCACCACCCTTGGTATATGGGGCTGGTGCCCTGCCCACTGAGCCACAGGCGCCGCCCTTCTTTGCTTTCTTTATGGTAACACTGCCACTTATATTACTTGACTCAGGAATGCAATTGAGCTGTAAGAAAAATAGTTATTTCTTAAACACTTCCTTTTGTATTATTCAACACATTTTTATAATCATAACATTATCTAATATATGTAAGCTGAGTATAAATTTATTGCCCAAATGATAATAACAGATAAATTAGATTATATGAATAGGAATGATCCAGATGATTTCAAGTAAACTAAGAGGCATGATCACCATAAACGCATGGGCCCTTGTACACAGTTGGCAATAGAGAGTTGCCTCTGTAGATTTCTAGTATTAAAACTTTCTTAGGATAAAAATTATGAGAGAAAATTTCCAAATAAAACACTTCGTATTACCATTGTAAACATTGCTGATAATCAAAGCATTAAATGTTGGCAAAATTATAAATAGGATTTGTGACTACCAGAGTCATATACTTAAATCATATTATCTTTGGAAACATTGCTGATAATCCATGTATTAAATGTTGGTAATATTACAACTAGTATTCATGACCATAAGAGTAAATTGAATGATTCCTCCTTCATCATGAAGTTGCAATATGGAAAATTCTTGAAAACTAGGATTTAATTTGGATTCTGTGGGATTTTCTCCATGCCTAAATAAGAACTGCCAGTCATTCCTTCTGATAATATCTGAAAGAGCTGAGAAGGAATTCAAATAAAGCAATTAAAAAGCAGACAGCAGACTAAATGTGGAGAACACGGCAATACAGCTTTGGGAGAAATATAAGAAAGTCAAGCTCTCAAGAAGGTGTTTTGCTTTGGGTTTTAAATTTTTATATACATTTATTATAAGGAATACATTACTAAAATGTATTCAGCATTTAATATGCAAGGTATTTTTATCATGTTAAGACTTTTAAGTAGATAAAATTAACATTCTCATTTTATAATTAAAGTCACTAAAACTTTAACAATTAGGAAAGTTGACCAAAGTTTCAGATCTCATAAATGGCTAAGTTGAGAGTCAAGGTCAGGTCTTGTGACCCTGAGATATGACCAATAACTGCAATGTTATCATTTCTCTATATGTGTTAAACTATATATCCCATGCCTCAGGGAATAGTTCTGCTAAGTGTCTTTGGATACATATATGGGTAATACTCAACTCCAATTATGTCCCATTGAGAAGAATAAATAGTCTAACCAAATATTTTGCTTTTGAAACTTTGGTTAAACAGCTCTATTTGAAACCATGTTGGAAAGTAGATCAACAATTGCAAGCTATATATTCAAAAGACTATTGAATATTCCAGCTAAAAGTCAAAGGAAGAGGTAGAGAAATTTTGTGTGTGTGTGTTTCAAAGCCAAATAACTTTCCTTACATTTACAAAATTGCCAGGGATGTGGATATGTCAACAGATATTCTGCTAGTTGGAAAATAGTTATACAATTTGTGTTATTACTTAGATACACAAAATTAGTATTCTCTTTTTCAATATTTTCAAGTGGTTTTGTAATTTTTTATTGCAAGTAAAATTTTTAATTATTAGAATACTGTTTCATAGTTTGACTAAACTCTATAGACACCATGTCTAGTTGTCTGTTTTGCTCAAGATATTATTACCTAGAGTAGTATTTGCCACGTAGCTTACAGTCCATAGTTAGGTGTTCAGTGAATGAGTAAGTTAAATAATGAAAGAGTTCACTATTCATTTTCTTTCTCATGAAGTTATTAAATGATTAGAGAAATAGCCATAATCTTAAACTAATTTTGTTTTTGAAAAAAGCTTTCATAATCATGAAATAACTATGATATTGCCACTTTTAGGGAAAAATATAGTTTAACAGTCATTTGTCTCACTGTATTTCTGAGAAAAAATATTTATGCTTTCATGTTGACTAAAGATACAGTCTGTGTGAGACTGAAGTGTCTTTTCTATGCCGTGTTCAGGAAAGTGGCATACAGAAAGAAGCCCAGTACCCCCCCAGTTGTATATGAAAGCCACGATTCTTAAGTGCTTTGTTACAATTTATTCTGCAACTCACAACTGAAAAACAGCTCGAGTCCTTTAAAGATATAAACAACATCAAAAATGGAAGACTTTGTGATAACAGGACTGAAAGTTTCATTTGAAAATTTATTCTGAACTTGTACTTGTTCCTGTACTTGTCCAGGAACGTCATTCTCACCAAGAATGAGGAAATGAGTGTGTAGATGAAGGGTAGGGTGACGAGAGCAGCATGATGTGCATGGAGTAGGGGCTCAAAATTTGTTGCAGTAGAATAAAAAAAGTCAGAAATATGTACTATCCCTCCCCTTGTGAGGACGATACAGTCCTTCCCAGTTGATGTCAGGCTTACTTAACTAAACGACGGAAGGACAAAACAGAATTACATAGAAGATAACGCAGGAGAATTAAATCTTCTAGTCATAAGCCTCAAGATATTTTTTACATTATATACAAAATAAATCTCCTTTAACGAACCAAATAAAACCTATGTTGTGCCCAAACTGGAATAATAAATGTGCTGGAAGACAAAATAAGTGCTGGGTCTAAGTTTAGAGGCGGTTACATTAAAATAAAATTATAATAGTGTAAATCAATAAAATGTTAAAAATTATCCCATTGACCAGGGATATGTTGAGAAGTATAAAGGTGATTCTTAGAGTGGGCTGAGTGTACATAACTAAGGTGTGTATTTTAAGACCTACAGGCATTACATCAGTGTTTCTCAAACTTTAGCTTGGCCAAGAATTACTTGGAGAGTTTCTTGAAACGCAGACTTCTAGCTCTCGCCACAGAGATTCTAATTCAGTCGTTTTCACTCAGGGATGAGAGCTTGTGTTTCGCACAAACTCCTCACTGATACTGATCAGGCCAGTTTGAAGACAACCCCTTCCAGAATGCTACTTTAGATAATTTGTGGGGGGCGAGGTGTGTGTATTTTTTTTCTCTTAAAAATAAATTTTCCTTTTCCCTCTGAAGTGTTTTCTCTGAAGAGATTAACTTTCTCCCTGATAATTGCTCCTTAAGAATGGAAGCAAAGCAGGTTTTATTTGTTTTAATTTTGCTTTTGTATGTGGTTTTACCTTATACCCAATAGATACCTTGATTATCAAATGTATTTCAACTTACGCAATGTTAAACAATCAAAAACAGTTACAAAGTGGTAGCGTGGTATATAACCACAAAACTTAGACCTTCTATATAGTTCAAGTCTGTTGTGGGCCAAATGTACTTCTAGTCTACTGTTCTTCAGTCTTTGTGTTGTCTGAAGAAATAGTCCCTACTGGGGACAATGTGTATCTTAAGGCAGAAGGAAATAACATCATTGAAAAGTGGCCACTATTCCTAATCTACTCAGAGGTGACACATTTTATTGGCTGAGGCAAGTCATACAGGCTATTCCTCATGTCTCTAGTTAAAATATATAATCTTCCCATAGGGGAGAACATCAAAGGTCACATAGGCAAGTAAGCCTGACATCAACTGGAAAGGTCTGTATTGTCCTCATAAGGGGATGGATAGTAGATATTTCTGATGCTTTTTCTACTGCAAGAAATTTTGAACAGTTATTTACTTGCCATCCCTGTTTTTTAGCCTGAGTTAAATTTTATTCATACATAAATATATACCTTACCAAAGAAGAGCCATGTCTAAATATGACTGATACATTTACAAGTAATCCATCCATAAAACATTTATATTAGAAACAGTGGGTTTTCTTGAAACAGTATGCTTTCTGTTTTTCTGCATTTATTGGAAAGGAGAGTATGCTAAACTTGGAATTAAGTATTGGGTTTGATTTTTGTTCTAATGCTTGCTGTCCCCGTGAACCTAATGGAATTAATTAACTTCTTTTCACCTCAGTTTTTAGTTCTGCTTATTACAGTAAGTAATGGCTGCTCCAGAGTCTAGGGAAGCTAGCACAGAAAGAGAGGGGATGACACACAAAAAACTGCATCACAAACATTGATGAGACTCCAAATTCTGGGTGTAATTCTGTGTAACTGGCGATTATCAAAAATCAAATGTCAACTTCGATTTCTTAGGAGTTTTAATAAATCACAACCACTGAAATATAAACTACGAAAATACTGACTTAAAATGAAAACACATAAAAGATTTAATTCATTAAAAGAGCTGAGTATACGACATTTAAATCTGAGAAATTAGAAAAAGAACAGGTATGAGATGAAGATGGCCTTGTCTCACCATTTGATTGAGGCTTCACAAAATGCATTTGAGATACTTTATTTTCTTGGTTATGATATTGTGTAGTTGTTTTTAAGAAAATTAAGATGGTGGAAGAAAGGCATGGGTTTCACTATAAACTGTTACTTGCTCTATTTTTTAATCTATCCTCTACAGAACTATTTACAATCTATCTTTTTCTTATCCTGTAATTTTTTTTAAGTTTTTTGGCCGTGGATAATTATTTCTACTGAACAGAACTCAGGTTAATGTTTAGTCCATTGAACCACATGTTTATTTTCTATGTTTTATGCTTTTATGCTTTTCACTGGCTCCTTTGAGAGAGTGATTTATGCTTTTTTTCATGATTCTTCCCTTGCATTAAGCATGCAAGAAGTGTCAGGGCATTCAGAGGACTGGTGATGTTTACTATCTATTGCCCTGTGATATCTTTTCTCAACTATTCCTATTTAAATAATATTCCTGAATAACAGTGATAAATCATTACTTGTACAGTGAAGATTTAGATATTGGTTACCATTTTTCAACTTTATAAATGATATTTACTAATTAAAATATTACCCAACCTTATATTTCCCATATTTAGGGAAGATAAGTTTCCTGCTAGATTTCTCTGATAACTAAAATTATGATGCAGTTTAAATATGAAAGTGTAGACTCTAAAACTTCAGAACATTTTCATCAAACTGGTTAACATAGCCTGCATGCCATTTTCTTAGTTATTGTGTTAAGACATTTATATTCTACATTTAGAAAGATATTATACATGAAAACAGCATACTGTACCCATGGCAGTATTAATGTACACAGCTATGATTTAATAAAAATAATAAAAATAAACCTTCAGAATAATGCCGATTTAGAAGACATTCCAGTAAAAAGAGAGAAGAAAAGTATTTCTTTTTTTTTTTTTTCTTTGAAGGTTAGGGGTATGTTAAAAATTGTGACTTACACTTCAATTTCCCCATGTCATTCTCATGGATGATTCTCTTTCTAAACCTCTTCATTCATGCTTCAAGCCTCAGTTCTAGCCACATTTTGCCCTTTTATTCCCAAAGAACTTTGGGTACCAACCAATATTATATTTTCCATATGTATTTTAATTTGTTTATTTGTCCCTATTCCTTATTGTCTGTGAGTTCTTCTAAAGCAGAAATGATTTTTATGTAAGAAAATATCTAAAGTACACCACAAAACCTGTGAGTTTACTGTATAATCTGATATAGTTAATGCAAAATGATTTAATTACATTTAAGCAATAGTTATAAAACATTTTATAATAACTATCAATATTTTATAGAAAGAACCAATTTAATGATATGCTTTGATATACTTCTGATACTTTAACTCAAAGATAATTTTTATTCATGTTTAGTATCAAATTTACTTGGACTTATATCTATTTGCTTTATTACATGTAAGTGAATCTTTGATGTGTACAGGTGTAAAAAATAGTTTATCTCAACTCTACTAATAATTCATTGGCTTATCCAAGTGTAAAAACAATGGAGCTTGACACTTTTGATGAATATTTATCATATAACGTTCTGTTCCTTCATGTAATTTACTAAACCATTTCTAATTAATCTTAAATATTCAACTGAAGCATGAGTCTGTCTGGAAAATAAATAGGATGAAAAAATGCTGCAAGCTGTCATGTTTTTACTAACAAGAACAACATTGAATATAGATGAATTTGCAATCTTAAATGAGTGATTTCTCTTTGCTTTCAACCTCATTACTTTAAATTAATAATGTATTGAGATGTGATCTATATTATTCTAGACATAGAAGAAGACTTTGCAATATCATAGTGATGTGATTTTAAGAGGTGATGGGGCCGTGTGATAAAATTGTGAGAAAGAGATGACTTTATGCACTGCTTCCTCACATTATCTTCACTTCTATAACTTTTTCAATTAAATTTTAACAAAAATGTCAAATCCAAAGTGGTTTCCAATTCCTCATGTGCCTTTTGTAAAGTGATTGGGTTTATGGGTTTATGTGCTATGGGAGCTACTTATTATAAAATGTTGCTGAGCCTGCAGTTCCAGAGCAGTCAGCAGTCTGGAAATCTCAGATCTATATCATTTAGTGTAAATTATTTTCTGCCTTTTCATAACCTTATTTTTAATTATGTGCTTGCCAAAATTGGGGTTGATTCCTTTCTTTAGAGTAGGCCAAGTATCAGTTCCTAGAAAATGTATGATGAAGTTGAAATTTTTATTACCCATAATCTTAGAGGCCAATTAATTTTTTTTACTCTTTTATCTCTATTTAAAACAATAGTACATACCACTCAGATATCAGTATATGGAGTTTGTGAAGTGTCTGTGAAATTTCTTTTATTTTTCATATGCCTGAGTATCTATGAAACTCCTGTTTTGGGGTTACGCTGTCTAGCTCAGGTTTCCTAACAAATAGATGTCTCTCCATCCAAGAAAGGGAGACTGCATTTTGTAAACCAATTTAAAAGCAGTGAAAGTGATTACCTGTAATTAAACGCAAACACACACACACAAAACCTCTTTTGCAAACCAGGTGGGCTGGCTCAAGCCTGTAATCCGTGCACTCTGTACTCTGGAAGGCCCAGGAGGGAGGATCACATGAAGCCAGAATTTCAACCCCTAGCTGAGCAGGAGTGAAATGACACACCTGCCCCCAAGTCTCTACCAAAAAAAAAAAAAAAGAAAGAAAAAGAAAAATTAGCCTGGCATGGTGTTTGCCTATATTGTTGTCCCAGCTACTTTGAATACTGAGGCAAGAGTCCTGTTTGAACCCAGAAGTTTCAGGTTTCAGTGAGCTATGAGGATGCCATTCCATTGTAACCCGGATAACAGAGCAGGTACTAAATAAATAAATGAATAACTATTTAGCTAAATTAAAAGCAGCTGCAATGAGCAAATCCTCTCTATATTTAGAAATAGTAAATTTGTGGAGAAAGTGTTCACAAAAGTACATAGAGACTAAATACATCATCATTTGGGGAAACAATATACACGTTCTCTCTGGAAAAAACTCACAGGTATCTTGACGAGTCTTACCAGCGAACAATTATTTTAGGGCCATCGTGAGTATTTCTATCCTATTTCCAAGAAAAAGGTGGGGGCTGGGGAAAGCATGTTATTTTTGAGGTGAGGATCAGAGAGCTTCAGGCTAATAGAGGATAAATGTAGCCAGTGTCTCTCTGAGTTTTTCTCCACCTCCAGTGAAAGTTACTGGAGTTACTTTTTCTGAAAATTTTCTATTATCAGTTACTCTTTATATGAACATGACTTAATTTTGCCATTCATGTATATGTGTCACACTGGCACAGTTGTTCCCCTAAAAAAAGTTAATGAAGCAAAAATTACTGATCAAATTATATTGGCCAATTTTAATGTAAGTGAAAAACCAGTTATCCTTGGTTAATTCAAAAACACTATTTGAACATATTTCAGTGTTGTCTCGAGTAAAATGTGCAACACTCAAATAAAATAAATAGTGTATCATAATTGCCTACCTACAAAGAGCTTGCAAATCCAATTAACTGCTCAAAAATTAACTATATTTCTAATTTGATTACCATAATCAAAACATGAATAAGTTATGTGATTTATCAAGAAGAGAGGATCTAGAAGCGATTTTGTGAAAATTTAGCACTTGAGATATGTTTAAGAAATGAATATGATTTGCAAGTTTTGATATGGAACAAGTAAGCCTAGTGATAGAAAAGTTTTGTGATTTTTTTTCTAACAATATTCAGCAGTTTGACCCTGATAAGGCTGGCAGAAGAGTAAGTACCCAGTATGACCTCTGAGTCCAATGAGGATAGGGACCATGACTTGATCTCTGTATTTGAGGACAATAAATAATACCTGACACACATAAGGCCAACAAGGGGATATTTGTTTAATGATAGTATGGGTAAAACATCAGGAAAATTATACTAGGAATTTTCCATACTAGGATCTAATATAGAATTATGGATATGGACAATAATGAACAATACATAGAATACAGTTAAGCTCTAAATTATATAAAGCAATCATAGTTTGAGTAAAGATTTCATGGGATTTAACCTTTTTTAGTAGATTAGAGTTTAAAGAAAGTAGATTTATGTATTTCTAAAAACTGGCAAAATACAGGAAATTAATTTGGAGGCAGTAGGATTTTTAGGCAAATTCCTAGATTAAAATGGATTCATTCATTTTGTGAATACTGGAAAATAAGTGGAGCCACAAAGTGGAAGACTTAGCATGTCATCGTATTGTGAGGTTTTCCATCTATTTCTACGTAGTTATTGCAAGTTGTTCAAAGAAGAAAATGAAAAAGATATGCTTATTTCTGTGACATGACTACACATGTAAAGAGAATGGATAAGTAAGGTTAAAGATCGTTTAGGTAAAGATTCAAGACATCTGAAGGCAAGGATATGGTACATTCTTTCTAGCAATGCCAACAGGGGTGGTATTCCCATAGTTCATCTGGCTCATCGTGAAGCTGTCAAATGTTTCTGGGCATAACCACCTTGTCTGGGGGACAAGATTTCCTTTCACATCTCCATCTCTATACAGGTTTTAGAATCACAATACCTGTATAGTATCCCCCCCAAAATCAGGAGGACTTTTAATACAGCTGATGGATAATAAAGGGACTGCCCATAAAGCGTGAGTTATTAGAGGCTCTTTCATTCCTATTTGTCTTCATATCAAATAATCCTTCTTACCATTCATCCTTGATGTGTCTTGTCTCTGTATTTTGTAACTCATTCTAAAACCTGCTTATACCACTTCTTTTCTCTGCTCCCCTCCTAATTGCTATTGATTCTTTGATGACAGAACAACTGGCCCTAGAAGCAACCATCTAGATAATCTTTGACTTGCACTTAGGCAAGAGGTTTCTTTAAAGGGTTGTTTGCTTGTTTGTTTGTTTGTTTTCTCCTATTTGCATGTAGCAGAGGATACCCTCAGGGGAATCAATGGGAAGCAACAAAGTAAATAAAAGCAAACAGATTGATGCTTCCAGATACAATCCTGTAACTCACAGAAGAAGAGGAAGAAGAAGAAGAAGAAGAAGAAGAAGAAGAGGAGGAGGAGGAGGAGGAGGAGGA
>NW_003852403.1:28885473-28907847 GCF_000181295.1 Otolemur garnettii
GGAGGAGGAGGAGGAGGAGGAGGAGGAGGAGGAGGAGGAGGAAGAGGAGGAGGAAGAAGAGGAAGAAGAAGAAGACTTTAAAATATGAACCTTGTGGAAACTTAAAAATAAGATTTTAATAAATAAAAAATAGGGATTTGAAAGTTGAGAACTTAACGAAAACATACTGCCTTTCATGAAATATTTTACTTAGAAAATAAAATCTCTGCTTCCCTTTTCCCCCCACAAAAAAAGAGTTCTGAATACACTAAGTTGGAGTAACACTTGGATTGCTCCAAAGTTCAGATTGCAATAAAAAAGTAATGAACAAATTCATGAAGATAAATGAGCTTTCTAAAGGAAAAATAGACAAGATAAACAGAAGGCCAAGAACTGACACGCAATACAAATTAAAAGTCAAATTATCTTTGTTTAGCTCACACATGTAGACTAAACACAAATGTAAGTTTAATGTAAATTCAATATGGCTTCTAGTAGTCGGGGATCAAAATGCATTAATCCGATTCATACCCTCATTGGGAGGTAGACCACACCTCAGGTTTGTACAATTACTTCCGAACATAGTTGACTTCTGCCCTGTCACTGCCTTGATCTATCACTTCATTTTCTCATCCAGCTTGGCCTTATGCACGATTTCACTGAGAGACATGGCTTTGAATGATTTTACTTCAACAAAATTATCTCTTGGACTTGTTTGGTTGAGTCAAAACTACTATCTTCAGCATGACTGCCTTTTGAAATATTATGTGACAGAGTGGCCTGGTATGGAATGACTAATAATAAAACTCAAAATATAAAGAAGTAAGGTCTCTTGCTTTTGCTCGTCATCTACAAAATATATGTCTTGAAATAAATTACGTATCACTAATTTTTCGTTTCCGTTACATACTTCAGGTTTGATTGCAGTGATATCACCATGTGCCCCGTACTTCTCTCCCTCAATATTACTTCATTAGCAATTTTTCTTAAGTACCACTTTCAGTTGTCATGTCCTGCAAACTTTATTAATTTACTAATTTCTATTTCCTTCTGCCTTAATTTCTCTTTTCAAGGCCCTCTGTAACCAGTTCATTCCCTGTCTTAGCAATATAATTTTCCTCTGCTTTTTTGAGTCATTCCACAAAGTCAGCATGCCTGTTATGCCTCCAAAGATTTATAAATATATTTTTCTTTTCTCTGAATTCCCTGGAGTCTCATTTTCACATCTATGTATTTTACTATTTTTTAAGACCTACCTCAAATCTTGTCTCAAATGTCCAATGGTGCCTTGACTTATCACACCAGCTGTGACATCTTTTCCTCTCTTTTGTCTCTAAATAAGCCTTTATGGTAGAGTAAAGGCCAGATTAAATACTGAATTGTAATACACTGTGTGGTATCATGTTAGATGTTTTAATATAGCATGTTTAATTAGATGTGACAGTTTTCCATAAGAACAATTTATTGGGCAGCGCCTGTGGCTCAAAGGAATGGGGCACTGGTGGCTGAAGGGAGTAGGGCACTGGCCCCAAACCCAGTGCCAGCCAAAAACTATAAAAAAAAAAACAAAACCAATTTATTTATACCTGTTTTCTTTGAAGCCCAAGCAATGAGTACTCACTATATATACAGTATCTGTGCAGAACTTGCCTATGAGTTTAAGAGAAAAAGAATGAAACATGGTTTGTATTTTGTTTGTTTGTTTTTGAGACAGAGTCTCACTATGTTTCCCTCAGTAGAGTGCTGTGACATCGCAGCTCACAGCAACCTCCAACTCTCGGGCTTAAGCAATTTTCTTGCCTCAGCCTCCCAAGTAGCTGGGAGTAAGGTGCCTACCATAATACCTGGCTATTTTCTCATTGCAATTGTCATTGTTGTCTAGTAGGCCTGGGCCAGGCTCAAACCCTCTACCCTCAATGGCTGGCACTGTAACCACTGTGCTACAGCTGCTGAGCCAAAACATGGTTTTCTGAAGGAGTTCTCTTTTTATGAATTCCAGTATAAACAGGCTTACGTTGGAGCCATGCAAAATTAATCCCAATTTAATTTTATATTCTTAAATAAGAGGTTGGCAAATCATTAAACAAATAATTTTATTTAATCAAAATACCAAGATTAACTGAACCATAACCAAAATCCTTGCTGCGTCCTGCCTGCTGCCATTCTCAAACATCTATAATTTGCTCGCATGTTAAGAAAAATGCAGGATATTTCATAGGACTGTACAGTGATTAGTTTTAAAAAGTACTAGGAGATTCCATTTTTTATGTTGACTTTGGAAGTAGATTGTTGAACACTTAACCAATGCAATTTTAGTTGTATTCAGAGAGATAAAAATTCATATTAACTATTGATACTTTGCTAAATGATTGATGTATGTTAGTTTTAGTCCCAAAACTTGATGAAAAGTTTTTTCGAAGAGATAGATGTGTTATTCCTGTTGCTAAAATCTTAGGCACGTTTCGTAATAAGTAATTTAGTAAAATTTTCAGTATGTATTGAAAGTGATTGCTTGAATTATTACTTTTTGTTAGATTCAAGTTGGTGAGAATATGTACTTTAATTTTTAAATAGAAATGCATTTTGTCATATTGGTTTCTATAGGATGATAGATATGGGGTTAGGGTTAAACAATAAGATAAAAAATTCTTAAATGCATTGTACATGTTTACTACTCAAGACAAGTAATATTTAAGTTAAGGTTTAATACTACACTAATAATATTTATTTAGTAATCATTGGTCAGGGAAACCAAGGCCACTTGTTCTTTATATATTACTTTGTTGTATATTATTTTGAATAACTGATTTCAAATTCATAATATAAAGAACATGATTATTACCTAACAGTGTTGATTCAATGATCTCTCAGTAGAGATACAACTAAAACAGAAGTAGAAATGTAGATAGAAATATTCATATAATTAAAATTAAATAGAAAAAATACAATTTAATTTTCTTTAGTATTACAGGGATGAAATTAAATTAGAACTATTTATTTCAATTTAGAAACATTTTCTTTATCTCAAATTATCTCAGATATTATCTAAATAAATTCTTTTAGTTTTAAAAGGCAAAGTGAAGAGAAGAAAGGTTAGAAAATGGGGAGAAAAATACAATTAGGTAGAAGGAATGGAATAAATACTAGTATTTGATAATAGATTGGGGAAATTATCATATTATAAATTATATCATAATTTATTATCTGTTTCACAATAGCTAAAAGAAGATATTTAATGTTCCTAACACAAAAAAGCTACTTTGAAGTGATGTGTATTCCAATTATCCTGATTTGATCCTTACACATTTTATAGAAGTATCAAAATATATATCCTCAAAATGTATACAACTATAGTTGTCAATTAAATATTTTTAAAAGATTATGATACACGTTTTTATTTAGACCCTAATTTTCAAACATGTATGATGTGGTTAACTTTTTTCCTTCTGAGAAAAAATAAGGCAAGAAAAATAGCCTGCTAAACTTTTTAACATTCTTGCCTGTGAATTTCTTTTTTTCAGTTACATTATTCAACTATTTCTCAAGTCAGTGCACTAGAAAGTCTCATTCTTCCTTCGATATTTAAAAATAAAGAAAGCACAAGTGGGCCTGTGATTCTAATTCAGCAACATTAAAACCACCAAGAAAGTGTTCCCATCGTTCTTTCAATCACATTGTTTCCTATTCTCTTTATACTTGTCCATAGTCTGACAGCGTATGTAATATCCTTCAGTTACATGTTCAATCTCTATTGCTGTGATGATAGATTACCACCAATTTAGTGGCTTCCAACACCACTTGTTTATGAGCTCCTGGTTCTGTAAATCGGACACAAAGTGAGGGTCTCATGGGGCTGAATCTCAAGCTGTGATGAGCAAGTAGGATGGCATTTATTTTCTGTTCCTTGCTTTCTGTAGTGTTGGCAGAATTTAGTTTCATGAGGCCTGTAAGACTAAGCTCTGTTTCCTTTTGTCTCTCAATTTGGGGCCACCATTTGCTCCTGGAGACCCCTCTCTTCTCCTTGCCAGAGTACCCAATATCTTAAGACCAGTAGTTCAACATCAAATCTTTCTCCTGCATCCATCCCTCTGAATCATCTTTCTTTCACTGCTGTTCTACTTTTTAGGACTCATATGTTTAGTTCTAGCTCAACTTGATAATCTAGGACAATCTCCACATCCGCAAGTACTCCCATCTACAAAATCTCTTTGGACCCTTAAGGTACTGTTTTCGCAGTGTCTAGGGTTTAAGCATTCGTTTAATGTACCAGAGGCACAGGATCCATATCTTTCAAGGGCTGCATTCTACCTACTACCATATATATATATTCTGTTCTATAAAAATCATTGCTTCAATATTTCATGCTATTGAAGAATCTTGTGTAGATGTTTGAGAATAGCTTGACTTTTCATGATGTATTGATATATGATGTATTATAGTATTTAGGGTTTTTTTTTATGTATTTAGTTTTTTCTTTCCATTTAGAATAGTTGAGGAATTCTTTTTTTATACTTGAGGTTTCCTAAATTTGAAATTATGACTATATCTTAGCTATTCTATACAAAGTCTATCTCTCTCTCTATTATCTATCTGACCTTTAGACAGTGCACACAATTTGGCAGCAGTTCAAATGTTTCATTACATATTTTATGTATTTGCTTATTTATTTGTTTTTTATTGAAACAAAGTTTCACTTTGTGGCCCTCGGTTGAGTGCTATGACATCATAACTCATAGCAACCTTCAACTCTTGGGCTCAAGTGATTCTCTTGCCTCAGCCTCCCTAGTAGCTGGGACTACAGGCACCCACCACAATGCCTGGCTTTTTTTTTTTTTTTGGTAGAGATGAGGTCTCACTCTTGCTCAGTCAGGTGTCAAACTCATGAGCTCAGGACAATCCACCGGCCTCGGCCTCCCAGAGTGTTAGGATTACAGGCATGATTATTATATATTTTAATATGTTTTATCTCGTTTGTTGAAGGTTTTCATTTCAAAACATTGTTATTTTTGTGTTATTGTTATTAGATTTTATCATCTGATGACATACTCTCTGCATATTACTTTTTAATTTACTGTGATTACCAAAATTCTTTAGTTACATAAGTTACTCTTTTTAATTTATTATTTCTTTTGCGCTGCTATTTTAGTCAATTTGCATCCTTTTTTTGTAGTCTTAATTTTTTTTATTTTTTTATTTTTATAAAATTCTTTTGCTCTACCTTTTAAGTTTAGTTAATTCATTATTTTATTAATTTCTATAGTACAAACCATATGAGAGATTTTTTACTTTTTAGACTATATCTTATCCAAGTTTTAAATGTGGCTATCTCTCTATTTTTATATTTTCATAAGGGACATTTATTTGCATATTTAACATATTTTCATAGTGTCATTTATGTTTTCTTGGTTATGTTTAATTTAGGTAATTCTGTTTACAGCCATCTGTTCTAAAATAGTGTGGGTGAATGCTCCATCCTTCCTTTCCCACCCTAAAAGATACAATTTGATGGTGGGCTTTTGTGTTCTGTCCACTGTTATGTAAACCTGACACCTTACTGAGTTGAATATGACCTGTACATAGAGTTCTTTGCTTTTTATTCACTGATCAGTTCAAAGTCATTTCACTTACACTAAGGATTTTGTGTGATTTCTTAAGTCTTTATTATGTCATCGACAAACACTGTAACACATCACTTAACTAAACCTTTATGAATTGTATTTTTTTTTGATTTTTTTTTTTTTGCTTTTCACTAACTTGTCTATAATTTCTATTTTTACTTTCTTCTGCACCTCCCTCATTTACCTAATAAGTTAAAGTGCCTATATTTCTTTATAAAACTTCTGTTAGCGCCTCTGTGCTGGTAACACAGAGTGGGACACATGCACCGAGGGTGGCGGGTTTGAACCCAGCCCGGGCCTGCCAAACAACAATGACAACTACAACCAAAAAATACCTGGGTGTTGTGGTGGGTGCCTGTAGTCCCAGGTACTTGGGAGACTGAGGCAAGAGAATTGCTTAAGCCCAAAAGTTTGAGGTTGCTGTGAGCTATGATGCAATGGCACTCTACTAAGGGCCATGTAGTAAGACTCTGTCTCAAAAACAAACAAACAAACAAACAAACAAACAAAACTTCTCTTCAAATTTGAGAGTATTGGTTAGTTTTCAAACGCATCTAATCACAGCTTTGGAAGGATGGGCAAAGCATTACGAACTACGTTAAAAACAGCATGGTCAGATTCTTTTATTTTGTGTAAGTCTTGGAAGAAGGAAATTCTAAGATCTGGTTTCATTCTCTCATCTTTAACTGGAAATTTGAAACCCTTATTAATAGATTTAAAGACTCAGAGCTTTGCCCATTTCTTTGAACTATTTTTTGTTCCTGTCTACTCATGTTGTCGTATTGTCTTTGTTTTAGTCTCTTCTTCAGGAACACAAATTTTCATCAACTAAGCTCTTCTTTTCCTGTCTTCTTCACTCATTATCATCTCCTTTCTCTTTTTCTTTATTCTGGGAGAACTTAGGAAGTTTGTTCCAAGTTTCCTGATCTAATTCCAAATTTAGGTTTCTGTGAGGAGTTGTCAATCTGAACCTGATGTCTATTAACGTGGAGCGTTTGTCTTTTAGTTTCTTTATTTTATTCCATTCACTCATCTATTTAGCTTTTTATTTTTTCCTTATACTTAGCCAGTTAACTTTTTATCTTTGTTTGGTTTTTACTATTTATATTTTTTTCTTTGAAAACATGATGCTAATTTGATAAAAGGAGGGAGGATATAAGCCTAATTATGTTTGATCTTTTTTTCATATATACACATTTTAATAATATTGGTGTGTTGTAACCTTTTTTTAGAATTGTTAATTTGTCCATATCATATTTAGCCATTCTATTTTGGAAAATGAATTATCCATCTATTTAGATATTTTTTTAAAGACAGTATTGGAAGTTTCTTCTTTACAGCCTTACTACTATCTCTGTCTTACAGTGGAGAGGTCCTCACTTTTCAGCCTTGGAGATATTTCTTTTTTTTTTTTTCTTTTTAATTAAATGATAGCTGTGTACATTAATGCAATCATGGGGAGATATTTCTCTTACTTATCTTTCTCCACCTTTGAGAAGTCCAGTAAGACTGCCTACTCAGCCTAATTGTATTAAATAACCATGTTTTTTTTTTTTTTTTTTTTTTTTTCATTTAAAAACAAAACCTTATTTAGCTTCCAGCCAGGACTTCTGATCGGCAAGAGGAAAATCTCAGTAGCCACATGGATTGATATCTCACAGACCAATAGCAAAGGCTTGTGGAAGATGGAGCAGCTCCCTGCACATGGCCTTGGCAGACCTTGACCCCAAGGGAGGTGATGGGAGGAGGAAGGGCCCACCTACTCCTGTTTCAAGACTCCTTAGCCCTAAGCCTGTGTGTGCCTGGACTCTCTGCCTCCAGGTAAATTTCCAGGTGAAGAGTGAGGGCATCATGGCCTCAGCTATACTGTTGGCATTTAGAGGTGGTGCCCGCAGCAGTCCCAGCTTTCCCTCCAAGATAGAGAACTCAAGCGAGCTTTAGGAGTGAGAGAGCCACATTGCGGGCCTG
Organism: Otolemur garnettii; assembly: GCF_000181295.1. Classification (NCBI taxonomy): domain Eukaryota; kingdom Metazoa; phylum Chordata; class Mammalia; order Primates; family Galagidae; genus Otolemur; species Otolemur garnettii. The sequence goes on from NW_003852403.1 coordinate 28,893,039, forward strand.
ATCCCAGCTCTGCCACTGATGCTGGATGACCTTGGCCCAGCCCTTTTCTGATCTGAGCATCACTTTCCCATCTGTAAAATGAGAGCGTTTTGGAGTTGAAGGTTTTTTCTGGAGCTAATTTCCTAGAAGATGTTAAAAACAGTGATAGAGTCAGGCCACCCCCAGGACCTTGAGATCCTGCCCAACCAATGGATTTCTGATGAAACATCTTGGGGATATTTTCTTCTTCAACAGCAAGGATAGTTATTTACTTGGGCCTTTTATAAACAGTTTCTCTGGGGAATGATTTTTATAGAAAAATAGAACATTTGTGTCTAAGGCAAAAAAAAAAAAAAAAACTCTGTGGGTCTCTTTCCTGGTCTCTACTTTTGATGCTTGATAGGACAGTTTCTACTCTTTTAACTGATAACGCAATTTGCTTCAAAATGGAGAAGTAGTTATGCTCAGGAGAATCCTTGCTCTCTTGCTGGGTTTGAAATAGCCACCTAATTTTAGGCCTCCACTACCATTGCATTCAAGGATGATACTTTGAAACCAAGATTTTAAATGATGTGCTCCAAGTACATGTCAAGACTTGTTCTATCTAAAAGCTCTTGTGTCAAGCATGGAATGTTAATAGGGTACAATCTCCGGAAATTTTATGTTTATTGTGAGACACTCAGTGCTTACTTAGTTGGGGGCTGTGTATGTACACCTAAGTCTTCCCTCATTTAACACCATTCAGTATGGACAATATTTCATATGATATCCTTACCATATCCAGGATGCAGATGGTATTCTTGTCTTAGTTTAATGATGATTAAGATATTCTTTTATTTTTATATTCCATTAACAATGTCAGTTGGCCTTTAAGTAGGTTCCTCTTCTCAATGTGTTGTCTTAGTTAAAAGTCACAACTATAATAGTTCTTCATGCTAGTTCTAATTTTAAAGAAATTAAATACAAAATAAAGTTTATTTGACCTATGAAACACATTAAGAACTAATTTTTAAATGACATATTTTAACCTTGAAAGAGAGGCTTCCTCTGGAAATTCAACCTTAATCGACAAAAAGTGTGAAAATAAAAGCAAAGCAAAAAGCTGTTATTACGTATCAGTAGGGTTCTAATGTCAAATTTTAATTTGTATACCTTCTGCAAAGTAATTATTAACCTTTAGTCTTTTAGAGACTAAAAAAGTATGGCAAATGACTTTTAAAAGTCTATTCAGCTGATATTTTTGAACTTCTCCTAGGAGTCTGAGACATTTCTACAAAATAATCAAGACTGCAGATACCCTGACATCAGTTTGTCTTCTAATGAAAGGGGGCAGTCACTAATCAGAGAGTAGTAAATGCTGCCACCTATAGAGTAAAATAGGGTATTAGACAGGAATAACTATTAAGTAAGAAATACTTCACATATGGTCCAAGAAGGCCTTGCTAACAATTATATTTTAGCTGATACATTAGTTATGAGAGAGAGAGAAGAGATGTTGGGATATGAGATAATTCTGATTTAGAAAAATTAGAAAAAGACAGCCACATTGATTATGATGATTTAGAACTGAGCCATTAAGAAATGAAAAAAAAAAAACCAGACATCAATAATAAAGAAGCCTATATAGTGGTTATTATAGACAAAGAACAATGTGAAACAAATTATTTTTTTCTCCTATATTTTCATTCTTGATCTGAGATGAGAGAATTTTCCCATTTGTGGAATTCTCTTCTGTAAGTCAGTATGGTTTATGGTTTTCTGCAAATGAGATGCTCCCACTGCTGACTGTGTTGACTCCCTCCTAAACTGCTAACTTAAAAAGTGGCAGAAGTGGATCAATGTGCCGCTCAGGAGGGGTGCTCATCATTATTACAAAGGCTTTTCCCACAACTGTCTGTCAGAACAGATTCCCTTGATAACCCATTGTAGTACCAGGATCTTATATCAAAAAGTTATATTTTGAATTATTGAGTATTTTTCAGTCATTTCCTTTGAAGGGTTAATCTTTAACTAACAAAGATTTAGTTAGCGTAAACAAAGAAGTAAGCAATTTTTGACTATCCTTGACTAGTACAAAGTGTTCTCTGATCCATATTTAAAATAGTATATGTATTTTACATCAAAAAAGTACATTTTACTTCCCTTGTCAAGATTATACACTTCAAGTATCTATTATGAGTTTTCTTTTTTTATTTTTATGAAATCATAACTGTATACATTTATGGGGTACATAAGTGGGATAATGCTTTGATGTACAATGTGGAGTACTTAAATCAGACTAACATAATTATCACCTTATTTTCTGTGGTCAAATTTATTATATACTCTTAGTTGTTTTGAAATGTACCCTTGCATTGTACACATTAGGTGAGATATTTATAAAGAATTCAGCTTTAGGAAAAAACAAAACTTATTGTTTTGAAATTATGGACCAGTTTCATTACAAATATACACACACAAGCATGTGTGTACATAGCGTAGTAATTTTTGGTGCTTTGAAAAGAGTATACATATGGTATATGTGTGGGGGGGTCATATGTGTATAAATAATAGGCTCAGAGGCCATCTGTAATTAAATGACACATTCAGAATAAATCTTAGGTAATTTGACATCCAGTTCAACATATTTTTGACATCCATTCAGCATATTTTATCTAGATAATTCTGTGTGGTACAGTCATATTATACTTAATTTAAAATTTATTTATGGGATTGCTTTTTAAAATTTAAAACACGTTCAACAATGAAAGTATAAACTTCTGAACATCACATGTACTTGAAAATAAATACGATTATACATTTTGTTTCAAGATAAACACTATGATAAGACTAAGCATCTTAAGTTTGTGATAACAGATAATAATCTTAAGGATAAGTAACTATTAAATATTGAACAAAAATGAAATAACTCAGAGGTGGGGAACCATTTCTGGATGGAAGGCCACATTAATTTAGTTTAAGTCAAATAAGACTTCATTTAGATATAATTAAAAATTTACTAACTTGGGTGATGCCTGTGTCTCAGTGGGTAGGGTGCCGGCTCCATATACCAAGGGTGGCGGGTTCGAACCTGGCCCCGGCCAGCTAAAACAGCAATGAAAATTGCAACAACAACAACAACAACAACAAAAGCCAGGCATTGTGGTGGGTGCCTGTAGTCCCAGCAACTCAGGAGGCTGAGGCAAGAAAATTGCTTAAGCCCAAGAGTTGGAGGTTGCTGTGAGCGATTACACCATGACACTCTACTGAGGGCAACAAAGTGAGACTGTTTCAAAGAAAAAAAATTTACTAACTTTACTAAAGTTCCCTAATAATTTTATAAATGAAAATTATTTGTTACTTTTAAAGTTAACTGAAATTTTAATAACTTTGTTTTTATCTGCTTTTTGTTGGAAAGCATTTGAATATTTGGTTGCAGAATTGAGGTATTCATTTTCAGTTGAACTTCTAAATGGGTATCAATCATTTCTACCCTTAAGGTGATCTTGGTTGGGTTAAATAGAAGAAGACAGATTTGTAGGCATAAGTGGTTGAAGAGCAAGAAAGCAGTTTTAGGCATGTTGGTGATGGCATGGGTATTCTGCATTTTTTAGACTTTAGTTGGATCATTTTTAGCATCTTTAAATGACTTTAAAATGTATCTACTAAGAGTTCAATGAATTTCATGTGTAGTTCTTTAGGTGCCTTGCTGATAGCAAATAAGTGTTACTAAAATGCTAATTTGAGTGTGATATCATGATTCCTAAAGCCATTGAACTTTTCATATATTTTTCAATTAATAAGTCTCCAACAGCTGATTATTCTTCAAATGATAGGCAGACATCAACCTGCTCATCAATGACCTTCGCTAACTGTGGAAGATGTTCATCTGGAATTTCCCTTTCAATAATTATTTTTCAAAAAGATAGCTTTTTTTTTTTAAGAAATTCTTGGACTTTTTTGCCATGATCATATATAGACATAGTTTTACTTTGCAAAGAAATAGTTAAGTCATCTGGATTTGACATATCACATGGAGATTCTGCATTCCTATAGAAATAGTTTTTCAGTAATTCACATTGCTGATTCTATTCTTCATAAAACTTTCTGTTTTTGCAGAGATAACATGTTGGGTAATATTCATCCCTGTGATAGCCAATGCACATTTGAGTGATATAGCAAATCCACACTGAATACTTCATCCTTCAGCATTAGCATGTTATTAAACTGTATGTTGCATTTTTAAGAATATATATATCAATACTTATAACTTGTTGCAAATGTCACTTAAAATAGCTTTAGCAAACAGATTTTGCTATTGCAAGATACAATGGAAAAAAGTGAGAGTTTTGGATCTGTTAATAGTTTTTTTTTTTTTTTTTTTTTAATCTGTGTAACTAAACCCTTCCTGTTTTCCTGTCATGGAAGGTGCACTGCCTATACATACACTCACTACATTTACCAAATTCAGTCCACATCCATGACATTTATCTTGAAAGTTGTCAAAGGAATCTATTCCCCATGTTCTGTCTGCAAGAATCCTCAAACTGAGGAACACTTAGTAGCAAAGAAAATCTTCTGTTATGACCCAACTGGAGTATAAAACCTATACTGAATCAGTAGTATCAGTTGATTCATCCATTCACAGGGATTGAATAATTTACATTTTCCCTTTGACGTGTTGAATGAAGTTATTCTGTTCAGTTGAAAGCTAATTCATGCTGTTGATCAGTTAAGGTTCTTGAAGGAGGTAATCGTTCGTACTTTGAAACATTATGGGGATCTAAACATCCTACAACGTTGATAATGCACTCTTTCACAATTTCTACACTCCTGAATGGCTTCCCCCCCCCCACTATGTAAATTACTTTGTAAGTTGCTTCAGTGGCACTATTTTCAGGTCTTAGTATTGCTTGAAAGAATTGTCTTTGCCTTTGCTTTTTATTTTTTCTGCAATACAGCCTTTTGTGCCTCTCCCTCTAATTTACAATATCTGTGGGCCTATGAATGTTAGGGTGCTAATAAGTATTGAATTTCTTTAAAGTTGATATTGCAGTATCAAAAAACAAGCAAATCATCTCATCTTTCACAGAAACAGGATGATATTGCAATTCTCTGTCCTCATTTAAAAAAAAGTTTTTTTCCTTCAGCATTCTCTGTCTTCTTTGACGTGATGAGCTGTTAAGCAGACAGAATTAAAAAAAATACTGTCATGCTATGCCACTCTTCACATATACAGAAACACAGTGCCTTGTATCAAAAGCTGATAACATACTGGCTACTTGACCCGTAACCCTTGTCAACCAGCTTCCTGTGTTAGTGAGACCAGACCAGGGAGGAGGTAAGAGCTACATCGTGAGGGTAGCAGCCTCAATTTTGCCCTCCTGGCTTGCCGATTGTGCTGGTCAATCATGGAGAATTATTTTATTGAAACGTATTTTATTCTGTGGTACTTTAAATACATTCATTTATAAAATTAGGTAAAAGTATAAAAGATGAACAAAAATCGGTTAATAATGAGGGGATTTATTCTCTAAACTGTGGGTTCCTTCAAAAGGGAGATGTAGAAGCCACAGTATCCTTAGGCCATAGGTCACCCATCCTGGCATAAATGTCAGAGAAATGGTCCAGAAAAACACTATAATTCATGGGCATAAAACATGAAGGATCAAATTGGCACAAATTCCGTGATACTTTACAGCCTTCAGAAACAACTTGCTCAGTTAATTCTTCAGAGATTTGTTGTTCTAAGTTTCAGATCCGTGATCTCAAACATCTATCTGTGAAGAAATTTTTTCTATGTTTTTTTTTTTTAAACTCAGATTAATGTGAGGGTACCAATGATTGGATTATATTGTTTGCATTATTTAGGTAAAGTCCAAGTTGAAGTTCAGCCCTTCACCCGAGAGGTGTGCCATGTCCCTTCTCCTCCCTCCTCCTCCATTCCCTGCCTTGAATTTCACTGTGCTTTTCACCCCTGTGTGTGTGTGTCACTGTCTACTGGATTCATATTAGTATTGAGTACGTTTTTCTATGGTTTTAAAAGATATTTATAATTATATTTAAAAATTAAGAAGTTATTTTACTGAACGATGTATATAGAAATGTAAAAGCCAGATCCCTTGTGATATTTGATCTTTTTCTTTCTCTCATCTGGAGAGGGCAGTTGTTTTCAATAAGCCTGAATTTCACCTTCTAATTCTGTGGGACAGAATATTATCTACATGATGGGTGAAATGGTCTAACTGAACATTTCTCCTTAGGGGTGACAGGTGAATTTTCAATTTTCCACATGTTTGATAATCAGATATCTTATCCAAAAGATGCTGAATTATGTTGATTCTACATTCAAGTTCTTGAAAACAAAATTACAAACTTGTTCTAACTTCAGTCCCTGTGTCAACTAATACAGATGCATGCACATAATTAAGCACCCTTTAATTCATCTCATTCAGGATGAATTTTATACAATCCATCTAAAATAATAGATAATAATATTTAATCTGTATTCATTAACTATGCCTTTGTTGTTTTTTGAATTTATTGTTTGTAGTTTATAGATAGAAAATATCTGAAGAAGACATAGAAAGTTACATGTTGGTTTATGGCTCTTTGGGAACAAAGATTCTTTTGTGGCTGAACGCAGGGCAGATCAAGAAGTTTCGGTTCCTTTCAGAGTCCAGAGCTTGGGAAAAGTGGCTGAGAAGAGATAGATCGCCATAAATCTTCCACAGACTGATACAGGCTGAAATGAGAGCTGGATCACAAAGTCAGACCTCATATTTTCTAGTGCTTAGAAGTAGATTAAATTTCTTTGTCCCAGTGTGGGAGACTAGATTCTGTCAAAGCCAAGATGCTCATCTTAACAGGAGGAAATTCTATGACCTAAAATAAAGCACTATAATTTTAGGGCAATTTATTCATGATAAGTACAAAGATTATTTCAGTGCATTTTATGCTTCTGTAATAGAATTCACAGAGTAGGTAATTTATAATAAAACTAAATTTACTGGCTTATGGCTCTATGGTTGAATTAGTCCAAGATTAAGGGGTCAACGTCTGTCAAGAGCCTTCTGGTTTCATCACCTCTTCTGCTCTTTGCAGAAGAGCAAAGAAAGGGCAAGATGCAGCAAGAGATTCAGCTCACAGCCTTAAGCCCTTTTATGAGGGGAATTTATCCATTGATGAGGGTGGAGCTCTGATGACCTGAACGCATTTCATTAGTCCCCACCTCCCAACACCGTTCCCTTAGAGATCAAGTTTCTAAAACATGCTTTCTGGGGAACACATTCAAACTGCAGCAGGATGCATAAATATTTGTTAAGAGGATAGATATGATTATTAATTCCATTCCCTATCTTCATTAGTACATCTGAGCAAAGTATTGTAAAAATATCTGATTTAAAGCACAGGCTACCCGCTATGGCCATTAGTAGAGGATTTTCTCTTCTATTTTGGTTCTATTATCACACTTTTAAAAATAATTTTTCTTAAAAATCTGTGATGTATTTATGTTCAGTTAGAATTTAAATACCATCTTTGACTATTTACATAATTATTCATGCCTCATTTATTGAATGAGTGTTCATCCAACATTCCCTTTTTCTAAGTATTCTATAAGATTAAAAAATGCAAAACTAAGTTCAGTCTTGCTTCTTGATTTTGACCCAAAGGAATTACAGTGTAGAAGAAAAAAAAGACCATGAATAGTTAGCTTTATTTTTACGTGATAAAATTATGAACATGTTGGTGGAAGCAGAAAATGTATTTGGGTCCCAGTAGGAGTCTTTAAGAGGAGATAATATGAGCTGGGGCTTTAGTTAGTAAAAGTTTATAAGGTAGAAAAGGGCTAGAAGGGCCTTTCAGAAAATTGTTCAGTGTAAGGAAAGGCAAAAAAGGTTTCCCTAGCAAGTTCTTGGGGTAGAGGCAGGATGACATGTACTATAGTCAGAGAAAGCAACATTAATCGTGTGCAATAATGATGCTGAAAGTACTTAATTATTTTTTCTTGATTATCAACTAAATTTTATCTGCCCTGGATTTTTAAATTACATACAATCAAGACCTGAGTTTTAAAAAGATATTCCAATAAATTACATGTGTTGATCATTATGTTAAGATTCTCCAAGTTAGAGTCAATGTATAATTTTTAATAGATAGTATCTATTTCATATGAAAATACATGAAGGCATTTCCTTTTTCAAGGGACTTGCCATTGAGGTCAGATCATAAAGGAAAGCAATTGTGTTTCCCCAGATGTAGTATATAGTGTGACTGGGTACTATCATAACCATCTTCTTTCATATTCCTCTTAATGGCCTTTTAATTATTTTTAGCTAAATTGAAAATTTAATTGTAGCTATTTATATGCAGTACTAAGCTTAATTAACACATATGTACAATGTATTACTAAATATACGTGAATCCAATAGTATAAATATTCATCAACAGTGTGTTTGATAAAATTATATAACACAGGTTTCTAAAAATAGAATTTTGAGTATTCTATAGAATGTTTGTTTACTATGCTTTATTCCAGAAATAAAATGTAAATGAACTATCTTATTTACTCTAGTTGGCCTTAGCCTCCCCTTAACTACTGAATAGTGCCAATAGGATTTGATCTACTGATGTTCTGTATCTCCAGTGGCTCATCTGAGTTTGTGCCTAAATAAACATGTCTTTCTAATGGTTGACCCAAGTGTGGAGTCAACTATTTACTGGATAATTTATAGCTTATAGAGAAAAGAAAAATATATACTAAAGCCATTTAAGGTGACTGATAAATTTTTTCTCAAATCCTAGAATCTCCTTTATCTATATTGGATAACTTTAATACTTTAGTTCAATGGCACGGGGCACACTGCCTCACTATTTCCTGAAATAGCCCCCAACTCTTGGTTAGGAATACCTTCTCATTTAGCAAAAATAAATCACACAGAAATAAAGAACAGATCATTTTCAGGTGTTATAACTTTTCACTGTTAGTCACTGAGTAGGTCTTTTCCGAAGAAAGCAGTTTAAGAAAAGGTAATCTATTTCTTTCAGTGGACCTCATCTGTTTTAGTTCATTCGTACTGCTAGAACATAATATCATAAGCTAAATAATTTATAAACAATGGAAATCACATATATATAATTTTGGAGGCTGGAAAGCTTTAAGATCAAGGCACTGGCAGGTTTGATTTTTTTGAGGGCTGCATCCTCTGCTGGGGAATAATGTCATATCCTCCACTCGGTGGACAGTAGAATGGCAAAAGGGAAAACTTTCCCTCCTTGAGGTCCTTTTCTAAGGGCTCCTAATCCCATTTGTTAGGGACGAACCCTCATGGCCTAATCATCTCTTATAAAGACCTCCACCTCTAAACACTGTTACTTTGATAATCACCTGAATTTTAGGGAGGACACATCCAAACCAAACACCTTCTTTCTTGAATTTTCCAAAGTCCCACAAATTGCTTCGTTAATCCCAATTGGAGACTCATCCCTATAAAGCTGGAAGACTTTCTTTTTTAATGAGGTCTGTGAAACCACCAATACTGTTCCACACAATTCTGAAGCCCACTCTTTTCCCATTATATGAGATAATGATTTTCTCTGTATTTTTCGGTAATTTTATGAGTGATTTTCTTAGTCTTAGCCGAGAGTACTCTCACTAGTGCAGAGTCTACTAATACCACTTCTGAGGTCTTGACTTTATACATGGAGTTAGAAAACATATGCTAGTGTCCTTCTGGTCCCATCTTTCAACATCATTTCCTAATAACAAAGATTATGATAAATATGCCCATTTAAAACTCAGTGTGTAAATAAAATAGCTTTAAAAAAGTAGCTTTAAAAAATAGATTTCAAATACAGATCTTTCTACCTTTAACTACTAAACTATAGATGGCACTTTCATCAATTTACTTAATATACAGGATTTTCACTAGGCAGGGTCTTGTGTGCATACTTTTATTTTTTGTAATTTCCTTTTTTATTGTTAGGGATTCATTGAGGGTACAAAGAATTAGGTTACACTGATTGCATTTGTTAGATAAAGTTTCTCTTATAACTGTGTCCCACCCCTGGGAGGAGTGCCCCACACTGTGATCCCCGCTCCCTTCCCTCCTTCCCTACCCTGCTCCCTCATTCCCCTACCCTCTCTAACCTCCAATTCTTAAAGTTATGGCATAATTTAGTTTTCTGTAACATTCACTGCCTTATCCTCAGTTGTATTTAATTAGAGTATTTTTGCATTATTTCGGGAGTTTAAATTCATAACTTCCCTCTCTTATTAATGTTTACTTCCTGAACACATGTATATAATTATTTTATCTTCTCTCAGGTTCTGCAAACATTAGTATTCTGATCCATTCATTGGATTTTTTCTCATTATTTCTAATGGAATTTTTCTACCCCTGTGATGAATTCATGGACATCTTTCTTTATTGCTATCTATGGCCAATGGTGGTTCATTTTAAATAATACTTATTTGTTTAAATGAAACATAACTTTCTAATATGATTTATTTTTAGATATAGATTTGAGATCAATGTGTTTTTTTTTTTTTATTTGACGGATAAAACTTTTCAAAAAAAGCTTGTGTTATTCAAATAATATGTTTCTCTGTCATTCCTGGTTCTTTTCTCAGCTCAGCATCTACAGACTTCTGTTAAAGTGTGACTCAGTTTGTTAATCCCTGTGTTATTCAGGTAGCCTCTGCAGTTGGTTTTAATCTTTTAAATTTTTGAATTGTGGATTTATTTCACAAACTATTATTCAACTTCACTACTGTAGATACCTCTGAAGAAAAATTGAAGCAGACAGCTGATTGGGGGAACCTGAGAATCCTACTGTCTGGATCATTCTTCAGGCCTCTAGCCCAGTTGTGATCCTGCATCTGGTGAGAATCGCTGCTCTGTAGTTCTCCTGACTATTATACAGAGCTTTGCAAAATAAAGAGAAACACATGTTGGCAACCATCTTCCAATTTTCACCAGCTGCCTACATACGCATGTTTATATTTTTGGAAGAGGACTTAATTCCTATGTGGCCAAAACATTATAAAATCTTAAAAACAGCTCATCAGTCTGACTTCAGTAAGACAAAATATTTTAAACTCACAGTCTCCTAAAGTTTTTAAGGAACTATTGAACAGAATTAAATTATACTTAGGACAAACTTTCGTTCATGAGGTTGACATATGGCATGTAACCAGTTCATTACTCTTCTGTTTTAGAATTAAGAACAAATCAGTTTCTTGAAGGTGTTGAACACTATTGGCAGCCCTTTCTTCCCCAGAACCAAGTTATTTTGGACCCCCAGGGGCAGTTGGTTTTCACTGTTGTTGCTCTTTGAGTAGTTCCTCCTTTTTCCTAAACCCCATTCCCTTAACTATCATTGATTCCAAAGAATAAAGAGAGGGAAAAGCTGGCCCAGCACTTATCTGAATTATAAAAACACAAGAGTGAATAGGAACCAGTAATAGAAACAATAGGCAATTACCACTGAGAGAACAATGCCCTGTTGGGTCATGAGAGGTTGTTTGTTTCAGTTTATTTGGAGCTTTTTCCACTTTGATTGTTTACCAAAATATTTCCTGTCTCTCCTGTTTCTCTGGTTGTTTTTATCTTTATTCTTTCCACTTCAGCTCAACACATACATGTTATTTAACTCTAGATACATATAGAAGAGTTATTCAAATATGCTTGCCTTTAGAAAACTGTGCACCATTTATTAAAACCTGATTCCCAGCAATACGGTAGATCGGATGAAGCAACATTTCTGGTGGATAGGGCAACTGAGTTTATATACATACATATAAACATATATATTAGACATACTGTAGAAAGATATTTTTTTCTTCAGTACTAATCTACTAAAATAAACCAATTTTGTAATCACAAAGACATTGATTGGTTTAAGCCACTTCTACTAGTTTTACTTGTGTTACTTTAAGCAATTTACTTAACCCATTTAAATTGGTTTCCTCATCTGTAAAAAGAAAATAATGGGATTATGTCATAAGGTTTGCCTAAAAATTCATTGAGAGAATGGATGGTAACATTTAGCTGAAAATGTGTCACCAAGTAAGTAGTGAATAAATGAGCTCAAGTGATTTTGCCAACATTGGTCTTTACTTGGAGTTTTAAAGTAAAATCTGGCACATGTTGAGTTTTTTGAGATTGCTTGTGAGACTGGTATTATAATCATGGCAGAATTTTAGAGTAACACCTATTTTTCCTTCACAAGACTTAACACAGTGTTGGACATAAAGAACTACATTCAATAATTATTCATTGAACGAATTAGTAATTGAAAAAAATATGACAATATTATTGTCAAAATATTTTCCTCCCTCAGCTCTTGCATGATAAATATGTTAGGGTAAATGACAAATTTAATCTATTTGAACAAGAATTACAAATACAACAACTACATACCACAATTATGTTTAAAAATTATTTTCCTAGAATAAAGTCCAATCACTTTATTATAACTATGATCTATACAGATGGAATGCCTGTGTGGGCATTCATACAAGGGAAGAGAAGTTACAAGATTCTCTTATGTAACAATTCTTAATTCAACTTTGTGCCTTTTCTCCCCCTTTTCATGATGATTCTTATAAACATTTTTATCCCTGTAAAAATGTAGCAAGCCAACTCCATCCTCTCTTCGGATGACAACAATTTCTAGCTATCCAAGACTGGTGAACTCATTCAACAGAAGATTACCCTTACCCTATTTGTACCTTGTCCTGATATATCTTATTTATTCTTTTTTGTCTCAGAAGAGATGATAAATCTCTTTAAATCAAGATATAGTGACTCTGCTCTTAGTTACTCTTCTCTTATGGTATCCTGCTAACTCTTTTATTTTTATCTTTGCATTTTTATTATTTTAATTTCCAATTAAGTCTTACTGTGACCATAAAAAAGATTTATATGCTTCTCTTTATCCAGAAAGAAAACAAAACTCAATCATATATGTCTACCTCAGAAATTACTATGTTTTTACCTTATTTTCATGATTGAAAACTATTAAAAATTTGTTTATCTTTGTTTTTTTTAATTTTTTAAAATATATTGAAACATATTAGTAAACTAGACAATGTACATAAAAGCCATAATAATCTTCCATTCACATATATCATATTTTTTTCTTTTTTTTTTCCTTTTATTAAATTATATATACATAGATCATGAATACATTTATGCCTGTGTGGGATTCCATGTGTTGATTCTTTGCACAAATTGGAGTGCTTCCATCCAACCAATCAACATAGCTTTCACCTCATTCACTTAATAACTAGGTTAAGACATTTGTGTTCTATACTTGATAGATTAGACTTGTACCCTTGCAATATGCTCCATAGGTGTGGTCCCACTGTTCACCCTCCCTCCATCCAAGCACTACCTCCCCTTCCATCTCCTTCCCCTTCTCTCCTTCATCCTGGGCTATAGTTGTAATTCATCTTTTATATGAAAATGTGAGTGATTATAAATTGGTTTCATAATAGTACTGAGTACATTGGATATATTTTTTTGCCATTCCGGAGATATTTTACTAAGAAGAATATTTCCCAGCTCCATCCATGTAAACATAAAAGAGGTAAAATCTCCATCTTTTTTTAATGCTGCATAGTATTCCATGGTATACATATACCGTAATTATTACACCATTCGATGAGCATTTGGGCTTCTTCCATGACTTGGCAATTATGTATTGAGCTGCAATGAACAATCTGGTGCAAATATCATTGTTGCAAAGTAATTTTTGTTTTTTTGGATATACTCCTAGTAGAGGAGTTGCAGGATCTAATGGCGGGTCTACATTTGGATCCCTGAGTGTTCTCCAAATTTCTTTCCAAAAGGAACATACTAGCTTGCATTCCCTCTAGCAGTGCAGAAGTGTTCCCGTTTCTCCACATCCATGCCAGTATCTTTAGTTTTGTGATTTTGTGATGTGGGCTACTCTTACTGGAGTTAGATGATATCTCAAAGTAGTTTTGGTTTGCATTTCTCTGATGATTAACTATGATGAGCATTTTTTCATGTGTTGTAGACCATGTGCCTGTCTTCAGAGAAGCTTCTGTTCATGTTTCTTGCCCACAATGAAATGGGATCACTTGTTCTTTTCTTCTTAATAAATAAGTTTGAGTTCTGTGGATTCTGGTTATTAGACCTTTGTCAGAAATATAACTTACAAATATCCTCTCCCATTCTGAGGGCTGTTTACTTGCTTTACTTACTGTGTTCTTGGCTTTACAGAAGCTTTTTAGTTTGAGCAGATCCCAGTAATATATTTTTGGTGTTGCTTAAATTGCCCTGGGGGTTCTCCTGATAAAGTATTCTCCCAGGCCAATTTCTTCAGGTGTTTCTCATGCACTCTCTCTAAGAATTTTTATAGTTTCATGTCTTAATTTTAAGTCTTTTATCCAGTGAGAGTCAATTTTTGTTAGAGGAGAAAGGTGTGGGTCCAGTTACAGTCTTCTATAAGTCACCAGCCAATTCACCCAGCACCATTTGTTAAATAAGGAATCTTTCCCCCAATTTATATTTTTGATAGGCTTATCAAAGATCAAATGATGATAAGTGTCTGGATTAATCTCTTGGTTTTCCATTCTGTTCCATATATCTACCTCTCTTTTTTTTTGTGCCTGTACCATGCTATTTTGATCACTATAGATTTATAGTACAGTTTAAAGTCTGGTAGCGTGATTCCTCCTGATTTGTTTTTATTTCTGAGTAATGTCTTGGCTATTTGAGTTTTTTTCTGTTTCCATATGAAATGAAGTACTATTTTTTCCAGATCTTTAAAGTATGACAGAGGTGCTTTAATAGATATTACATTAAATCTATAGATT
>NW_003852403.1:28907879-28932832 GCF_000181295.1 Otolemur garnettii
AGAGTCTCAAGCTGTCCCCCTTGGTAGAGTGCCATGGCATCACAGCTCATAGCAACCTCCAACTCCTGGACTCAAGTGAGTCTCCTGCCTCTGCCTCCCAAGTAGCTGGGACCACAGGTGCCCACCACAATGCCTGGCCATTTTTTGGTTGAAGCCGTCATTGTTGTTTGGTGGGCCCAGGCTGGATTCGAACCCTCCACCTTAGGTGTTTGTGGCTGGTGCCTTAGCCACTTGAGTCACAGGCACCGAGCCAACAGTGTTGATTCTTCTCAGCCATGAGAAGAATGTGTGTTTTTTCATTTATTAACTTCTTCAGCTATTTCTTTTCTCAGAGTTTCATAGTTCTGTTTATAGAGATCTTTCATGTCCTTGTCCTTTTTTAGGTACACTCCCAGATATTTCATTTTCTTTGACACTATTGTAAAGGGAATAGAGTCTTTGATTGTTTTTTCAGCTCGACTATTGTTGGTATATATAAAGGCAACATCTGCAAAGAGTGACAGTTAGATCTCGTCTGATCCTATTTATATACCCTTGATTGCCTTCCCTTGCCTGGTTGTGATGGCTAAGACTTCCATTACAATGTTATAAAGCAGTGGAGACAGTGGTCAACCTTGCCTGGTTCCTGATCTGAGTGGAAATGATTTCAATTTTACTTCATTCAGTATGATATTGGCTGCGGGTTTGCTGTAGATAGCCTCTATCAGTTTAATAAATGTCCCTTCTATATCTATTTTCTTAAGATTTCTGATCATGAAAGGATGCTGGATATTATCAAAAGCTTTTTCTACATCAATTGAGAGAATCGTATGGTCTTCATTTTTTATTTTGTTTATGTGATGTATTATATTTATAGATTTATGTATATTGAACCACCTTTTAATGATTCATTCAACAAATAATAATTGAATATAGTTCTTTATGTCCAACACTGTGTGAAACCCTGAGAGAAAACCCACTTGGTCGTGATGTATAATTTGTTTGATGTGTTTTGGATTCTGTTTGCTGAGATCTTATTGAATATTTTTACATCAATATTCATTAGAGATATTGGTCTATAATTTTCTTTTCTTGTTGAGTCTTTTCCTGGTTTGGGGATCAGGGTGATATTTGCTTCATAGAATGTGTTGAGAAGTATTCCTTCCTTTTCGATGTTTTGGAAAAGGTTAAGTAATATAGGTACTAGTTCCTCTTTAAAGGTTTGGTAGAATTCTGATGTGATGCCATTTGGTCCTGGACTCTTCTTTTTTGGGAGATTTTGTATAGTTGATTCTATTTCAGTACTTGATATAGGCCTGTTCAGCATTTTCACTTCTTTCTGTTTAAGTCTAGGAGGCTGGCATGCTCCCAAGTATTGGGCAATTTCTTTCAGATTTTCATATTTCTGAGAATAGTTTTTTATAATATTCATTAAGGATTTTTTTAATTTCTGAGAGGTCTGTTGTTCTTTGGCCTTTATCATTTCCTATTGATGATATTAGAGATTTTACTCTTTTATTTCTGGTTAGGTTAGCCAATGGTTTATCTATTTTATTGTCCTTTTCAAAAAACCAACTTTTTGATTGGCTGATCTGTTGTATAATTCTTTTGTTTTCAATTTCTTTAATTCTGATCTAATTTCAGTTATTTCTTTTCTTTTGCTGGGTTTGGGGTTGGTGTGTTCTTCCTTTTCCAGTTGCTTGAGTTGTCTCATTAAATTGTTGACTTCCTTTGGTTCCATTCTTTTGAGGAAGGCTTGCAACGCTATAAATTTCCCTCTTAGGACTATCTTTGCGGTATCCCAGAGGTTCTGGTAATTCATGTCTTCATTATTGTTTTGTTCCAAAAATTTTGTAATTTCCTTCTTAATCTTATCTATGACCTAGCTATCAGAGAGCATGAGGTTATTTAGTTTCCATATTTTTGTATGAGTATGGAGATTCCTGTTGTTACTGAGTTCAACTTTTATTTCATGATGGTCTAAGAAGATACAAGGAATAATTTCTATTCTTTTAAATTTTCTGAGGTTAGACTTGTAACCTAAGATGTTATCAATTTTGGAGGATGTTTTATGGGCTGATGAGAAAAATGTGTATTCAGTTCTGTTAGGATGAAATGTTCTGTAGATGTCTGTTACATCTAGTTGTTGAATGGTTAAGTTTAAATCTAGAATTTCCTTGCTTAGTTTCTTATTGAAGGATCTATCCAACACTTCCAAAATCTCTGACTAGTACGGTGCTGGAGGTTATCAAGTTACTCATGTCTGTTAGGGTGTGTCTTATAAACTGAGGAGACTTCTAGTTGGGTGCATAAATGTTAATATTTGAAATCTCCTCATGTTGAATGTTTCCCTTGACAAAAATGAAGTGGACATTCTTATCTTTCTTTACTTTTGTTTGTTTAGAGCCTATTGTGTCTGTGAATAAAATTGCCATGCCTACTTCTTTCTGATTTCCATTTGTCTGAATTGTAGATGTCCATCCTTTCACCCTGACACTGTAATTATCTTTTAAGGTAAGATGAGATTCTTGAATGCAGCAGATATCTGGCCTGAGTTTTTGTATCCAGTCAGCCAACCTGTGCCTCTTTAGAGGACAATTTAAGCCATTCACATTAACTGAGAGTATTGATAAGCCTGGTAGTATTTGGGGTGTCAATTTTTTTGAAAGTCCAGTGGACATTTTTAAACCTTTCACCACTTTGGAAGTTGGAGTTTGATCAAGTTTCTGAATGGGTCTATTTTGGTGATAGAGCATTGTGTTGGTCATTGTGGAGGATGGGTCTGAGAATATCCTGGAGAGCTGGTTTAGTTATGGCAAATTTCTTCATCATGTGAATGTCATTAAAGTATTTAATTTCTCCATCATAAATGAAACTCAGTTTAGCAGGATACAGGATTTTGAGTTGAAAGTTGTTTTGTTTTAGAAGGTTAAACGTTGATGACCATCTTTTTCTGGCATGAAAAGCTTCAGCAGACAGATGTGTAGTCATTCTAATATTCTTCCCCTTGTAGGTTATGGTTATCTTATGTCTGGCTGCTGCAGAATTTTCTCCTTCCTGTTAGCTTTGGCAAAGTTAATTGTAATGTGTCCGGGAGATGCTTTATTTGCATTGAGTAATGCTGGGGTTCTGAAACTGTCTGCTCTCTGAATTTCAGTATCTCATGCTATGTTGGGGAAGTTCTCCTCAATTATCTCTTGGAGTAAAGCTTCTGTGCCTCTTGGAACATCTTCTTCTCTTTCAGGGATTCCTATAAGGTGAATATTTGCTTTTGGGGAGTAGTTCCACAGCACTTTAAGAGAATGATCTGTTTTTGCTCTCTACTTCTCTTCCTCTTTGAGCATTTGGGAACATTCAAAAGCTTTGTCTTTGATGTCAGATATTCTTTCTTCTACCTGTGCCATTCTGTTACTGAGGGATTCCACTATATTTCTCACATCTTGGAGGACTGCGAATTCTTTTCTCAATGTGTCAAAATCTTTGGTGATTTTGTCTTTGAAGTCATTGAATTCTTTAGACAATTTTTGAATTATTCCTAGAATTTCTAATTCCAACTTCCATTCTGTTAATCTTATTTGCCATCCAAATTCTGACTTCAATTTCTGACATATCAGCCATTTGTATATAAATAGGATCATCTCATGTGTCTGCCTTGTCATTCCTTGGGGGAGTTGATCTACTCTGGTTATTCATGTTGCCAGAGTTTTCTGGTGATTCCACCCCATGAATATTTTTCACCGTTTAGCTAGATGTGCAAGAAAGGTGAAATTGGATTTGGGGCTCCTGGAGTTCAGTTAGCCAGCCCTTTGCCAAGGAGCTGGGACTGGTGGCTGTAGTTTTTCCCCTACTTTGCAAAAGACCATACAGTATTACAGTCTGAGACTCTGGGAACATACTTGGTGTGGTGGGGTTAGGTGATTTTGTCTTGTATTTAGCTGATATTTCTCTAATTCTGGTGGATCAGTGACTCTGGGTTGAAGTCTCAGCTGTGAAGAAATACAAGCAACTAAGACACCCTGCCTGCCACAGGCAACAACAACTGGAAGAGGAAAGTCAACTCTTCCCACTACCACACAACCCGGTTACCACCCTGGGGGTCCTTAGGTGATTGGCCCAGGTTAGGATTTCTAAACCAATTGACCCAGTCAGTACTAACTATCAAGTGGGAGAGTTTGAAATGTCTCCAGCAACTAGATAGTGGAGGTATACTAGCTGCTCAAGTGTGGCTAGCTCCAGTGCTCTGTGGAGTCAGAAAGGCCCACCCAGTAGCAGAGTTGAGGGGCTGGTGTCTCTTTTCCCTCCTTACTCCTCTTTCATGCCCAGTACCTGGTAACCCCACAGGGCTGTGGTCCTGTTCCCTCCTATAAGCAGATGTGCCAGGGCTTTGCACCAGACAGAGTTGAAGGAAATTCAATGCCTCCCTCAGCCCAGCCACCACCTCCAAAAGCCGGCCTGCTTTGGGTACCCAATGGCAATATAGGGAGTATCCCACCTGAGCTCAGTCCAAACCTGAGGATAATAAGTCAGCAAATAATTTTCTCCCTCAGCCACCATGCCTTTGCCCCAGCCACTCTGCAGTACAAGAATCCCTATAGGGCAAGCTCTGGCTTCCTCTGGCAGTCCTCAGAGTTGGGGAGGTGTCTCTTCAAAATTAGATCCCTGCAGGATCTCTCTACTGTTGCTGAATCTTCATGGAAGGTGTCCCTGTGCTGCTTCCTGGAAGCTCACATGGCCAGAAAGTGGCTAGAGCCACTGTTCTGGCAGGGCGGAATGTGGGTCACGGAGGTTTTGGCAGGGTGGAGCTGGGCATGCAGAGGTTCTGATAGGGCAGAGCGCAGGGTGCTCAGCTCCCAAGCTTCCTCCTGAAGCTGGTTTGCACTTTCATAGAGCCAATGCTGACAGCCTCCCCTACTTTGTCTGTCTGCACTACTGCTGGGCTCACTGTTGCAGTGCAGCTTTTCTACCACGGACCTTGCAGTGCCTGGTCCTAGCAATGAACTACAGATATTCCAGTCTCTGCCAGGGGTCAGGCCTCAGGACCATCAGGTGAGGGGAAAGGGTGGACTGAAATTTCAAAATGGCAGGGAAAATGTTAGTTCAACTTTCATTTGGCAGGAGAGCACTCAGGGTCACAGTAGAGTCTCTCTGGAGAAGTAGTCCCTGCTTCCAGCAACTCTCACCTGTGGGGTGAGACAAGAGGACCTCAGTTTATCACTTGCCTGTAGAAATCCCACAGCCAGCAAAGAAAAAAAAAATTCTTGGGGGAGGGGACACTCTTTTTCTTTGGGATGAGTTTTGTACCTGATATTTGCTTTCTTGGAGTCGCAGCTTGCCTCAGCAGAGGTGACGTGCAGTTATCACTCTTCTCTCTCAGCTCAGCTCCCAGTCTTCAGCTTTATTGGGTACTTTCTGGTCATTATCCTTCCCTTTGGAGGGGAGCTTCTGTCAAAAGCTGGCTCCAGTGGGCCATCTTGTCCCTCCTTCCTATCTCTGTTTTAATGCTGCCATTTAACCTTTAACCCATTGTGTAATGACTCACTTTTTAGATTCCTCAATAACTTACTTCTCTCACTCTGCAAATGCAGATTTGCCCCAATAATTGTTGGGGTATGTCTTTGTTCCATGCTTGTTTCTTTATATGCTGCCTCTCATAGACTACAATGGATTTGATTATCATTCTAATATCTATACTTCCTAAATTAAAATGTGTAGTAGTAAGGTGCTGTTCCTTGCCTCTCACTCGTATCTTCTTCACTTCCTTCAGTTCATGCTTTACACTTTAAAACTGTTCTCACTGGGAACTTTTGCACCTGAAATAGTAAATTGGTATACCATCTGTTTTCCCACAAAAATATTCTCCAGACGTTGATGTGCTCTCCTTCAAGCTTTAAGGCATTTTCAAATCCTCCCCATCATTCTTGCTTTAGAGCTTCCATTAAACAAGTTATATCATCCTGTCCACTTTTCTTGCCCACTTATTATAGAGGCTGTTTTCCTGTCTAAGGTTCTTATTGCTTGAGGCATTAGTTTTATCCCCCCACATTATATTTCTATATTTATCTATTTATGGTTGACTTCTGCACAAGTTATGAAGTAGAACTTGTGTGAACATGTAAGTCAGCCAGGTAAGTCAGAAACTAGAGGGAAAACACTCATTCTTGATTAGCAGTCCTCAGCCTTTTTGGCACCAGGGATCAGTTTCATGGAAGACCATTTTTCTGTAGATTAGGGGGGAGGGGACAGGTTTTGAATGATTGAAGCCTCTTATATTTATCATGCATTTTATTTCTATTATTATTTCATTGTAATATGTAATAAAATAATTATACAACTCACTATAATGAAGAATTACTGGAAGCCCAAGGCCTTAAGATAGTCTCATCTGGAGGAGATGAAAGACAGTGATTCCTGAAGTTTGTTGCTTCTCCCATCTACTCTGTAATCTCTTTTTGGTTCTTGTCACTACAGAAAACCCTGTTTCACAAAGATAGGATGTAGGAAATGGGACCAGACTTTTCAGTGCCTTTGTGGCACTCTTGGGATATTCGACCTTGACTTTAATCCAGAACGCATGGAAATTAGAAGTTGTCTTTAAGGCTGCTGTCAATTGTGATTTTGCACAGTTCATCCTCTTCAAGCAAAGAGTTGATTCACCTAGCTTGTTCACAAATGGGTCCTGAATCCATTCCTTCCCAGTTAAGGGGTGTTCTGTGTTTGGGAAGTTATGCTTATACTCTTTTGGAAGCTGAGATAGGTGATCATACACCAGTTGGGAGAAAGAAGACTATGTTTCAGTCTGTTTCAAAATCTCTGTTAATGTTTGAAACGTGTCAAAAATCCCAGTGTTTACTCATCACCCTTATAATTCCAGTTCGGCTTTGAATGTAGCTACTTTATCTGCCAACTTGAAAACTATTGTTCTCCCCTGAACTGACAGATTGAGTTTATTGAGCAGTTTGAACATGTCACACAAATAAGCAAGTTTTTCAACTCATTCTGTGTCACTGAAATGTGCTTCCCGTGGTGACTGTTTTCCTGAAGAAAAATTCTGGCTGGTGATCTGCCTTTAGTGAGGTGTCTCACTTCTGTGTATAAGAGCAGACATGTGAGCTCTGCAGAGATGCTCAAACAACCATGAGTTTAGGAGTTAAAGACACGCACTTTCATGTGGTTGATAACTTTAATCACATCCTGCCAAGCATTGCTCAGTTTGGATGACATTGTTTAGGTAGCCATTGTTTCTGTATGGGTGATACAGTACATGGACTCATATTCAGAAGCAGCCTTCTTGACCTGGGCAGTGAAACCAGAAAGCTTCCCGGTGATGGCACTGCTCCATCTGTGTAAACTGGCCAATTCAGTGTTCCTGATATGTAATCATTCAAAGACTTGATAGTTCTGTGGACTTGGTGTTGGTTGACAACAAAACTCTACATAACATGTTCTCATGCACTTCTTCCTGAAAAAATGCATCACACAAAAACCTTGTAGCCTGTCAATATCAGTAGACTCATCAATCTGGATTGGATACCATGGTGACACATTAATCCTTTCTAATAATTAAGCCTCTGCTATTTCATTAATTCATCAGGCTATTTAAAAGAGAAACAAAAGCCTCATTTTGAACTGCAACCTCCACTAAAGTTCATGGCAAATTTCCTTAGCAACAAGTAGGATTAATTCTTTGTTAATATCAATAGCCAAGGACTTCTTAGATTTAGCAATGTAGTTTTAGCCACTAAGAAAGATTGAGTGCAGACACATTTAATGAATTGGTGGCCTTCAATAATTGCTTCTGTTCACAATTTTTCTGTCATTCTTTTGAAAATCCCCAAAGGCCTGTCTTTTAATAAAGGATATTTGGCCTCCATGTGGCAAAGCAGTTTTGAAAATGTCATGGCTTCTTTGGTTAACCAGTTGAAAGATATTTATACAAAATGAGCATAGAGAATGTGAATCACCTGTTGCAATGAATGATATTTTCTTTCAAACGCATGTGTCATTTTGTTGGAAGACTCATTAGAGTAGCAGTTCTCAACCTGTGGTCACGACCCACAGGAACTGTATTAAAGTGTGATGGCATTAGGAAGGTTGAGAACCACTGCATTAGAGTCTTCTGCTGTGTCTTCACTGGGTCTTTCCTTTTTCAAAGATGTTCTCTGGCAATGTTTCTTTTCTACTAATTTTTGCTATGATTGGCTTACCAAAACTGTGACTGAGATAGGTGCTCAGTGTGGGAAAGAGTGCAGATGGAAATGATAAATAAAATAATGGATGGGTCACAGACTAAAATCAGTGCTCAATACTGACTTAAAGAATTGCAGTGGTACAATTGAAGTATGATGATCACCTGTCACTATAAACCTTGACAACAGAAGCAGTTTAATTATCATTTGCCAGTCATTTGCCAGGGTTTTGATATAGGATCTGCAAGCCATTGATTTATTATGGGCTTTGTGCAGTCAAACCTCTCTACTAATGATAATCTGTACAGTGCTAGCATCACCACCTCAGCTCCACATCAGATCATCAGGCATTAGATTCTTATAAGGAACTCACAACCTAGTTCCCTCACATGTGTGGTTTATAGTAGAGTTCAGGCTCCTATGAGAATCTAATGTTGCCATTGTCTGGCAGGGGTGGAACTCAGGCAGTGATGTAAGTGATGGTGAATACAGATGAAGCTTCCTTTGCTCACCTGTAGCTAAACTGTTGCTGTGCGCTCCTTTACTAGGAGGCCTACTAGGCCTGTGGCCTGGGGGTTGCCGACCTTAGTTCTAATGAGTTGTAGTATCAAGTATTTGTTGTTATATAATATATGATATTATATAAATAGAATTAAATATATGTATGTTTCAGGAAGTGAAAATTCAGAGTATAAACATTAGATAAATTTTGTTGCCTATTGTTCCTACCATAGCTTAATTCTTATTTGTTGCTGCCATAATTCTGAAATTTATTTTATATATAATTCTAAGAGCTCATTTTCCTGTGATAAAATGTTAATTTTGTCCCCTAGTTGCTACAAATATTAAAATGACTCACATTGTGCTATAGAATAATGTGAAAACTTGTAATATTGTCACTTTTAACTATATTGATCAATATTTCTTGCAAACTCTTGATGTGCATGTCTGTTGTGTGAGCCTTTCTACTTTACAGATTAATACTGAACACCAAAAAAAATCATGAAATTTTAAATTCTAAGAACATGATATTGAATAATCCATACTATGTTATAGTTAAATTATTCTACATAAAAGCATCAATAAGTTATAATAAGCTGCTGCTGAATTCTAAGAATACGTCCTTTGATAAAATACATATTTTGTAACTCTTCTAAAAATGTTTAAATCATACTGAGCTATGATTAATATATATATTTTGACTCAAAGTCAACAATTATTCACAGAAGAATTATATGTGATTATAAAATCAGTATCTAAGAGTCATACAAGTAGATGAGTACAATAATTTTAAGAACAATAAAAGATAATTGTTATATAGTCTTTAAAAATGGGCTCTAAAGAGTGGAACTTTAAAATGAAAAAGAAAAAGCAGTTTTAAAACATTCACTTG
Organism: Otolemur garnettii; assembly: GCF_000181295.1. NCBI lineage: Eukaryota > Metazoa > Chordata > Mammalia > Primates > Galagidae > Otolemur > Otolemur garnettii. The sequence goes on from NW_003852403.1 coordinate 28,917,438, forward strand.
ATTTAGTTAAGATAGGATTTTTTTTTTCTGATTGCCTAATGAACATGATCTTTACAGAAGTTTTGAAAATAGAGAACATGGAAAAGAACATAAAAATCATCTGAAATTTCATGAACCCGATCCAAGTACAGGGACATTTTGGTTATCTCTCTCCAACCCTCTTTATCACCCTCTCTCTTTCCATCTTCTCATCTCTCTTTGCCATTACTTTCATTTCCGTTGGCACACAGATGCAGTCTCTCTCTCTCTCTCTCCCTCACACACACACACATGTGCATACCAATACTACCAGAATTTGGATCGGGAAATGGCATAATTTATGAAAATACACATAACACGGGAAGTGGGAGATGCAGAGAGAAAGGTTGTATGCCTCCTAACCAATTTAGATTTTATCTCATGGACACCGGAAATCTTAAGTGGGAGCATGATATAATCAGATTCTGCTGTCAAGAAGATGTTTAAAAATCCTATTTCGATTTTCGAAAAAAATGGTTTTGCTGGAGCCTGAAGAATGAATTGAAGAAGAACAGCAGTGACTGCTGGCAGGCTGCCAAGATAAGAGGTTGTCACTACAATCTAGAATAGAAACAATGAAGACCTGAAGTACGCACAGCCAGCAACAGTGGGATAGCAGAGGGAGTCACATTCCTGAGTATATAAACGTAGCATTGATGGGTTTGCATGCCAATTAGATGTGATCTTTGAGAATGTAAGGAAGTACAGAGAATCTTTTAATTTCTGAATCCCCTGGCCAAATGGATGCTATGCCTTTTCTTGAGATAGAATGCACAAAGAAAGAAAGATATGCGTTCAGTTCTGAATCTTGATTTTGATTCACTTATGAGATATATGAATGATGTCATTTAATACACATTTGAACGTGTGGGTCCATAGTTTACCTCTGAATCATAGGGTACATGTATTTACACAAACATGTGTACACAAGTACATGCATGGACACACACAGGCATGCTACATACAAACTGTGTGACACGTTCATGGATGCAACTAACCAGAGAAGATTCTATGCCTGGAGACCTCATAAGAAAATGTACGGAGTGTTCCTCAGGATTTTCTCTTTGAAGGATGGGAAGCTTAGATACTTACACATAAATTTCCAATCCACCCCATTTCTCGTGTAATAAGTCTAATGTTTTTCCAACTGCTTTTTACCACTATAGAAATCCTGGCTTCAAAAATATTTCCAAAGGGCAAAACAATATGGCTGGTAACATGCATAGAACTCTCTATCATACCTGAGCTGAAATCAAAGGTAGGCTAAGGAGATTTAACCAAGAAACCAAATGCATCTGCTGCAGAATAATAAGAACTAGACCACTGTTACTAGGTGCAGGGCACAGAACCTTCCTATGTGGTTTCCTCATTATCTGCCCAAATCTTTGAAATATTTCCTTATTAAACTCTTCTTAAAATACTCAATTTGAGTGCACTGTTTTCTGCCAGTACTCTGACACATACTCTGTCAGTAATGGTTGGCAATATGATCTTTGCGAATATCCAACAGTCAGCCCTCCCTATCCTCAATGTCGACTAGAGTCCTAAGTGTATTGCACAGTACACAGGCCCATGCTCTAAATACACGACTGGAAGTGTGTTTTATTAAAATGCATCCATGTTTGCCAGGTTTTCTGTTTATAATGAGTAAATAATGTACTTGTGCTTAGTAGAGCACTGGGTAGAGCAAGTCCCCCTAGCAGGATGTTGACAAGGAATGTATTCTTTAAGGAAAAGATAGATGATAAAATTCATCTCTGACACTGAAAAACTGAGGACATGGAGACCTACTGTTTTTAGGTATTTCTTATAATAGAAAACTTTTATATAGTATAGTCCTAGCGCTTGGGAGGCTAAAGCGGGTGGATTGCCAGAGCTGACAAGTTTGAAACCAGCCTGAACCTGAGCAGGACCTCCTCTCTAAAAATAGCCGGGCATTGTGGCAGGCACCAGTAGTCCCAGCTACTTGGGAGGCTGAAGCAAAAGCATTGATTGAGCCCAAGAGTTTGAGGTTGCTGTGAGCTGTAATGCCATGGTATTCTACCATGGGTGACAAAATGAGACTATGTCTCAAAAAAAAGGAAAAAGAAATCTTGAAGAAACTTTTTATTCATTATATTCAACATGTGGATTTCTTTGTTCTTCAAAACACTATAAAGGATAGAATTACATGTTTCACATGTAGTCTGTGACAAAAGAATACAACAGTTTTTGGAACCTGTTTGTTCTTTCCTTGACCTTTTCATTTTTTTCTCACTGTAGAAAATTGTTGCTCACTAATAATTTATTATGGAACAGATTCCTCATGTGGATATAAGTATAATTTATGTGTATATATATATATATATATATAATTGAAGTGTATACAGATATACACATTTTATATACATGTAAAAGCAGAACTTCCTGTTGCAATATGATTCATTTTTTCCCCATAAAAGTGGAGTGAGTCTGGCTTGGAGCCTGTGGCTCAAGCGGCTAAGGCATCAGCCACATACACCTGAGCTGGCGGGTTTGAATCCAGCCTGGGCCCACCAAATAACAATGATGGCTGCAACCAAAAAATAGACAGGCATTGTGGCAGGCGCCTGTGGTCCCAGCTACTTGGGAGGCAGAGACAGAAGACTCGCTTGAGCCCAGGAGTTGGAGGTTGCTGTGAGCTGTGATGTCACAGCACTCTATCCAGGAGGACAGCTTGAGGCTCTGTCTCAAAAAAAAAAAAAAAAAAAAAAGTGGAATGAGTCCCAATGTTGTAGCTCATGCCAGTAATCCTAGCTCTTTGGAAGGCTGAAATGGGAGGATCACTTGAGACTTGGAGTTCAAGAGAAGTCTGGGCAAGATCCAATTTGAATAAAAAATAAAGAAAGAAAGAATTAGTTGGGCATGGTGGCCTGTACCTATAATCTCAGGCAATCAGGAGACATGAGGCAGGAGGATCATTTGTGTACAGGGGTTCAAGGCTCCAGTGAGCTATAATTGTGCCTTTGCACTCTAATCTGGATTACAGAAAGAGACCCTGTATCAGGCGTCCTCAAAGTATAGCCTGCGGCCCACATGCGACCCACCTAGGACGTTTATCTGGCCCGCTGGGTGTTTTTACTGCCACTGCCTGTCAGTTCATCCCAGGGCCCACAGTCCAGCCCTCCAACGGTCTGAGGGACAGTGAACTGGTCCGCTGTTTAAAAAGTTTGAGGGCCTCTGCAAAAAGAATGAAATAAAAAGAAAATGGAGTAAGAGACTTACAGATAATATTGTAAAAGAGTGAGGAGATCACAATTAGCAAAGCTGAGGGAGTAAGATTGAGTGTTAGACATTACCTTTTTCTCTATAGAAGATAAATGTTTGTTTTCCTTTTGAACAAGTTGTTGCTATTAAAGTTACATTTTGTTTTAAGAAATGTTGAGAAATATTCAAGCTATTTTTCCCTTTTTGGGAGAGCTATTATCAGCCAATGAATTATTAATACACAGTATTACTTTCACACTTATGCAAAAATTAGTAAATATATTTAAGTGCTGATATCTGATTTCTTTTACATTTTTTAAATGTTTTTAACAGTTTTACATGTTCAATGTACTTCTATGTCATAAAATCTAAATGAAAGAAACTTAAGTTGTGACAGTGAATTCATAGAAGATAGAAAATTCAATGGTGTTAAAGTGGCCTAAATTTTACATAAATAATTCATAGGTCTAATACTATTATAGAGTTGAAATCTGATACCCATTCATTCAATTTCTTATTAATTTGCATATCATAGATTTAAAAATGTTTGAGCACCTTCTTTGAGCCACCCCTTGTTTGGTATGTGTACACAGATGAGCTTGACCTTGTGGAAGACTGATGTTAGTCAAATAATCAAATAATTATGTTCATAATTTCTTTAAACATAAAATATGTGTATATAAGAAAGCATATTACTAGGAAAGCTGAACTTATGTGTGGAGTCCCTGAGTTGAGGTCTGGGGGGCAAGTACTGCAGTTATCAAACAAAGGGAGTACATGTACATTGGAGAAATATTCTGGGTTAAGGAAAAGGAAATCACTGAAGTAAGACAAGTTATGGTCAAAGTGGTGGAATGCAGAAAATAAAAGTAGGCTCAAAAATTCTGAAGTGATAACCAGGTGCCAATTTTTATAGAAACTTTACATTCTGATAAGAATTATCTTCTTTATCTTAAGGAAAATTGGAATGATTTATCCAAATTTGCATTTTCTTTATTAGTACTTTTTTTAAATGATTAGGTGACATTGTTTATGTCTGTTAAGTAAATTTCAAGTTGTAGTTGAGCCCTTCATCCAGCAGGTGTGCTGTTTATCTTTATATTGCATCCATTAAGGGAGAGCTTACCAGTTCTGCTCCCTCCTTCCTCTTTCTTTTCTCCTTCCCTCCCTCCTTCTCTCCCTCCTTCCCACTTGAATTTAATTTTGTTTTTCTCTCATGTGGGAGTGTAGTTGTTTATCTATTGGTTACATATTACCATTGCATACATTGGATACTTGCTTTTCCTTTCATTTTTCCTGCTTTTTATTTTTTTAGACAGAGTCTTAGTCTGTTGTCCCAGGCTAGTGTGCCATGGCATTGGCCTAACTCACAGCAACCTCAAACTCCTGGACTCAAATAATCTCCTCCTACCTCAGTCTCCCAAGTAACTGGGACTATAAGTCTGCCAGAAAGCCTGGATTTTTCTATATGTTGTTGTTGTTGTTTTAAGTAGAGATGGCTAAAACTCCTGAGCTCAAGGGACCCTCCCACCTCAGTCTCCCAGAGTGCTAAGATCACAGGAGTGAGCCACTGTGTCCAGCCCGCTTTTCCATTCTTGTGCTACTTTACTAAGAAGAATGTTCTTCAACTTCATCAGGCAAATACAGAAGATACAAAGTCTCCATCATTTTTATGGCTGAATAATATTTCATGACATGCACATACCACAGTTTATTAATGCTTTCATGAGTTGATAGAGACTTGGGTTGACTCCATATCATGGAGATTGTGCAATGAGCTATGATGAATACTCTAGTGAAAAATGTATTAATGGTAAATTATTTTTTCCTTCTGGGTAGATACCTAATAATGGCTGGGTTGATACCTAGTAATGGAATTGCAGGTTCAGAAGGAAGATTTACTTCTAGTTCTTTGGGGTTTCTCCATACTTCTTTCCATAGAGACTGTATTAGTTTGCAATTCCACTAGCACTGAAAAAGTGTTACCTTCTCTCCTCATCTACACAAGCATCTGTGGCTTTGGAACTTTATGATGTGGTCTGTTCTCACTGGGGTTGGGTGATATCTCAGGGCAGTTTTGATTGGCATTTCTCTGATGATTAGGAATGATGAAATTTTTTCATGTGCTGTTGGCTATTAGTCTGACTTCCAAGAAGGTTCACTTCACATCTCTTGCCCAGTGATAAATGAGATTATTTGTTCTTTTCTTATTGATTAGTTTGAGTTCTCTATAGATTCTAGTTATCAGCCCATTTTCACATTTGTGGCATGCAAATTTCTTCTTCCATTCTGAAGGTTGTCTGTGTGCTTTAGTTGTTGTACCTTAGCTGTGAAGAAACTTTTTAGTTTGATCATGTCCCATTCATTTATTTTTGGTGTTGCTGCAATTGCCAAGGGAGTGTTCTTCATAAATTTTTTTCCTATAGAAATGTCGGTACAAGTTTTTCCCATACTTTCTTCTAGAATTTTTATCATTTCATGTCTTAAATTTAAATCTCTTATCCAGTGAGAGTTAATTTTTGTCAGTGGTGAGAGATGAAGGTTCAGTTTCAGTCTTCTACATGTGACTAACCAGTTCTCCCAGAATCATTTATTAAATAGGGATTCCCCCCCCCCCGTATATGGTTTTGTTTGGTTTATTGAATATCAGATGGTAATATGTGACTAAATTCACCTCTAGGTTCTCTCTTCTATTCCATAGACTTGGCATCAGATTTGCATTTTCAAAAATTTTTCTAGGTGCCATGAACAAATCTTTTTGGAAGAGCTAATACAGTAGAACCTCCATAGTTGACCACCCCCTACATTGAACACCTCCTTAAGTGAATCTAATTTCAGAAACCAGAAGTTCCTTATGTTGACCACCTCTGTATGTTGAATACTTTGTTATAGTCTCTTGAGAAGTCAACTTATAGAGGTTCTTAAGTTGATAATGAAAATCAGTCCATTTCATTGCTCATGTGAAAGACCACATCCAGAGCAGCGCCTGTGGCTCAGTGAGTAGGGCGCCAGCCCCATATACCGATGGTGGCAGGTTTAAACCCGGCCCTGGCTGAACTGCAACAACAACAAAAATAGCAGGGCATTGTGGTGGGCACCTGTGGTCCCAGCTACTTGGGAGGATGAGGCAAGAGAATCACCTAAGCTCAGGAGTTGGAGGTTGCTGTGAGCAGTGTGACACCACGGTACTCTACCGAGGGTGATAAAGTGAGACTGTTTCTACAAAAAAAAAAAAAAAAAAAAAGAAAGAAAGAAAGAAGTACCACATCCAAAATGAAAATGTAGAGAGAACATTAATGAAAGGATTTGTGAGATAAAGTTTGAACATAAAGCAAAGGAACTTAGTGGTAATAAAGAAGTGGAATTCATCAAATGTGATTTCTATTTTGTCAGCTTGGATAGAATAAATGCATAGTATCCCCCCAAATCATGTTAGACAACAGTGGAGAAGGTTAAAATCCTAGAAGGGCATAAATTATTTGTTTAACTTATGATATATTGATTCAAAGTAATTTTGACACATGCAAAGAAATGATTAATAGATAGGTAGTTTTATTGTTTCTTAGTTTAAAAGAAAATCCAGACTAAAGCCATACATTGAAAAGATACCAAACTAAATATTGCAATTCTGATAAATTTTTCTAAGGAAGAGTCTTAAGAGAAAAGTTAATGGGGTCTTGCTCTGTGTCTTGAGATATGTCCACATTTAATGGCTGATAAAAGTTAATGAGGAACCAGTAATGAAGATCATTCAAAGAAACCAGAAATTTGGGAGGAATAAACAAAAAGACATGATTTAATGGAAGTAAGAAGTCTTTCAGAGAGGACTAGGTGCTTGGCTCTGACAGACATTGAGTAAAGCTCAAGATGACAATGTTATAAAGCACTATTGAATTTAGAAATAATTCGGGAGTCAGTTGGCACCCTTGGTAAACAACATTTTCATTGGATCCAAGAGGCTACCAACTACTTCCCTTAGAGCTGAGGAAATGAAATCCCAAAGTAGAAATGAAGGTTGAAATATTTGACTCTATACGTGTGTAGAACAGAGAAATTTGGTGACAGATTAAACAGCTAAATTACGTGGGACAACAATTTCTGGCAAAACAAGTTATTTTTAAAAATCTGAAATTAAATTCAATTATAAAAAGTCCCCTAATGTTGAACATATTTTTAAAAAAGGTATGTAATATAATTCTGTATTCTCCAAATATGAATTACTGAGTTCTTAAATAAACATACAATTATTTTGGACCTCATAGCTTTTCACCATAAATATGGCATATCTATGAACAATAAGATAAGAAATAGAGTATTAATAAGTATCTATCTAATTTTTTTTAATTAAACAGAGGCTAGTACAACACAGAGTAACCTAGAGAAAAACTAAGACCATCAAGGAAGATAGGGATGTTTCAACATCAGTTTCAGAAATACACTTCTTGCCAAGGAAGAAAGGGTTTGCAAGAGGCAATTTCTAACTGTTTTTTCCTGTTGTCAGAATTAGGCCAAAAGATTTAGTATTATTAGATGTTCTGGAAGTGTCTAACATCAATTTCTGACCTTGGTTTTGAGTATATTTGTTTTAGTGTGTATTTCAGCCAATATGTTGAGACCCACATTATGCCACTTTTTTGAGTTTATGATTCTTCATTTCATTATAATTCACTTGATCTCTATTATATTTTTAATTTTCTTTCAAATTGTATTTTCTTCATCCTTTCTCTTCTTTTTTTTTATTCTTTCTCTTCTTAACATCACGCTCTATCAATATTATTAATAACATAGCTCTAATTTCCCCCCCCCATTATGTCTCAAATATGGTATATCTTTCTTTGGTTTTAATTGGAAAATTCAAAGAAAGGGAAGAATATCCAGTAATTAATTACTGTCTTTAAATTCTAAAGAACTTTTCACTTTGAAACCATGCTTTATTTAAAGTATTTAGAATCTTAAGACAAATAGGCTAGAAGAACTTCTATATAAATGTGTGTGTTAGAAATTAAGAGTACCACAATCACAATTAGAACAGACTTAGATTTTCTATTTGTCAAGAAAAGGACTGCACAGCTCTACTCACTGATTTCTGTGTTTAAGTATATTTGGCATAAAAAGATCTTCCATATTCACATTTCTTTTCTTTTCTTTTTTCTTTTTTTGGCAGTTTTTGGCCGGGGCTGGGTTTGAACCGCCACCTCTGGCATATGGGGCTGGTGCCCTACTCCTTTGAGCCAGAGGCGCTGCCCTATTCGCATTTCTTAATACCTTAAGCAGATTTGTTTTCAGCTTATACTCTATCTCAGGTTCAGAAATAGAAATGTAGATCATTTGATTAGTTTTTATGTTTATGTTCAAAACCTTTATTACTCATTTTCTAGCAATTTCTTCTCCATTTATTTACTACTTTTTTTTTTTTTGAGACAGAGCCTCAAGCTGTCCCCCTGGGTAGAGTGCTGTGGCATCATAGCTCACAGCAACCTCCAACTCCTGGGCTCAAGCGAGTCTTCTGCCTCTGCTTCCCAAGTAGCTGTGACCATAGGCGCCAACTACAGTGCCTGGCTATTTTTTGGTTGCAGCCGTCATTGTTGTTTGGTGGCCCAGGCTGGATTCAGACGTTCCACTTTAGGTGTATGTGGCTGGCGCCTTAACCACTTGAGCCATAGGTGCCGAGCCCACTTATTTACTTCTAATAAAGTTAATAATTTCCAGTGTGACTAGTCTTATATCTTATTCTAGTTACTGAATTAAATCATATTATAGTTCTCTAAAATGTGTGTGTGTGTGTGTGTGTGTAGCAAGAAACTCCTTTGAGATAATTGTGCTTAGTCTCCTGTTGTTTTCTCCTCTCTCTCCTTACGCCTCCTTTACAAAAAATGTGTAGGTTTTCTTCCTTTGTTGCTTCAGGGAATAATATCCTTCAGGGTTGAAAGTATCAACCTCACATTTCCTGGCTTTATTATCAATATAAGTTTGGGTTTTACTATGAAAGAAGAGGACGAAACAAATACTACAGGCAACAGCTTGAAAAAGAGTAAGAATCCCAAATCCTAGAAGGAAGATGCAGGTCTCATATTATAAGAAAAATGGTATTATAAATGTCTTTCTTTTTCCCTTGTGTTCACAGAGATTAAGAGATTAAGGCTTCTGGGCTGGGACCAACAAAAATTCCTATGAAATATCTACCTTGTAACTAAGGCACTGAGTTTCCTGGCTTGCCAAAGAGACTCCTACCCCGTACACATATACTCACACTCACACTCTCACAGAAAAAACAAAACAAAAACATTAACTATTAGAAGCCATATACAACAGTGAGACCTTCACTGGAAGCCAAATTTATGTGGTGCTTCCCACCTAAAGTCCCTCTTTCTTATCTTTATAGCACTTACTCTAAATGAATTTACCTTGTGCATTAATTGATGAGCCTCTCTAATGTTTAAATCACCTGCTGGGAAGTAATTTTCCTGAGCTCAGGGTTTGCCTGTCTTTCCCACTTATGTAAGTCAATCACATAGCCCAGCCTCCATGTATATTTTTAAGCAAATGGAGACTAGTCTCTTTGCCTATTTGCATACTGGCAAACTTGATGAATGTATCATTTATTATTTCTCATCTTTTGATTTTGCACTTCAAGTTTTGCAATCCTTTTAGAGTCCACAGTGCATGCTGAGTGTCTGTAATCACTAAGTGAACATTCCTAAACTCACCGCTATTATAAGGTCTTGAAAAAGCAGTGTCTCCCCCAATTTTTCTCATATTACTAAAACCAGAGGTCCTAGTAATATGGACAGTTCACTGGGGGCCAGTTCACTGTCCCTCAGACCATTGGAAGGCCTGACTGTGGGCCCCAGGACAAGTCAGCTGCTAAGCAGGACAGGCAGTGGTGGCAAAAATACCCAGCTAGCTGGATAAATATCCTCAGCGGGCTGCATGTGGCCCGTGGGCCATAGTTTGAGGACGCCTGAAACTATCAGCAAACTTAAAGTCTATATTTTATTGTTTGTAATGTAGCCTTAGTGAAAGATTAAGACAAAAGAACAGAAGATTTATCAAGAAGTTAAAAGAAACATCAACAAATTTTGTGCAGCCTTCCAAGGCAAGATGCTATTTAAAAGAGTTAATGAACTACAAGTATGTAATTCTGGGAAACAGACACAATTAAGCAAAGTTTTGACTTACTCATTAGAAGACAATTAATCATTTTTCTGTAGACAAAATGAGAACTTTGGTGGTTAATCAAGAATTTTGTTTCAATCTTTAATTTTAGATTACAGTGTTAAACTAGATCTTGTTTATGCTCAGTAATATCATGGATATTGCTTTTAGTCCTAGAAGCAATATACGCATAACAGAACATCCTACAAAAATACAAAGGATGGTATAACAGAAAACAACTTTTGAAAAATAGAAATGATACATGACCAGACTTATCTTTAATAATAATAATTATTAATTTGTTTATCATTTCAGTAAATGAAAGATAAAATTAGCTTCTGTGAATTTTCTCTGACTTTACAACTGTTCATTGTAAAAGAAAGATTTCACAATCCTCCACTCTGTGGCTTTTATTAAAAAACCTTTCTTCTTACAATAGAAAAGGCAGAAAATGTATTTAGATTTTAACTCTCTTTTATCCTTTCAAGTACTATAACCTTCAAACTTTTTTGACTGTACCTAATGTAATTATAAGTTTTCTATTGGTATTCAACATACACATAGTTGAACACACATACACACACTATTGTGTGCACAATTAAAACAAAATTTTCAGAAAAATACTTGTCACAACATATATATTTTGTTAAAGTTCATGGTATATTAAAAATACTAGAAAAAAAATCTAGGATTGCACAAGGGTTTTGAGGCATGGCTCTGAGTAGGTATTTATGCACATACAGATTTATATAGCACTGGGTTGTACAAGGTTATCTTGGCATTGGGAACTTTTTTTGTTTTCTTCCAGAGTTAAAGACTTGCATGGAAGATCTCAGATTGACAGTAATCAGAGATGTCCCTTTTGCCAATGTGAATCATGAGAGCTGTTTTTATCAAGACCAAAGAAAAGGGTATCAGCAAATATTATAGTAGTACTGTTTAGTAATTTCATCATTCATTAATCACAAATAACCATGTACACTTTTCAGATATTATTTGAATGGTCACAAGTGCAATGATAAGATGAAATGCAGTTCCTCTGTCTTAGTAGTTGGGGAGGGTTAATTAGAGGCTTATCTGTCTTTGTCTCCACCAGTTTACTTGTTAGTAAGGGTATTATGCTCTAGGTCTGTTTGGTATCAGATGACACTGTAATGATTTGGGCTTTGAAACAGTTATTCCTTCACACTGCACTTACTGCAGCGTGCAGAGCTAAATCACTTAACTCACGTCATCTTACAAAGACCAAGGTAGATCTTTTTTTGACTATGGTGGAAAAAGAGAGGAGTACAGAGGATTGAGCATATATCAGAATTATCCAAGTCATCAAGTCATTAATATACAAGTTGAAGAGAAAAGAGAATCAGCATCCCCCCGCCCCCGCCCCGTGACTCACCACAGGGGTAATCCAAATGATCTGAAGATTCTGCCTGCAAGCACTGTGGTACTATTGAGATATCAGACTCATTATCAACTTGTGCCTCCAGAGTTAAATATCAAATCAAGACTGGGAAGGTTTTTTTTTTTTTTTTTTTTTTCCATAAAAGATTTACCTACATGGTGATTCAGAATATATATCAGTAGAATACTCACACTTGCTCTCAAGAAGAATATTGATTTAATAGTCTAGCTTTGCAACTTGAGACTTCTTTAAATTTATTATTATTTAAAAACAGCAGGCTTCCAGACTTTGAAATTTACAGCAAATATTTCTTCAGGTAGGTGACACAGAGTTTTGCTAATTTAAGAAATCTTGAGAAGTAATTCTTACTTTAAATACCTACTTTTTTGCAAACAAGGGATATTTACTGTGGACAAAAGAAACATTTTTTAAAATATCTTTCATAGCTTATAAAAAAAAATTGAAGCAGGATCCAACTGCATGTATACAGCCCAGTTTCAGGCATTACATTTAGTTTTACCTCTTTTGTGCTTTTATATGTGAATAGTTTCCACTCCCTTATTTATATTTTTATGTCATTTACTTTTTTTTAAATTTAATTTAATGTTTTTGCAGTTTTTGGCCAGGGCTGGGTTTGAACCCACCACCTCCAGCATATGGGGCCAGCACCCTACTCCTTTGAGCCGCAGGTGCCGCCTTGTCATTTCCTTTTTAAAGGGGAACAAGTACTTGTCTTTTAGACCATCATATATTTTGAATTTGTATAATCATTTTCTCATAACATTTTCAAACTATTCCTTCAGTTCAGAGGTCAATAAACTATGACCTTTGGGCCAAATACAGTCTGTGACTTATTTTTAAGCAACTTTCAGTCTAAGAATCACTTTTATATTTTAAAGGTTACATTATAAATGAACAAACAATCAACTAAGAAAATAAGAGAAAGAGCAATATGAAACAGAGACATATGGGGCCCAAAAGGTCTAAATTATTTACACTCTTCCTATTAGATTAAAAAAAAAAAAACACTTTGCCAATCTCTTTTTGTTTTATTTTTTCCACATTTTTATTATTTTTTTTATTTTTACAAATACATGTGATTATTAGATTCCCACTTTTTACCTTCAAAGAATTAAAAAGACTTAAAATTTACCAACAATAACAATGTTTAAGATGAGGACTAGAAAGAAAAATACCGCATAAAGAATGAATGAAGATAAATATATTCAGAAAAGAAATCAGACGATTGGTGCAATGACATATTAAGCAATAACAGTAATGCAAAGAAAGTAACATTCACATTGTCAAATAAGAGTATGACTATTATGGAATACTTTGACTCTGAGGTTCAGTATAGAGTCATCGATTACCTTCTTATTATTTTTTTTCCAGAGTCTCAAAAAATAGACAACTAATATTTATAAATAAAACCAACCTCTTTTTATATTATTAAATTCTTGTTAAACATTTTTTCGCAAGATTAGTTTACACTTACTAGTTTAGCACTACTCACACTACATTGTAAATAGTTTTCCCGCTGTGGAATACGCTATTTTGGAGAATTTGATTACGATTATGATAGACAATTCTTCTAAAAATATGTTTCCTTTTTGAAATTAGCAAATCGTGCATTGGGTCACGGGCATAAGATATCTTATTTCTTGTCTATTTTTCAAAAATAAGTTTAGTATCCACTCATGATTTCTGCTGGAATTAAATAATTTATTAGTGGCTGAAAATATGATTTTCTAATTTAATAATTCCTTGTCCCTTTACTGGATGGCATACTTCTGTAGTAAAACATTTCTTTTAATTTCTTCTGAAAAGTAGTCATGATAAATGGTTTAATTTTGGTGTGATTTATTAATTTTTAAAACAAGGAGTTGATATTATAATTTCCACTAGTGGTGCTCAGTGGGTTTTTCCTCAAGAGATTTACCTGTATGGTGATAAATCCTGACACAAAGCACACCTCTGATTCTTAATTCATGCTTGTTTAAATGTTTTACTCGTAAGCAAGTTTTCTTCCCGTTACCTAGGTATGTTCAAGTTAAAGCACACCTAACAGCTATAAGCATTAAGATAGTAAAGTTTTTCCGGCAGCACCTGTGGCTCAGTGAGTAGGGTACCAACTCCATATGCTAAGGGTGACAGGTTCAAACCCGGCCTCAGCCAAACTACAACCAAAAAAATAGCTAGGTGTTGTCCTGGCATGCGCATGTAGTCCCAGCTACTCCAGAGGCTGAGGCAAGAGAATCCCTTAAGCCCAGGGAGTTGAAGGTTGCTTCGAGCTGCATGACACCATGGCACTGTACCAATGACAGCAGAGTGAGACTCTGTCTCTACAAAAAAAAAAAATTAAAGTTTTATCTTCTTTAAGAATCATTTTGGTGGTTGATTTGGAGGGCTTAAAATATATCTAGGAAAAATTAATATATCATAGAAATTGAGTAGAAAAATGAATAGGAAAGGTAGGTGGAGAGAGGAGAAATGGGGAAAATTGAGTTTGATCAAAGGATAGGAAATTTCAGTTAGACTGGAGAACTAATTTTTAGCAATTTATTGTACTGTCTAGTGATTGTAGTTAGTAATAATAAATTTTATATCTCAAAATTACTAAAATAATAGATTTTTAACATCCTCACCACAAAAAATAAGTTGATAAGGTGATGAATATGTTAATTTGCTTGGATTTTTCTCTGCAATGTATATATAGATGAAAATACCACATTGCAGCCCACAAATATAAATGAATATTATTTGTCAATTAAAAGTAAATTATAACTCTGGATGAGACAGATAATGAAATATGAAAAAAGCAAATTAGTCTTAGTCTAGTTATCAAAGTTCCTTTTACTCCATGACCAAACTAAAATTTAAAGCTATGGTATTATAAAAACCTTACTTTTTATTTGTGTTTGAATTGTATCTCTTTTCTCCTTATCACATTTGGAATGGCTTTAGAAATGCTGTTATGACTGCTTATAAGAAAAGAAGAAAATGAACTCAGCATCTGTGACACTGGGTGTTAGTAATGAATAAGCTAACCCAAGAATGGAGAAAAAAAAAGAAAATATGTATTAGAAGTCCAAGAAGAGAATTAAAATGCCATTGGTGTAGCAGGGCACCTGGGAAAGAGTAAATCCATGAAATAATTAGAGATAAGCCTTTCAGAAGATCACTTGTCTCTAGCGATCAATTGTAAGAGCTGTGTATCTAAGCAGATGGCTAAATGGACCTCAGAATGAACACCTCAATGAACACAAACCTGAGATTCAAAGTTGTTAGAGTTGTTATCTGCTAAAAGAAACAATATTTTCTCATTCTGGATTAAAATAACTGAGCTTCCAACATGTGAAAATCTATGGAAGAAAATTTAGGTTAAATTATGATTCCTTTGAATCAGGAAAGGGTGGCTATATACTAATGGACATTTTGAGTATACACTATAAATAAAGTTCTATCAAGAAGCTCCACTCAGGCTCGGCGCCTATAGCTCAACTGGCTAAGGCGCCAGCCACGTACACCTAAGGTGGCGGGTTTGAATCCCCAGCCCAGACCCGCCAAACAACAATGACGGCTGCAACCAAAAAAT
>NW_003852403.1:28932970-28977011 GCF_000181295.1 Otolemur garnettii
AAAAAAAAAAAAAAAAAAAAAGAAGCTCCACTCATTATTATTGATGGATTCTTCTTCAATACTTTGTTATGAAGTCTGAAAATTCTATGATCCTCAAAGTTTGTATAATGTAGACAGACTAATACAAACATGTTCTTGGTGAGGGCCACACACTCAAATTTTACCACTGATTCTTACGTAAAAATGTTACATAGTTTTATTAGAAAAACCCAGACTTACCTCCATATTACAACTTCAAAGTTGCTGTTTTCTATTACATGCAGACATAATAGAAATTATGACTGGTGCAATTTAGCAACAAAATAATAGAAGGTTTTTATGTGCTCAATGACCCTTCCTAATGCATGGGACTTATGAACTATTCAAGACCAAAAAGTTCTAAAATCTTCACAAAAACGTTATCATCTACATTAGCATATACTCAAAACTTAATCATATTTCTCAATCTCTTATGCAGAATATAGCATTATACAAAACTACAGTAACTATTAGACTATTTATATCCTTGTATCTTCAGATATTGTGCCACACAAAAACAGACAAAAATTACCCAAGTATAAATCTTAGATCTCAGACAGAGGTCATAAACTTTACTGTAATATATAAAATTACGGTTTTATTTGTAAAACATCAATTTAACTGAAACAATTGATAATTCATTATTATCTGTGGAAATTTAATCCAAAGGAAGAGATGGGGAAAGCAGTAGAAGAACAAATTTCAAAACCTATGCAGTATTTATACATTAGATTGTTTTTACCCTTAGAAAATATGTACCAAATAAATACTATCTATATGTTTTTAGGTACATTACATACACACATGCATGTACATACACATGCATTTTAGAAATAATTCTTGATTTATAATGGGATAGTCTGATGAAGATACTAATCTTTTAAATCAGTTATGATAGTTTTCTTGGTATAAATTTTATTTTTCACAATCTGAGAAATAGGAATATCAATATATTTTTAAGAACTCAAAGAGATCACTAAGTTTATTATATTTATAGACTGCAAACATTGTCTTTCTAATATTAAATAAAAATATCAGTGTTTTTAGAATGCTTTGTGTCAGGCAACTGCTTTGCTATGTAGGATGCTTTTTTTGACATCTGAAGTAAATGTCACAAATTCACAATTTAAAGAACTGCACATTTTTATAAATACATAAAAAAAATGTTGTACATTTTTCTGCATTAATTAGGAATAACAAAGAGTACATTAAAGCTAGGTTGTGGTAATAAAATGTTTTTATAAGTAAAATGAGAACATTTCCTTAAAAGCTACATATTTTTAAAATTGGAAGAGACTCGACATCTATGTATTCTCTTGGGATTAAATGTCATGTTTGTGAGGCCTGGATTGGAAACTTTGCTTCTTTTGAAGTGAATGTAAATTTTGATAATGCTGAAATTATATACCAGAGCCTACTTAGAATTAAGATGGGAAAATGTTTGAAAGAAATGCTCTTATATTCAGAATAACTGTGAATCAGAAACATTTTTTGTTATTGCTATAAGTTCTGATTTTTTAATTCTGTTGGCTAAGGGGTAATTGATATTTTTGTGACATAAAATTAAACTTTATCTTACTTAACAACAAAAATTTATCTTCAATGTAGACGCTGACATTTCTGGATTAATAATTTCTCTCTTTCATTCTCCACTGGATCATTCCCAGCGGCATTCCAGCACACTCTTGTATCTTGGGTCTTAAGAGGCCTTCCCTTGCTTTTGTTTGTCTTGACATTTCTTCCCATGTGTTGTTTGGGTTGCCCATTACCATGGCCTTATCTCAAGTTCATTCTTCAGTCACTCAAACCTGGTGTCCATGGCCAATATTCCTGTTGGGTTCTTAGTATTGAATGCAAGAGATTACGTCTGAGGATAAAGCATAAATTCTCTATGAAAGGGGCTCCTTCCATTTCTACAAGATTTTCTAATGCTTTCCTGAGCTAGTGAACACAGTGTTTCATGATTCATCACAGAAGACACAGACAAACTGCTATTCATGACTAGTGGCTTAATATAGGTCTTTCAGTTCAAATTCTCATATTGCATGAACCACATGGTCTATGCCCAAGGCTCTTATACCCAAAGCTCATGAACTCAAAGCTTTGCTTTGTGTCTAATTTAGTTTTCCTGTAAGCAACTCAGCATCCACTTTTTGTTCCCTTCTCTGGCTTTGCTATCTTGTTCATTTATTTAACCTGGACATTTCTGTGAATTCTCTTGAATTCTTCCATTTGCCTCATTTACCACTATATTCTATCTGACCCCAAGTCCTTCTCGGTCTATCTCCAAAATAATCTCATATACAACTTCTTTTTTCCTCCTCTTCCTTCTTCTAAACATATATATATTTATTGTTATTATTATGATTTTTGAGACAGTCTCACTCATCCTCTTAGCCTTGGCTGTTAAGAACTTATACTGCCACTGCTTGAACCAAGTGTTGACATTTTGGCCAACAGTTGTCATCTGGGATGCATTTTTCACATAAAAAAATTACAGTTTCGGTATTGACCATGACAGACTAGTGAAAAGCATTTTTTTTCAAAGAAGGGAAGATGGTCTTCTCAGAAAAGACTAGTTCAGGGCTGGTAAAATAAAGAATTTCTCTCTGAGAGATTTATGTTACATTTTTAAATTTTTTTCTTTAAACATAGTTAAATTAATAATTATGGTAAAAACATTTGTTTCAGTCAAGTAGGTATTTTAATGTTTGAGGGATTACTATGAGGAAGAATATCATAAACTAAAAGTTATACAAAATATTTTAGCCATTATTTTACTATATATTTATAATTTTAATTATATTAGTTGTTTAATGTACTAAATATATACTTCAAGCACCTTTACTAATAGTATGACCCACTTAGTCGGAATATATGTGTACGTATACATATATGCCCAGCAGAATATATATGTATATATACATAGTCTATGTATGTGTGTATACATATCACATATTATAATGTAAGATCGTTAAAAGACATCAGTTTTATTTTCAGCTCTACTCACAGACAAGTCATACCTATCTGATCTAACTTCTGCCATTTATTCCTAATAGATATATTGAGAAGCTCAAACTTTATATCACAGCATCTCTTTTTTTAAATGTAAAATGCCTGAGGTGTGTAAGATATTAGTATCACTGAGGAAAAAGCATGGGATAGAAAACCAGAAAACCTGTCTTCTGAGGTATAATGTTTTAATTTGATCTGTAACCTGTGTGTAAAAAGTTACTAATTTTTGTAAGACCAAGATAGTCTTCATTTCAATATTTATGTTTGTTTACTTTGACCCATTAAAGTGACATTGGTTATATCTAGTCTAGTAAATATGTTTAGCGTTTTTCTTTTTTTAATACCCACCAATTCTAAAGCTAAGAAAAGAGCTTTGTCTCACATAATTACATCTATCGGCTCAATGAGTAAAAACAATATATTTACCTAAATCCAGTTATTATTGTTACATTAAAGTAATGTTGTTGAAGACAAATTATGACTTTTTTGTGTGCAAAGAATGAGCATTCTTAAAAGGAGAATGGCTGAAACTATTGCTTGAACAACACGTTTTCCATAATCCACGCTGAGCATGCATTCGGGACAAAGCGTCTTTTCACATCGCATTTGATAGCACTGAAATGCAAGATAAATGAAAACAAATTGAGACTTCAAAGCAAGAAATGGAAACTTAACAAAGAATATCATGAAGCTTTATTATTTCACAAATGATTATTGCTAGGAATTAGATTTGTTTTTGTTTTAATATTTTATTCAGGAAGTTTGAATAGCCGTAATAGTCTGAAGCAGGCAACTGGAACTACCTAATGTTCTTTTGTAAATTACCAGGAGAGAATTAAACAACACTATTAACTGAGGGGATTCTTTTTCCTTTCTATTTAACATTCACATGTAATCATCTGTCATTCACCTGACTGGAGACTGTTTTAACAGTGAAAAGTGAAAAGAGATTTAAATTTTATCAGGCATCTTGAACAATTGACTGAAATGACCATAGTACTGAACATAAACATCTTATTGGTCATCTCCAAATGTCTAATTAGCAATGGTGACTTATGTAAACATATATATGACCTATATTTTTTCTTCTTTTCATTTTTCTTTTTTGATAACAGAGTCTCACTCTGTCACCAGGACTATAATACAGTGGTACTATCATAGCTCACTTCAATCTCAAACTCCTGAGCTCAAGTGATCTTCCTACTCAAGCCTCCTGAGTAGCTAAGACTGCAGGCACATACCACCCCACTTGGCTGCTTTAAAAAAAAATGTAGACACAGGGTCACTATGGTGTTCAGGCTGGTACAAACTTCTGGCCTCAAGTGATCCTCCCACCTCGTCCTCCCAAAGTGCTAAGACTGCAGCAGTGAGTCCTGTATACTTAACCAGTCTATGTATTACCTAAATTAAAAAAATAATTCTGCCCAAACCACACTGGGTGGAAATTAAAAATTAATTTGAAAAATCAGGAACTAATTTTGATTGGATCCATTTATTTTCCTTTTCTGCTTTTCAAAGTTGAGAATAATGTCTAGTGTGAACTAAAATAAAGTCCTAAGCATGCCCCATGCCAAATGGACAGACCCCCTTTTAGCCAAGAGGACCCCAGAAAAACCTTCAAAGTAACCTTCAAAGTCAGCTCTTGGCCATGAATGAAAGGCCTTGGATAATAGCATAGTAAATTATTAGCAGGGCCCAGACCATGCCGAGCAAACATTGAATCACCTAGGCCATCAGTTTGCTAACAGATCACTTGATTAGGTTTAAGGAGGCTTGTCTGTCACTAACTTTTAACTTAAAACATTTCAAGCCATTAGATAAAGCTTTATTTCTTTAATCAGCTACAAATTAAAGAGTTTTTGACCCCACCTATAATTTGTAAGCTCCCACATTAGATACCCCACCTGGTTTATGATTTTATCTGTAATTCTTGTCTCTAAAATGTATAAAGCCAGGCTGTAACCAAACCACCCTGGGGACCTCTTGCTCGATTATACTTGACCTCAGAATAAACATCTTAAAATAAACCTTTACTTTTTTTTATAGAGTTTGGGTTTCTTTCATTAACACTAGCTTGTTAAATAGCTAGTTAGATAAGTAAATAAAGACATAAACCTGACAATTCCTGCTTTGTATGTCAAATATCTCACCAGACAAAACTGTAAAATGCCTCGGGGGCATTTTCTAAATCCAGAAATCGATTTAATACCTTCTAAACACTATTTTTTTTGAAATACGATGTGTCATTGAGAAAAAAAGTATTTCCCACTCAAATAGGTTTAGGAAATGCTGATATTAATGAAATGATACAAATATATTTGCTATAGAATTCATTAGGGCCTTTAGTAAGCTAATTTTCATAATAAATCTCCAAGAAAAAGGTATGATTTATCTTTTCCTTGTCTTGTTTCAAATTAAAGTACTTCAACCTCATAAACGTTTTCTAATAGGTTTTTGGTTGATTTAGGCCAGTTTAGGTAAAAACATTAAGCAAGTTATAAACCTTTTACTCAAAGCATACTAAGACTGTCATCACTTATAGAACTTTGAGAAAGTGTATGTGAAGTGTAAGTATTCTTAAGTTTGTTATAGGAAAGTTAGTTGTGATCAACTCACTTTCACTGTATTGAAAAAAGGAACATAAAAATACCTCTGGGGGGAATTGTTTTGAGTATTCAATTAAATAATCTAAGATGAATGGAAAGAAACTGACACATATTATGTTGCCATTATTATAAAGTACTAGATTTTTATTTAATTTTATTATGATTATTATAGGATAATAAGCCTATCATTCATGGGGGAAAAGTGATGTTTCAATACATATAATGTGTAGCAATCAGGCCAAGTAATTAATATACACATCATCTCAAACATGTATCATTGATTTTATTAGGAACATTCAATACCCTCCTTCTAGCTATTTGAAACCCTCTCTTTCTATTATTATTCACTATAGTTGTTATAGCTATATAGAATTTTGATTCCATTGATGCCTCTACACATCAACCCCTTAGTGAAACACCCCTCCCTTCATCAAACAGTGCACTTTTAAATTGATGAACTTAGATTTCGACTCAACCCCATCTCTTGGAATAAATGCATCTTCCAAAGGACTTCTTGATACCTCCCAATTCAAGTTACCGTCCTTCTCTTTTTTTTTCTTCTACTTGACCCATTTCTCACCTGTTTTTTCCCAAATATGCCCTACAGCTGGCTTCACCCTGAATCAAACCTTTGCTACTCCTTGTGTATGTGCAGATGCTCTGTATGCAGAAATTATTTGGAATAACTGCATTCTTCATACTTGAACAGGATGTGTTCACACAGGGATGTGTGTATAGGCATGGGGTGCCTATTTTTGAATAAGCAAATTTGTATATACAGTGCCAGCTACTTAAATTTATTTTTCAATTGAACAAAATAGAATAATAAAACCACTGTAATTAACCCATTTTCAAATATAGAAAGTAGATGAGGGAACAGCAAATGATTTTACAAAACAAAGGAAATCACAACCGAAAGAACAGGGATGTGTGAGCTGAATTAACCCCCAGAATCTGAGTGGCTACAAATGAAAAGACATAGTAAAGAATGAGAAACAGAGAAGTGATTTACGTGTCAATGTACAAGGTGATCTAAACTCTGCTCCCTCCCACTACACTAATACGACCACAGTACAAATAAACAAACCATCTATTGATGTTCAAAGTTTCACTCAAATGACAGCTTTTTTTCCCTAATACCATAAAACTTTTTTCTCCCAGGCAGAATAATTATCACATGCCTTGGGGTTTCAAAGGCAACCTGACTCCGAAAACTAAAAATGAATGAGCTTCCAGTGCTTCCAGGGTTCAATCAGGTTCTCGAAGTATTAATAGAAAACACAGAATTCGCAAGAAATAAAATGGGAAGGGAAAACTGGAGGAAGATGTCTAAATCCCAACGAAACAGATATTCTGATCCAAGAGGCACAATAAATCCCAAACTAAATAGGAATATGACATATGTTTTTGGTGCCATGAGTAGCCTCTACTATAAACAGTAATGAAAATATGTGAGATACCTTTTCATCCATCCATTCATTCATTATTTACTAAAACTATACAACATCTTATATTCTAATACAACAAATTAGATTAGAAGGAAAAATAATAGAGGATTCTTAATAAAAAGAAACATATAAAAATATATATAGTAACTGTTTCTGCTGCTATAGGCATTGACAAGCAACGAACTACCCAGAAGAAGGGAGGTTTCAATTCTGTCTGTGTGTATTGGCACAAGGGCAGGAGGTGTTCAGACAGGAAAGGTCTTCTTACAAGACGTAAAACTCGTGAATTATAACTAGACTTTATTCAGTTGATTTGGTTGGAGAAGTCTCTAGGAAGAGGAATAAACTTGAATAGTCATGCTTTTGCATACGATCCCAGCTTCTTGCATTTTCTTTAAACAAAAAATGTATTTCAGAAACTTAGTTTGCCTTATCCTGGTATGGCATAGATGGCATCTCAGTACATATGTAGCAGATAGGTTTGGGGATCCAGATTTTTAAAATGAGTTTCCTAATTATCCATAATTCATAAAATCAGAGGAGGGGATTTTGTTTCCAGTCTCTAGTAATATCTTTGTTCATTAAGATGTCAAAGGGAGCAAAATTACAGGATATCCAAGCACAGATGTTGCAAAGAAATGCAGAGTAGAATTAATTCTTTAAGGTTCATGTGTCAATTCCAAGGTTGTTGGATAATTGGCTATTAAAATTTGAGAAATATTTTGGTGACCTAAAAACAGTAATACAATATCAAAGAGTATTGAGATTATGTACCGAGATATAAATGACACAGGTTAGAAGTCAAAACATAGCATTTTATTTTTTTTGTTTTCTTCCCCTCAACTATGTGATTCACTAACTCTATGTCTTGTTACGTGCTTTTAAATGTACAGCAAGTTACTTTTTATATAATTAATTACTACTGTAATTCACTACTGTAAATTAGGAATACCTCATAATGTGAAACATAAATAGTAGAGTGCCAATGCCATTTGTGTATGTGTTTGGGTGTGTGTTTTAAGAGATCAATAGTTTTCCATTGGTCATACTTTTTTTTTTTTTTACAATCCTCACTCTGTTATTAGGGTTGGATAGAGTGCCCTGGTCTCAGCTTAGCTCACAGCAACCTCAAACCCCTGGGTTCAAGTGGTCCTTCTGACTCACCCTCCTGAGTAGCTGAGATTAGAGGTGTGCACCACCAGGCCCTGCTAATTTTTCTATTTTTGGTAGAGACAGGTCTCTATTTTGCTCAGGCTGGTCTTAAACCCCTGATCTTAAGCAAAAGCAAAAAGCAGGAGCCACCCCACCTGATCCCATTTGTCATACATGTAACATTTGTTAGAGATGACTCAAAAGGAACAGAGAGGGTGCAATCCAGTTTTTTTCCCTTATTACCTCCTGTCATTTTTTTGCCATGACCATCGAGTCTTGCATTTTTAAAAGAGTGTTTGGTATTAATTTTAAGACAAGACTTCAAAACCTGTGGTGTTTTATCTCTACAGTAAATGCTAACAGAATATTATATAAATTTATTTGCTGTTGCACTTGTATAGATATAGTCTCACCAAAGGAACATAATAAATCCAAAAAAATTTAAGTGGCTGCTAGACAAATTTAGTAGGAAGCACCATATGCTCTGAAAAACGTGTCTAGTTGTACACTGCTGGAAATCACTTAGAATTAGATTTCCAGAGAGACTTACTATACTATCTGGAATCTTTTTACAATTCAGAAAATAATATAAACAAAACTATCCTGAAACATGCTATGAATTTTTTTTTAACTGAAACCACACCCCTTCAAAATATAGGTATAAAACAGAATATGCCAACATTACTTCTGGCCTAACTTATAAAAATCCCTGAAAATAGTAGATTTACTTTGTTAATCATTGAGTAGCTTATGATTTAACTTATTTTGTGTGAACTTTGTGATAATTCATTTAAGGCTTAGGCTACTTACAAAGTATTTTGTGCCTTTATACAACCTTCGTCACACTGTCACCCTAAGGCCAGAGGGTCACCGTGATTTTTATGATTGAATCTGTCTTGCTGTCAGGCTGCTAAGTGTCAGTTGATGTGCATTATCTTAACAAAGTAGGAGTGGGCTTAGAGACGATCAGGTTCTGAAGCCCGTTTCCCTGTAAAAAACCTAATAATCCAGGAGTTGCATCCTTATTGTGGTAGAGAAGCTAAAATGTGGATGGAATTTTTATTTTCTGAATAAGTATCACGTGCCCTATTTTCTAAAAACAATCTTGTTATATAAACTTGAAATTTCATGAATATATAATTTCAATTTTATAATTTCACGGCATTGAATCACATTTTTCTTTTTTTCTTTTTTTTTTTTTCCCATAGCCGTAATTTCTAGCATCTTATATGTGTTTGAACACTACCTTTTGGGTATTTTGGGTGTTTTGTTTAATCTGTTCTTTCAGTTAGATTAATAGATTTCTATAAAAATTGATATGTATGATACAGCCTTAATGATGAAAGGCTGCCTTTTTTCTAAATTATGATAATTTGAACAATGCTGGCATCTGCCTTAATTTATAAAGGAAAATTTATCTAAAGGGAAGGTATATTTTGATTTCTCACCATCTACAAGAAAACAAAACCCCTACTCATATTACCTCTCTGTATTTACGTGTCTAACTCTTCCTTACTCTCCTTCTTCCTTACCAATTGATGAGCTTATTCACTGCAACCTTCTCAGGAAATATTGCTTCACCAATCATTAAATCCTTCAGAATCTTTTTGAATAATTAAAAGAAGGAAAAAAGTGAGAAGGACGGATGAAAAACAGTCCTGAGATTTCTTATGTCTGTGAGAGACTTTAATGAAAAGTAAAGATATTTGGAGCTGCAGAGGTGATAAAATTAACTGAAGTATCATTTTTGCATTTTGTTTATCTGCACATTCATTTTACCATTGCACCACTGTTATTTGTACATAAGGGACACTCTATTAGTGTGTGGGTATGTGTGTTTGTTTTGCTTGACTATATTTTCCTTTGCTACTAAACGATGTAAAAACCATCTCCACTTTTGATAATATTTTAGGCTAACATGAATATTAGGAACACTGGATTTGTTCTTAAAAAGCATTGTAAAAGTCAAGCTTTTGTTTTTTGTTTTTTGTTTTACACTCACCATCTATTTTGGACTTTCTTGACACGTAGATGAAGCCAACTTAATTTTGGAAATCTTCCAAATATTAAACCTTCAGTATCCTAATATTTCTTTCCATACTCATGAAACTTTTGTTACAAATAACATAAGACATAACGATCAGGTTTAAATCATGAAATGAAGAAATTAACCAAGATCAGAATGTAGGTATATTTCACCGACTGCTTAATTGGACCTCCAACACTTTTTCTCTGTGGCTTTTGGTTATCTCTTTTCTGGAAACTCACACTGGTTTCAAGCTATCTTCTTGCAAGTAGAAAAGTGATAATTATAGTTTCAGAACTCACATCTGTGCACCAAATTTTTAATCCGTGAGAGACTCCATAGTCCCAACTTTCCTGCAAGAGCCCAAAATAGACTTTGATTTGGGCTGACCGAGATCACATGGCTACTAAGAACAACAATTTTCCTGGGAGAATGGAACACACTAATTTACTGAGGACCATTTATTCATATGATACTAGAATTAGATGTAGTAAGCGTGTCTTCTCAAACTCAAGGGTACCAACCAGAAATCTGAGTCCTGTAGAAAAGTTAAATGAGAAGTGATATTAAGAACACAGGTGTGTCCTTAGTATACTTGTACCTTGTATCATGTTTGAATACTTCCTTAAATCCTTCCATATTTTTAATGCTTGCAGACAATGAATCTTTCTCTATCTGAAAAACTTCAAGTCGCCCACCAATGGGGGAAGCATGATGGTAAAAAGTAATTTTTCAAAACTGACAAGAAATGTAAATTACTAGATAGGAGATGCTCTAGAATCAAGCCTAGTTCATTCTTACATAGATGATGAAATTGAACAGTAATAAAGTCTCCTTGCAACAAAAGGAAAAAAACCCTGAAGAAGATGAACATGAATATCATGTTTAATTTTCAAATGTATTCTACATCTAGGAAGATGGTAAAAACTTTGAGACTATTCAAATTGGATTCTTACCACTTAAATGCATCCATATTTATGTATCTGAATTAAATATACATATGTACAGATACCAAATACGTGTGTTAATATACATGCAAATGCACACACCCTGATGTAAACGTCTCAGGAAATTATAGACTATTGCTCATTCTCTCTAAGGAGAATGAGTTTTTCTGTTTGGATTTCACACACGTCATATATAAATGAGAAAAATATGGTGCATTATATAGGTGCATTAAGGTGGCAGTTACAATAAGGTACTATAAAGCAGTGGTTATAAGAACAGCTCTGGAGTTTAACAGCCTAACCTCTAAGTCCTTGGGGCTTTAGGGTTTTCCGAGCTTCAGTCTCTTTACCTTTGCAGTGGAGATGATAATAACACCAATTTAATACCTAGTAATGTGATTATTAATTTATCATCCCAATAATGGTATTGAAACACTAACTTTCTCTTGCCAAATATTTCAAGTCCAGATTTATTTTGAATTCTCAGAGTTATATCTAGTGAGAAAATTCACTAGGGAAAGAGAAGTACAAAATCAGGTATAAATTATGTATCCACTCATGTACCTTCCCTCTGGAAGCAGACTTCTCAAAATCCATGTCTTGTTTCTTTTCTCAGTAATGCGATCCTGATGAAGTGGCTTTATTTTGCTCATGTGTAGTACTGACATGCTTCAAGTTTCGCCTGTTTACTTATTTGGCTGGAAAGAAAGCTGCAGGGACCCTCCCGGAGTCCCCAGGGAAAGGCTCTCCCTGCCCGCTTCCCTTCAAGTCTTCTCTCAGCTGGGGTGAGACTCAACCACAATTCCAGGGTTACATTTCTTTACAAAGAACGTAGAGAGAGTTGCATATGAGTATAAAACAAAATATTTTCTTCTAAATCTCTTCTTCCCACTTGTCAAAAAGCAAAAAAAGAAACAAAGAAAGAATTCCACAGAGAATTTTAAAAATAGACCTCTGCTTCACACTACAGTTTGAATTTTGCCTTATTTTATTTTTTTATATTTTTTATTTTTTGCCTTATTTTAAAGCACATGCTTCAAAGGTCTAGTGACATGTAAATCCAACATTTAATTAATATTTCAATAAGGCACTTCCTGTTTTGTAAGCTGTAAAAGTGTATTATTATCTTTTTCTTTTTTTTTTTGAGACAGAGCCTCAAGCTATCCCCCCGGATAGAGTGCTGTGGCATCACAGCTCACAGCAACCTCCAACTCCTAGGCTCAAGTAAGTCTCCTGCCTCAGCCTCCCAAGGCTGGGACCACAGGTGCCAGCCACAACACCTGGCTATTTTTTGGTTGTAGCCGTCATGGTTGTTTGGCAGGCCCAGGGTGGATTTGAACCCATCACCTTAGGTGTATGTGGCTGGCGCCTTAGCACTTGAGCCATAGGCACCGAGGCTATTACCTTTAAGTGTAAATATATATGTAGGTGTTATCTACAACCCCCAATTTATAGAAATTCCATTTATGATTTTTCAACTTTACCATGGTATGTAAGTCATAAACATTCAGTAGAAATGAACTTTGAATTTTGACTTTTGATCATTTCCCTGGCTAGTAACTCACAATATGATATTCTCTTATGTGAATGTAGCAAGCAACAGCCATATGAGCACAAGGGTAAACAGCTGATGCTTCACAATAGATAGTGTTGCCAGATGATTTTGCCTAATTGTATGGCGGTGTCAGTGTTCTGTGCACATTTAAGTTAGACAAGGCTAATCTATGATTTTAGTAGTGTAGGTGTATTAAATGCATTTTTTTTATAGAGATGGAATCGCCTTATATTGTGCCCAGGATGGACTTGAACTCCTGGGATCAAATAATCCTCCCACCTCAGCCTCAGTGTGTTGCTAGGATTACACACGCCACCCATGACTACCTCATTGCATTTTCAACTTATATTTTCACTTACTATGGATTGATCAGGACACAAATCCATTCTAAGTCAAGGCACATCTGTACTACACATGAAGTATATATACAGAGGGTTCCCCAAAAATGCATACTCATTTTAAGATAGGAAAAAATATGTATTAAAATTGTAACATTCAAGTTATGTTTGACTTCTGCAATTGTAGGATATATAAGATACAATATAAAAGGTAAATATTAATAATTGAGTACTATAATTTTAATAGTTTTCCTTTTTATGTGTATACTTTTTATATATAGTATGTATAAATACATACATGTATATAAATATGCATATACACCACCATTTCATTGTTTTTAATGGAAGACTTTACCTGCTTTAAATTTCTTAAAAGGTTATTGAGATTCATAAATTGCATTATAAAGTCCATAATTTACTAAAGGCATGAGATCCATTCTAGCAATCTGATGTTAAATACCAACTTAGATTGACTCTTATAAAGGTGCCAATTTGGGGGTCAGAAATTAGTCTAATCACTGCACTGTTATATGGTTCATTCAACCTAATATCTAGTACTATATTGTCGGTCAAAGCCTGTAAGGTCAAGGCCAGCATTTCCACAACAAAAGACAAATTAATAAGAGAAAAAGATAACACATTTATTTAATTAAAGTTGTATGTGATGTGGAAGGCTTCAGAAATGAAGTCCTAAAGATGCAGGTAAAACTGTCTATTTTTATGCTTAGGTTCCATGAAGAATCAGCAACCAAAAGGGGATGAGCTGATGGTCACAGAGTGAGAGAAGGAGACCTAGTCTGGCCTTCCTGTTCAAGTTCTTCTTGGCCTTTCTGTATAGCATTCCTTTCTCACAGAGAGAGGGCAGGATTTCTCTGGAATGAGGGTCTCCGAGGGAAGAGGAAGGAAGAGGTTGAGCTTTCCAGAATTTATAGCTTGCTTTGAAGAGAGGAGTTTTAATTTTCATGACTCACCTTGAGTATTGGAATTCTGGTTTTCATAATTGCTTGGTGTGGCAGGGAGAGGGAAAGAAAGAGAGGGTCAGAGACAGAACAGCAGGAAGTCAGAGGCTCATGGCTTCCGAGGCCTTTCCAATCTTCAGCTCACAGTATTCAGTACACGAAGATGCCATACTTTGTGGTGTTGACTTCTGAGCCCTGATAGCCCCTTCATAGCAATAGACCTCTAGTCAAATTCTAAGTGTCCCACCTTTCCTCTTTCTCTTAATTCTTTTATCTCACTTTCCAGGCACATCCTCTCCATTATATCAATCTGTGGACTGACAGAAACCCATGCATACATGTATGTTGCTTTCTGATGTGCAATATTTAGAGCACTTTTACCAGTTTTATTCTCTTCATTTTTAATAAGGCATGAAGAGAGAGTAGAGAGTTGTAGTGATATGTAGAAGGAGGAATAAACTCACTTTCATCATTTGTAGACAAACCGGTCTGTATAGGAATTTGATTCACTCAAAATAAATTACACCATCCTTTTATCTGGAATCAGCCTGGATGATCCAGCCTGATATGGGAATTTCTTCGTCAGTAGGTCCTTGGTCTCAGGGATTCAAAGAATGAAACCATAGACCACAGATCACTGGTAAGACAGGATTTATTTACTGAAGAGAATATGGAGAAAGCCCCATAGCTTCTGGCAGAGGGAAAAACATAAGTCAGAAAAGATCTCCTCTGTCTGGGTTCTTTGTCTCAGACTATTTATGGTCATGTGGGTCCTTTGCAGTT
Source organism: Otolemur garnettii (assembly GCF_000181295.1). Taxonomy (NCBI): domain Eukaryota; kingdom Metazoa; phylum Chordata; class Mammalia; order Primates; family Galagidae; genus Otolemur; species Otolemur garnettii. Next base: position 28,947,818 of record NW_003852403.1, read on the forward strand.
GCATTTGGCCAGGACTTGGTAACAGATGAAAGAATACAATCCCTTCCACTGGGATAAAATGAATGAGTGCATTAATGAATGAGGACAGTCCCTTCCCCTGGGGTAAGATGAAGGAATGTGTCAGTGAATGGATACAGTCCCTTCCATAGGAGCAAGGTGAATGAATGTATCAATGAATGGATACAGTCCCTTCCGCTGGGGTAAGATGAATGAATGTACCAGTGAATAGATATAGTCCCTTCCATAGCAGCAAGGTGAATGAATGCATTATGAATGGATACAGTCCATTCATGAAATTGTCCAGGCTTAGGAAACTTATATGAAATTGACCAGGCCTGGGATATAGGGGCTTCCCTGTTAAGCCACAAGTAGAAGTTAAGTACATCACTTATTTATTGTTCAGAATATGAGATGTAAAATCAGACTGGCTACTGTAAGTTGACTCTACAACATAGTAGCTGTGTGATTTGCGGTCAAATCACTCAAGATTTTGCAATCTCCATTTATATATATGTAAAATGAGAATAATCTAATCTAGTTCCAGGGACTTTGTAAAGACTGCGTTAGATGATAATTGCTTCTTTGTGGAATATAAGTGTGACTCCCTACTAGATATTTTCATAATAAAGCTTGAATTTTGAAGGTAAAAACTGGAGTAAAATTGATTCCATCAGGTATGTGGTAGACAACCAAAAAAGCAAGTCAAAATTCAGCACTTACTGACAGGTTATTATTGAATAATGTTAAGAAAATAGTAGATTTTACTTGAGTTTTATTAAATCCCCAAATCTTCATTCTTATCACATTATTGAAGTCTTTTTGTTGTATGTGTTTATAATTACCTTTTTAAGATCTCATCAAAGCTTGAGGATATTTCATAAATCTTTGCAAATAATAAACCTTATTTCAAAATCATCAGTTTGTGATTAGTAAATTATGTTTCCTACTTCTAAAACATATTTTCTCTAATTCATACACAAATAATATTCCTTCAATATGTGTTATCTCAAATGAAGATGTTTTAGTGCTTGCTTGATTGATAAACTTGGCATGAATAAACTTTAACTCCTTAAGGTTATATAGCTTTGGAGTCAAGCTGCTCACAAGTTGCATTCAATTATAATTTTCTGTAACATTGTTTAGTCTTTCCTCAAGGCTTTTCAAGCACCTAACTATAGGATTGTATCTACATTGCCCCTAGTATTTGAACAATAATCTTGAACATAAAAGGAGTACAATAATGTTCAAGATTATTGTAATTTTGTGGCTGTTATTGAAATATCCACTATGTGTAATTGTTATGTTTTGAATTTTTTAATAGCTTTGAGGTAAGGAGAAGATTATCCTTGAATCAAAAGTGAGGAGCAAAATGAATTAACATGAAACAAACTCACTCCAAAACTTGGCAGTTAATTGAAGCAATATTATTTTTCATGATTCTGTGGTAAAGAATGGAGTACGTACTGTTTCTGCAAAAGAACATTTCATTTAATTTTGTTTTAAATATTTTAGCTATTAACTCTCTTGTTATTCTGGTTTATTCTAAAATAAATTTGCCACTTAGAAATTCTAGTGAATGTTGTTTTGTCAGGGGTTGAATATGTGTCACTAACTAGAAGTAATATCACAGTTGTTTTCAGTCTATAAAAATAACTAATTCCTAATAGTAACTTAAAAGTACCTCTTTGTAGAGATTTACAAAGAATTTTATTCAGGAATTTCCAGAGAGTGGGATATGAGCAAGGTAAGTGAAAGTAGAGATTGATGTTCATCATAGTATTGGCGCTCCGTATGACACGTAAAAAATATTTTAACTGGTGAACAGAAAAAACACGAGGGATTACATTGATGAGAATAGGGGAGGAATTGGATTTCAGCTTCTTCTATGAATGGAAAACAATGGGAAGAGTAAATGTGATTTGTTTGAAGTTTTTTATGTTCCCTACTGGGGAGATCGATAATGTGTATATACATTTTTTAATTGTTCTGGAATCCAATATGAATATTAACGTTTTCTTTCATTTGCTTTTTAAAACTTTAATGGACAAAAACATATTTTCAAATAGCCTAAATGGACTTTAGTTACTGTTAAGGCCAAAATTATTACCACTGAGAGTCTATACTCACACATGGAAAAACCAAGGAGTTTATTCTTATTAGGCATATGCTTGGGTCACTCCGAAGAGAAGAGAAAAGCAGAAACAGCAGGGAGTGGCCCCTAAACAAAGGCCAGGGAAACTTTTGTACACTTTCCCGCAAAGTACTATGGGTTGCAATAAAATGCTGAAGAAGATGGCTAAGGAAGAAGCTAGTGTCGGTCACTCATTGGTCACTAGGGGGGTCTTGGGGTTCCGATAGGCCAACTGCCTCTCTGTGGTTGGAGTCTTAGCTAGGGTGGAGCTGTGTGAACGTTTGATTGGTTGCTGCCACCTGGGCTGGTACCTGATTTGATTTATGACCTTGGAGCTCCTGTAGCCCTTGCCTCCTCCCCCCCTCCTCCCTGTCTTTCCTCTTCCCCAGCTCTTTATCTTTTCTATTCTTGCTACTACCATCACTATTTAAAGGCAAAGCAAGGAAAATAATAAAACATAGGATCATAGCTGCTCCCTCTCAGTTACATTAAGAAATGCACTGTTGATACTGGAATTTTGTCTTCAGTAGGTTCTTGGTCTCAGTGACTCCAAGAATGAATCCACGGCCCACAGATTAGTGGTAAGGATTTATTTACAGACAAGAACACAAAAACACCAAAGCTTCTGGCAGAGGGAACCTAGGTAGGGGTAGAGGGGAAGCTCTCTCTCTGGGCTCTTTGTCCAGGGGTATATAAAGTCGCATGGGTTCCTTGTGGTTACATGAGGCCAGAACTTGGTAACAAATGAATGAATGGGTATAGTCCTTTCAGGTGGGGCAAGATGCATGAGTGTATTAATGAATGGATACAGTCCCTCTTCTGGGGCAAGGTGAATGAATGTATTAATGAATGGACACAGTCCATTTGAGGCCTAGGAAACTTACGTGAAATTGACCTAAGCATAGGAAATGGGAGTTCCCTGTTCAGCCCTCAGTGCAAGGGAAGGGAAACACTAAGGGGCTGGTGTCTCCCCAGGAGTTGTCTGGCCCCTCTGGTTACTGGAGTTTCTGGGGGAGGGGGGGGTTGGGGAGGCCCTGCCCCAGGTCTGGCCCTCAGTTCTACCCAGCTGGCTGCAGTGCCACCTGTCCTATATCACTATTTGAATACAAAAATCTGTAGGATGTATGTACATATACTTATGAATATATATTACATATATATTTCATATATACAGTCTGAATGTGTCATTAAGTTGTTGAACTTTTTATGGACATTAAGTACCACACAAATGGAATTTTCTTAGAAGAGTATAGTGTGCTAAAGTATATAATACTTTTTTAGCTGGATTGGGTTTACTGTGTTTTGTCAAAAGTGCTAAATTAACATGTCCTCTTAATTGGACAGATATTTGTTTTAGTTTTTAAGCCATTCCCTTATGTTATCTGAAGGGGGGAGAGAGAGAAAGAGAATAGGGGAGAGAAATTCAGGAATTTTTCTAGTATACAATCATTTGGTCTATTTGTTTTATTCTGGGGTTTATAAAATAAGTCTAAAAGTGGCATATTTGTCTAATAATTTGATCATTTTGAAATTTTTAGAGTTGTTCGTTTAATCCTTAGCAATATTTATTTTGCTCTTTTAAAAATACACACCCATAGATAAGTACACACAAACCCATATCTATTTTGTGTATGTGTCAAGTATGCTCACTTCTGTTAGGCTATTTTATGACCGAGGTGTTTCTCTCTCCCAGATCGACTTTGACAGTCTAAGGCTCCTCACTCCCTTAGATAATTCTAACTGTCACAATGTCAGTAAAGCTTACATTTCCTTCACATGAGACAGTCATATGTTTCATTTAAATTAGACCTAATTCTGTCACTTCAGCAGTCTGCTGGTATAATGTAAGCAAGGGTGAAGCTTGGCCAGTCACGTTTCTTTTCTATATCCACATTGAGCTGATTCTGAAACCACTGCCAGAAGACATGATAACAGCATGTTGAAATGGGAGCATCAAATAAAGAATTTAGAGCTCTCAAGAGTTAACCGCACAAAATAGTAGGAAATGATCAATGTTTCTTCTGCCACAAGCATAGATGCAAATTCAAACACCCTTGGGTTACAAGTGTGCATAATTTTATATAACATTAAAAATTTTAATCTTTAATTGTATTCATAAAGAAATCATTTAAAAGAGATTGCAAGGGATTAACACTTATTTTCCACATCCATAAATATGGCTCAAATTAAACCTAGCCTTAACATTCACACTTGATAAGCAAACAACCTTTTTAATAGCAACTTCTTCTCCAAATATGTATTTATCATAAAAAATTACAATCTATTTACCTTAGAAAATCACTTATTTTGTTATTCTGTTTTTCTTTCCAATCCTTACTCACATGTACACATATTTTAACATAGCATCATAGATTTATTTTTGTGTCCTGTGTATTTTTACTTTGTTCTTAATATTTTCCCATGTGGCTACAAAACATTCGTAAGGATAATTTTGATTTTATGCTGTTGTTGCCATTTTTAACTTATCACTGGCATAAAATATTTTATAATAATGCCTCATTTTTTTTCTCATAAAATAATTTTAAGCACTATACTGACTAGGTGAACTGCATGAGTACTTTTAAAATCATATCAAATTCATATTAAAATGGATTATGAATGAAATTGTGATTTAGGATGTCATAAACTTATGAACTTATCACTGGCATAAAATATTTTATAATAATGCCTCATTTTTTTTCTCATAAAATAATTTTAAGCACTATACTGACTAGGTGAACTGCATGAGTACTTTTAAAATCATATCAAATTCATATTAAAATGGATTATGAATGAAATTGTGATTTAGGATGTCATAAACTTATGAACTTTTGTAAGTTGCTGAATTTTGAATTACTATTTCTTTATAGCTTAAAAATACCTTCAGTAGATTTTCCTGTGCCTGAAGCCCTCAGCAGTGACCTTGGTGGTGGGGGTGGGATGTGATCAATGTTACAGCTACACCAAATGTGGACATAAAGAGCTTTAACGTTTTCTTAATTACTCTAAACTAGAGAACTTGATGACAGGTTATATTTAGAAATATATAAGCTGAAAATGTAAGTTTAATGTTCATGAGCATATTTAGTTCTTAAGCATGGCTGTCTTTGTGTTATATAGCAATTATTTATTAAGTGCTTAGTATGTGTCAAACACCATTATAGATTCTGGGGATACACAGATTAATTTAAAGTTTATATCTACAGTCTAGTTATTTAAGTGGACTGAAAGTTGCTGTGTCTTGTCAGTATACCTTCAGTGGTGGCTTATCAGTATACCTTCAATGGCGGCTTATCAACTAATTATGTAACTGATGATTTCACAGGAAAGTATGAAAAACTTTACATTATGTTTCTGTCTTCATGCATTTTTTTCTACCAACAAAACTGGGCATTTCATTGAAGCTGAAAAATCAACAAAGAAATACTAAACTTAAATGAGATTCTAAAGCAAATGGGCCTAATAGACATTTATAGATCACTGTATCCCAGAACTAAAGAATATAAATTCTTCTCATCAGCACATTGGATATTTTCCAAGATTGATCACATCTGAAGCAAAAAACCAAGTCCCAGCAAATTCAGAAAAATCAAAATCATACTATGCATCTTCTCAGACCATAGTGGAATGAACTAGAAATAATTTACAAGAAAAACTCTCCAATCCAAACAATGTTAGAGAAATTAACAAAACTGGTGCTGAATAATCCTTTGGTCAATGAAGAAATTAAAATGGAAATCTGAAAATTATTTTTAATTAGTGACAATAGGTACACGAGCTTTCAGAATTCATAGGATACAGAAAAGAAGTGTTAAGACAAATGTTCATTGTTTTAAATACTTATACCAAAAAAAAAAAAACAGAGAATACAAATTAACAACCTAATTTCACATCTCAAGGAACTAGAAAAAACAAAGCCAGAAGAAGATAAGAATTACAGGCAGTCCCTAAGGTCTGTACAATTCCCACTTACAAATGCAATACAGAACTACAGTAAGTCCCTGATTAGAAACATGCAAATGACATGTGACTCACACAAACGAAGCCTATTATAGGCAAATATACTTGTTCCAACTTACATACAAATTCAATTCAATAAGTCTATAGAATCTATCTTGTTTATAACCTGGGGACTGCGTGGAACAAAGTTCATAGCACAGTTCAAAGAAACAGAATCCAGTAAAACAGTAAAAAAGATCAACAAAAAATAAGTTGGTTCCTTGAAATCAAGAGACCCCTAACTAGATTAACCAGAAATAGAAAGCATTCAGATAAAGTCAATAAAAATGAAAAAGAAGACATTATAATTGATGCCACAGAAATAACCAATACCATCCGTGAATGCTATGAAAACTTCCACACACAAACTAGATAACATAGAGGAATTGTACAAATTTCCAGAAAAACATGAGCCCACAAGCCTGAATCAGCAAGAAATAGAAATTCTGAACAGACCAACAAGTACCAGCAAGATTGTGGCAATGACACCCCAACCCCAATATACAAAGCACTGAATCACACTAATTCACAGCTGGATTTCACCAGACCTACAAAGAAGAACTGACATCCATCTCACAGAAATTATTCCATGAAATCAAGAAGGAGGGAATTTTCCCCATGTACTACTGTGAAACCAGTGTCACTCTGAAACCAGAGCCAAGTAAGGACACAGCAAAAACAAAACAAAACAAAAAAACACTACAGACTAATATTGCTCATGAATATAGATTCAAAAATCCACAACAGAATAGTAGGAAACTGAAATCAAGAGCACATTAAAAAGATACTTGATCATAATCAATTGGGATTCATCCCAGCAGTACAAGCATAGTTCACCATAAGCAAATCAATACATGTGATTCACCACATAAACAGAAGCAAAAACGAAGACCCTATGATTATCTAAATCAGTGCTTCTCTACCTCATTTATCTCACAGCACATTTGAAACTATCATTAAACTTCCATGGCACACTTAAATTATATTGATCAATAAAAAAAAAACAAGAATATACTTACTCTGCTTTAAATGTCTTTCAAGAATATTAATGATCTGTAAAAATTTTCATGGCATACCTAAGATACTCTTGCAAGACATTGGTTGAAAATCACTGAAATATAGGTGTTGAAAAACCCCTAACAAAATACTAGCAAATCAAATTCAACAGCACATCCAAAAGACAATTCACTATGATCAAGTGGGTTTCATCCCATGGAAGAAAGAGTCATTCATGATATGTAAATCAGTACATGTGCGGCACCATATAAAAAAGTAGCAAATTCAAAGAACACAAGATCATCTCAGTAGCTACTGAAAGGGCATTCAGTAAAAGCCAGCACCATTTCATCAGGACAATTCTCAGCAATCTAGGTATAGAAGAAACATACCTCAAAATTATAGGAACCATATATCACAATTCCACAGAAGAGGTCAGATTGAATGGGGGAAAGTTGAAAGCATTACCTCTGAGCACTAGAATAAGACAAGGGCACCCACTCCCTCATTTCTGTTCAGTATAGTACTAGAAGTCCTAGCCAGTGTAATTAAGCAGGAGAAATAAAATAAAAGCATCTAATTTGGGAAAGAGGAGGTCAAACTATCTTTGTTTGCTAAGGAAATGATCTTGTATCTCTTACAGAAAACTGGAAAGACTCCACCATAAGACTCCTAGAATTGATAAATAAATTCAACAGAAATAACAAAAATAAATAATAATAGAGATTGCCTGGATATTTAGAGAGTGAGTGGGGTGTACATGTTTAGAAAAGAGAGAAATTGAGAGATTACAAACTAGCACAGAACACTTTGGAGGTGATGAATACATTCATTATGCTTTTTATGGTAATAGTTCATGAGTGAATAGATAGATCAAGCCCCGTTGAGTGGCACCCTTGAAGTATGTGTATTTCAGTATGTAATCATGCACCACCTAGTGTTGAATTAATGACAGACCCATACATGATGTACACATACTTCAAGAGTTAAGTATATAAGGGAGATGAATAATTCCTGGAGCCTAGTGATTTTGTAACCATCTTAACATCATAGCACAATTATTTTAAGTTTTATAGACTTAGTGTAGCCCTAGTGTAAAGCACTTATGAAGTCTACAGCAGTGTGCGGTAATGTCCCAGGCCTTCTCCTTCACTTTCCAGTTATTTGCATAACTGGAGTCCTCTGGAAGTTGCTCTTAGTGAATCTGAGCGAATCTTTGGTTCCTGGTAAGGGCCTTATACAGGTTATCATACTTTATCTTTTATACAGTATTTTTATTGTACTTCTTCCATATTTAGATATATTTAAATACATAATTACCATTGTGTTGCAATCACCTTTAGCACTCAGTGCAGTAATATGCTGTCTGGGTCTGTAGCCCGTGGGGTATCCTGTGTACTAGCTACACCAGGTGTGCACACTACCATTCAGTTTGTGTAGGTACCTTCTAGAATCCTCAGTGATCAAACTGCCTAAAACTGCATTTTGCATTTCTCATGGTTAAGGGAACAAAGACTTTATGCCAAATATGGCTCAATATCACTACAAAGAGAAAACAAAACAGGACTAAACTAGCCTCAAGACACACACACACAAAAGAGAAAAGAAAAACAAAAACCTATTCTTCTCATATTTTTTCTACCTTGCTGCTATAATTTTTCCCTGTATTGCCAGACAATATTTTTTTAAATGTTACTTACTAATCCCCCTTTTGTTCTTAGCCTGCATTCCCAATTCAGCAAAACAAAAGTCTAAGTACTCACTTCAATGCTGCTAACCAATGCTGCTAATCACCACAGTGTCCTGTGTGATTAGTCATTTAAATTTCTATTTTTTATTTTATAGGTTCTCATTTCATTCTAATACATATATACCTCTATATACTTACACTGTTTATGACTTATATATGTACATGTAACACAAATTTGTAATTTGTACATGTCTATGATATAATTTAATTGTATATTATAGTGTAGGTGATATATAATATATAATATATATAATATATAACACATAATGCATATATGCCATGTATACATATAATATACACATGTATTGTGTATATGGATGTATACATGGGGGACATATACACATATACATGAGCAGATATTCTATGTTCTAAGAGGAATAATTTTTGCATTGTTATTCATGAGTGAGCTACTTGAGGAATTAAGCTATGTTAAATCATTTTAATTAGCTTATTTTACTTTAGAGTCAGAGAAAAAGTTGCTTTTAATCAGGACTTCCCCATTTTGAATTAAAATGTGGTTGCTTTATGGAAAAACAGCCAAATGTCTTCTCAAAAAATAGGAAGCTAATGGACGTATCCATGAGCATATTATATACATGAAGTGAAGTTTTACAAAAGAATACTGTAGGAATTCACATTGATAATTACCACTTGACTATAGAATATTTTTTTGAAAAGCATTAAGTTGATTCCCTGCCAACCAATGGTTCATGAGCTGCCATGAATATACTGAGATTTATAATTCCATGTTTAATGTGCAGCATAGCTGATGTTCTCTGTGTCAAGGCTTTAGCACAACTTAATTTATCAAATATATTTGAAATGTTATTCCAAATATTCCTATGGACGAATTAACAACACCTTTCCTATATGCTGGTGAAGGATACAGAAGTTATAGCACATCATCTCAGAGTTGGCTGCTCTTTCTGACTTCTAAGAATAAATTGTCATTCATTAGCACCTTCCTACTGGTCTCTGAGGTTGTTATAACTTTACCAGGCTCGTGGTTCAAGGGAATTGTAATTAATGGCTTTATTGCCTTTCAGAATTTCAACTCTCCAACAGAAAAAAAAAAAAATGTAATTTTGAGCCTCGGAGAAAATGGCCTTTTACTTTCCCGAGTTCTCTTGCAAACCCTACCATGATTTTGTGTCTCATGGTCTTAAAGTATCATTTAGTTTTTGCAATTTTACAGAGTGATGGACTAGAAAGACAGTGGGTCCTCTTCATGTCTGGATCTTGGTGAGGACACAGTTATTTCTAAAATCTTTAGAACATGTAGTATAGTCATGACCATTTAAAATCACAGGGAAAACAGAAAAAAATATTTTCCAGGTCAAAAAACTCCAGAGTTTCCATCTACAAAATTGGCATGGATTGTTTTTATCATAGCCAAGTGAGAGAAGATGATTAAAGTCGCTAATACCTTCTCAGTGTATGCGAAGGTCAAAGGTGGAAGTATTTGCCGGTATTTGCTGTGTAATGTTTAGACCTTGTCTTGTCGGCACTTTATTTTATACATTAATGATGTACCACATCCAACAGTGTACAGTGTAGAGAGATAAACTGGTTTGTATAAGAAAAATGGAACAGGATTAAGGTGAAGAGGGGAGTTCTGGCAGCCTACCTAGGTTAGGATCCTCCAGAGTTAGCTGGTGATAAACTCCAATTAATGGCTGCAGGAATTTTAAATACAGTGTTGCTTAATGTTCGCTTCTATATACACATATTGTGCTCCATGGTGAGACAAGCCTTCCATCTCAACGTCTTTGGTCAGATGACAACCTGAATTGGCTTTGGGGAAATCAATGAACATGGGTTAAATTCCACAAGAGTTGTGACAGAAAAAAAGGAAAAGAAAAATGTGAGAGTTTCAGTAAAATGTTCCTGAAATCAAGAAACCCAGAGCCAAAGTGGCTATTAGAGTGTAATATAGGAGGAATTATAGGTATTTCATTGACAATACAGGACAAGGGGCTCAAACCAATCTATTTCAGTAAAACAGTCAGGAAGATGCTATTTTATATTTGGATGATTATGTTTGAATTGTACTCATGACGTATACTTCAGTGTCCATAAGTGCCTTACCAAAACAAGGTAAAATTTTCTCTTTCAAAATGAGAAAATAATGTCTGAATCTTATAATCACTTTGCATCCACATCTGTCTCAGGCAGTATGTTGGACCCAAAGCCGTCCTGGCAACTCCCTGGCTCAGCATCAGCATAGTCAAACAGGTATTGTACCCCTTTTTGCCCTTGCCACCTTCCCAAGAACAATAACCTCTGTACCTACAGCTAATAAAGACAGAAATTATTGGGCACAGCTAAGAAAAAAAGGGATATCAAAATTAAGCCTAAATAAAAAAATCCCTATAAACACCTGAAAGGTCCTGGATTCCCCCCAAAGTGCCACCAACCCTCTGTGTCCACAGAAGATTGGTTCCAGGACCCACCCCTATTCCTCCCACTCCTGGATATGACAAAATCTATGGATGTTAAGTTCCTAGTATGAACTAGCACAATACCACTATCTCCCTAAAAGGTATCCACATCTATATACATTAAATCTTCAGATTACTTATAATACCTTATACATGTAAAGGCTACAAAAATAGTTGTTATACTGTATTTTTTAAATTTATATTATTTTTATTATTGTATCATTGTTTTTTGTTTTTATTACTATTTCCATCCATGATTTGATGAATCTGAGGATATGGAAACCAGAACCTGTGGACAGAAAGGGAAGAGTGTATGTTGATCCCAAATAAGATGGGAGAGGGGGTGTGTGCTGAGAATCACTAGTTAGATCTGCGGGGTGTGAAAGTCAGAGGACCTTAGTAATCACTATAGGAAAAAGAAAAGATTCTTTTTAACAACCTCCTATTTAGAGTTTATGACATAAAATTTGACATGTTAGCTTGGGGTAAAAATCCATATTTATAGGTTCTTGACCTGAAGTTTAACAGTTCAAGCCTAGAACCTGGGTCTCACGTTTCTGTCTAGGCTGGAGTGCACTGGTGCAATCATACTCTCTGCAACCTACCGTTCCTCAGGCTCCCGAGTAGCTGGGACTACAGGGGTGTTCCACCATGCTGGGATAATTTTTAACATTTTTGAAGAGAACTGTTGCCTACGCTAATCTTAAACTCCTCAGATTCTTAAGCATACATTTCTCATAGACAAAGTTCACTTTGATAAATGTTTCCTGTAATGTTGAAAATACTTTTATTAAATTCTTTATTGTTATTATTGGGTTTTGGTTGATTTGTTTTAAACACAAATATAGCATCAGAATGAGGTCTGTTTTAAATTTCCATAGAACTGGCCTGAATGTGTATGCCCTTGTTTCATGAGATGTTCTGTGATTTATAATCAAAATCTTTGACTTTTTTATATACCAGTTTATAGGCAGGCACATAGATACATTGCTATTTTCTGTATACATGCTCAGAGAAACTGGTTCCATATACCTTTTACATTCTTATAATAATGAAATTTGTTGTAAAGGAGCAAATGTGACTTAAAAAGCATTCAGTCGTGTATTTTTTACTACAGATACAAGTTTTAGACACATTGTTACTTTTATAAATGAAAATATTTGCCTTCCTAAAAGTATGTTACCCAAAGACATTGTTAAATTATTTACTTATGGGAAAAAAGGCTGGGTGTTACTTAATCTGTATATGTTGACTCAAATCATCACCAAATTTATGTGAAACCTCAACAATATAACATGTGTAGGAATTTCAACAATATAAATTTTGCTTACTGGCTCTCTATGGAGTGCTAGTTGGCCCCTTTGTGAAATAGTGCCCACCTAAATGAAAAAGAAAAGTATGTATCCATATGCCTCAGGGGCCCCTAAGTAAGTTATCTAAAGCATAATATTTCCGAGATATTGGATCCTTTCATATACATCCTTATTCGTACCTCCTTCGATTTATGAGGTAAGATAGCCTGGCATTTTTATTCCTGCATTGCATGTAATAGGACTAAGGCTCAAATAAAATTACTGGGCAAAGTTTGCCTAGCTAGTAACTGACAGAGACAGTATCAGAATTTATTGATGTTCAGGTGAGAGGTTAGATATAAAAATACAGAATAGAAATTCATTCATATTCAAGCCATCAATTAAATACAAGCATAGAGCATTTTCTAGAGGAGGTAAATGAAAAAAAGAACACAGGTCATAGGACCGGACACTTCAAATTTGATTCAAAAGCAGAAAATGACCAATTTTCAAAGGCAGAGAGTTATTCTCATGACCTTGATCCTGCCCAGCCTTTGTGTACATATTCTCTCTAAACACCACTGCCTCACCTAGTGGCCTGGCCTGACATGTCTCAGGATGAGAATCAACAGGTTGATACGATACTCTTTAGTCTGGTTAGTTCTAAAGCAGTCTCTTCACTTTACTTTTTCATGGCATTTTTACAAGATAGCCAAGCAATTTTTATTACAGGATTATTTTTCATTTGTCTGAGTAGTTCCCCTTGGTGTCTTTCCCTACAGGTCTAAGGGCTAGATGAAAGGTTTTTGCATGATTATTTCATAAATCGTATTATGCCCTTTATAATTCATCTCATTAATGAGCGTGGAAGGAAATACGTTGTCTCACTAGTAGTGATATTAATCTTCATTACTTTCTCAAGATAGTGATTACGAAATGTGCTCAATTCAAACATAAGTTTCCTCATACATCTTAGCAAGTAGCCTTTGCTACTTTGTCACTTCAAAATTGTTCTGTGCTAGCAATTTAATTGATGTAGCTTCCATTAGTGATTCTTGCTTAAACCAATTATTTCATTAAGGTTTGCAAAATAGTGATTTTCCTAATTTGATCATTCCTTCTAAATATGTTAGTTGGCATTCTTCTGAGTGATGTTCTCTCCTATTAATTGGAAATGAACATAATATGGTCCTTCATAAAAAGAAACAGTAAATGCGTATTTCTTATTCTTTAATTGCCCATATTATGGTCCAATGGCACAAAATCGGTTGGTTTTTCTCTCCTCTTTTTTCTCTTCATCTTCTTCTCTTCGTCCCCCCATGTCCTCGTGGTTTTTTTTTTTTTTTTTTGATCGCTTTTTTTGTTGTTTGTTTTGAGACAAAGCCTCATTATGTCACCCTTGGTAGAGCGTCATGGCATCTCAGCTCACAGCAACCTCGAACTCTTGTGCTTAAGTGATTCTCTTGCCTCTGCCTCCTAGTACCTGGGAGTACAGACACCTGCCACATGCCTGGCTATTTTTGTTGTCGTTGTTGTTGTTGTTGTTGTTGCAGTTGCATTGTTTAGCTGGCCCCAGGCTGGGTTCGAACCTGCAAGCCTTGGAGCTTGTGGCTGGCACCGTAAGCACTGTGCTAGGGACACCAAGCCTGTGATCACTTTGAATTCACGAATTTTTATTTACCCAATGCTTTGCACTTAAAGTTATCATTTTACGTTTTCCATAGTTAATTTCTTAAAAGGACTTAAATAGTGTGTGTACACTATTTCCTCATATTACTGCTCATTCCTAACTTTTTCCTATAGGAAGAAATACGTCTAAGTTATGAGCTAGTCTGTGTCAGCTTTACCAAGAACAGAGAGCATCATTTTAATATGCATATTCAGCATTTTACAACATCTGCTATTTTTTGAACATTTTCTTGAATTTTGGGAGTTTAGTTTAAACTAAACTTTGAGTTCTGTGTTATTTTGCTTAGATAGTGTCTTGCTCTGTGGCCCTGGCTAGAGTGCAGGGACATCTCATCGTTGCAACCTCAAACTTATGGGCTCAAGTGATGCACCTGCCTCAGCCGGCAGAGAAGCTGGGACTGCAGGCACAAGCCATGACGCCCGGCTAATGTGTCTTTTTGGATAGAGCAGGTCTAGCTCTGGCTCAGACTTCTCTTGAATTCCTGAGCTCAAGCGATCTTCCTACCTGAGCCTCCCAGAGTGCTGGGATTACAGATGTAAGCCACCGTGCTAGGCCTGGAATTTTACTTTTAAGGATTCTGGCCCTTTGTGGGAGCGAGAGATTTTCTTTGACTATATCCTTTTCTCTGATTCACTTTATCTCTTTTTTTACTTCACTTTCACGGTCTTGACTCTATTCTTTCCTGTGTTTTATCATCCTATTTTTATATAGCAAGCTATACTATTCCTGGCAATTTTGTTGTTTAATCATAAATTCTTAGTTGATGTCATCGTTTCGTCAACTCTCTCCGACTTTATTTAGCTTCCATTTCTTATCTTCCTATTGCCTGGTTATTTCTACCTTTTATATTTAAATATCTGGTTCATAACTGCAAATGCCTTTTCCATTGTGGGAGAGGAAAAAATAATTTTCTCTTTATCTTTCATACTGGTTAGCTGAGATGAACCCTTGTAACAAAAAACAAATAAATAAAGCAAAAAATACTGGGAAATGTCTTAACATGTATTTTTTACATATACAAGGGAGATATTCAGAGAATGAGCAATTCTCAAAGAGTAGGCTTTGAATTTAAGCTTATATAGAATCTTCAACAAAGACCAGTATGTGTTTAGAGAAGTAACATGACAAAGGAAAAGGACTTTGAGTCTTTGGGCACCGTATATTGTAGGGAGGCAGATAAATGGGAGTTAGTAAAGTTTGTTAATGTAGATTCCTTTGGTCTCTGGTTGATAAGGCTGTAAAGTTGTCTTCAGCTTTTTCCTCCTTGGTGGTAAGGGGAGGGGGGATACTTTTGCCTTTGGAAATTTATATCGTGCTTTTAGACAGACTGGAAAATGCACATAAATTTTCTTGTATTAATATGTGTTTCCTAATTGCCTTCAGTTCAAAATGATCCTTATGCCAATGTGGCATATTTGGGGTGGCATATTGTGGTCTCCTACGTTATAAGAGTTATACATTTCTCTTTTTATGTGTGCAAGCTTAATGTGCCTTCTGATAGTGGTTCTACAGAAGGCACAGCTAATTCAAATGTGCTCATTCATTTTCATCTTCGTATTTCCTGCCCATTCCCTTCCTGCTGGAGAGACTTCCTTCCCCCTACCATTCCACTGGACTTCTCTATGACACTCACACTATTTCTTCCTTGTTTCTTGAGACATCAGTATTGCAACTACTAATGCTATTTTCTGTGTTTTTTCCTGTTTATTTCCCCCTGAAATGCTATTCAGTTATTTCTTCATTGCTCTAAAGCTGTTATCTTGAAGTGGAGGAAAAAAGCTTTTATTCTACCAAACACACTTCTTTGAAATACTGTCTTTGAGATTGAACTCAAGAAGAGTTCAAGACTTATGCTCTCCAAATCTCAAATAAATTGACTGTTACATGAATACACTCTTTCAATTTCTGCTTGCATTTTCCTCAGAGGGACGCTTCTAACCTCCAAACGATGTTCTCCTCCCCTTAATACGGATTCTCTTTCTGCCAAATTCCTTCTCCTCCCTTTCTGTTCATCTGTGCTACCTACATAAGACACAACTTTAAAGTTTCCACTACATTTTCACGCCCATGAAATAGACCAGCAGTTCTCAACCTTTTTGGGCACCAGAGATGGTAATTTTCATGGAAGGTAATTTTTCCATTTATGGGTGAAGGTGTGAGAAATATCTGAGAGGAGGTGGAACTCAGGCCATGGTGTGAGTGCTGCGGTGCAACTGTAAGGATCGCTGAGGCTTTGTTCTCCCATCAGCTGCTCACCTCCTGCTGTGCAGCCCAGTTCCTAACAGGCCACTATTGGTACCCATCATGGCCCGGAGGATTGGGGACCACGGAAGTAGAGAACGCAGGTATAATTACCTCCATTTGATACTTGAAGGAACTGAATGTTACAAGGATTAAATCATTTGTTAATGACTGCTTGGCCAGAGGCAGTCTATAACAAAATTTTTAGGCTTATGATTCTCACTATGGATTTTTTTACACTGTACCGAACTGCTTTATCTAATTAATAAAAGTTGTAATACAGTGATTAAGCTTTACACAAACCTAGGTTCTCTTCCTGGCTCCACCATTCTCTTTTTGATGTTGAGCATATTATATAAGGATGCTTCAATTTCCTCTTCTATAATATTATTATAATAATAATTTCTAGCTTAAGTTTTACTTGAAACAATTATTAGTTTGAACTATAAAAAAATGCCTGAATTTCAGTTAGTTGTGGATTATCAAAGAACATTCTTGCAAGATGTATAAGAAGTATTTAATATGTGTTAGGTATGTTTATCAAATTATCGTGGATCATTGCTGACTAAGAATATGCTAATACTAACAATATTTAACAATAGTTCCACCTCTTAAATAAAGAAACCAAAGTGCTATGAAATAGCATTCATTTTTATATGCCATGATGAGACATACTTCATTCTTGGCTCTTCATTTTTATTTGTTGTTTATTTTTTATTAACTCATATACACATAGATCATGAATACATTTATATATATGTTGGGTACAATGTATTGATTTTTTTATGCAATTTGGAGTGCTTACATCAAACTAATTAATATAGCTTTTACCGCATTTACTTGATTATTGTGTTAAGACATTTATGTTCTAAACTTGATAGATTTGACTTGTACCCTTGCAATATGCTCCATAGTTATGGTCCCGCCATTTACCCTCTCTTTATCAAACCTCCTCCCACCCTTTCCTTCCCACTCCATTTCTCTCCTTCATCCTAGGTTATAGTTGTGATCTATCTTTCATAAGAAAGTGTGAGTAAATATAAATTGATTTCATAGAAATACTGAGTACATTGGATACTTTTTCTTTCATTCTTGAGATACTTTATTTAGGAGAATATGTTCTGAGTCCATCCATGTAAACATAAAAGAGGTAAAGTCTTCATCTTTTTTAAGGCTGCATAGTATTCCAATGTATACATATACCACAATTTATTAATCCATTCATGGATGATGGGCACTTGGGCTTCTTCCATGACTTGGCTATTATAAATTGAGCTGCAATGAATAATCTGGTGCAAGACAGTATCTTCCCTGGCAAAATAAAATTCCTTTTTACCCTGTAGAATGGAAAATAACCCTGTGATAATTATTTACTCCCTGAATTCATTCAAAAATATTTCATATAAGGCATATTTAAATGCATTTTGTGTTGTGTTGAGTTTGAAAAAGTCAAGGCCAATTCTGTTTCTTAATAATTTGCTAATGTAAATATACTCTTGGAGAAAATCATTAGTTTACATAACTCATTGCTTACCGTAGTGTCTTCTCATGATTTTTGCTGTGATTTCAGCAAACAAATGTGAACTATATAAGCCTTAGTTTAAGAAAAATTTCTAAAAGTTACAAGATTTTACACACAATTTACAACAAATATGGGGTCTGGTCACCTACCATTAGAGAGTATTGTTTTATGGCATGACCTGTGAGTCAATTTTGGTGCTGAATTCATGACTGAGCTTGAAAATATCAGGGATCAGCTCTCCAATTTGAAAAAGAAAGTAATATGGCATGGATGCCTTTGGAAATATATTCAACATACACTTTGAATGAAACAATTGTGTATTTTCTTACGGCTACACCAATTATAATCTATAGTAATTTACCATAAGTCCCAAATTCTCAGCATAAACATGAATCAGAAAGCTAATTTTAACTCAAAATGTTTTTGTTGACTTTTGGAACATATATTTTCATTCTGTTTAAGTCTCAATATCTCTCCCTCTTTCTCCTTCCTTCCTTCTTCTCAGAATTACAGTAGTATACTTACCTTAGAAGTATATTTTGGCTGTAAGTTCTATATGCTTTTAAAAATCACATTAGGTAAATATCCAACAGAAAGAGATACACACACACACACACACACACACACACACACACAGTGACCCTGATGAAAGTAGGGCTAAGCAAACTTTTCTCTGTAAAAATGATAAAGAGTAAGTGTTTTCGATATAGGGGAGGATGTGATCTCTATTATGATTTTGTAGAACAAAAACACTCATTGACTACATTTAAAAGAGTAGTTGTGGCACTTGCTTACAGAAATAGGGAACCAACTGAATTTGGCAAGCAGACCACAGTTTGCAGACAATTCAGAGTGAAAGCAATGCTTATATTT
Source organism: Otolemur garnettii (assembly GCF_000181295.1). NCBI lineage: Eukaryota > Metazoa > Chordata > Mammalia > Primates > Galagidae > Otolemur > Otolemur garnettii. The sequence continues at coordinate 28,966,753 of NW_003852403.1, forward strand.
CATTGGATGTGAGCTGATAAAGATAACAGATGCAAACATGTGGACTCTGACACTAAGGAGGGGTGAAAGTTTGGGAGCAGATAGATACTAGTGATGCTTTAGGTAGACTGAGCACTAGAGAACAGGTATTTAAAGGAGCTTCTGATTTCAGTAGAAACACTTGCCCATGGCTTTGGCGATTTGTAGAGACAATAGTGCAGATGAGTGGCTAGAGGTTTTCAGAAATCAGAGTAAATTTGTCTATTTAAAAATTTTCTCTGGTTTTCACTCAGAACAGGTTGCTAATGTATTCATGATCATAAATTAATTGGGCTTCCAGAAGTTCCAAGTATACTTAAGTATGCTAAAGATACAGATTGGGTTTCAAGAAATGTGTCTACAGAATGACAAAACCATTTTATTTTGTAACTCACCTATGGAATTATATTTTTGATTATTTACTGACAAATTTGCATGCAGTATAAAAATTATAAACTTGATATTACAGATTTAAGCACCTATTAAATATTTTGATTTTTTCTATTTTTCATTTAGCATGTTATGATAATTTAAAATAACATAGCTGCATTTAGAAAAGAGAACTTGGTAAGCAAATAAGGGCCTGACCTTGTTTTTTAGCACTGTGTTATCTATTTTTTTTTTTTTTTTTTTACCAGAACTATATAACCATTAATTTAAAAATTTTGAAATTGTGTGTAAACAGAGCAATCACCATTTGGAGAAATGTTTACAAAATCAAAATGTTTTTAAAGTTTTTATTAAATCTGAGAGAATAGCTGTTTTAAACTATTGGTACAATTTAGGAATGAAGAAAAAGGGAAGCACAAATGAACAACAAATTTCTTTACCTTTTTATTTCGAATACTTGTAGATCAATAGAATTCTTTGATGTGTTAATTTTACCTCTCGGTTTCATCCTTCAAACTTCTCAGTAATTTTTTTAAGTATTTTTTTAATCGATTCAAACTGCTATAGTTCCAGAATTTGAGTTGGTTTCTGCTGCCAAGAAAGCTTCTGAAACTAATTAATGCAGAAAATTCTTTATTAAACAATAAATAGATGAAGGATAGTAATAGTGTATCAAGCTTAAAAATGATTTCAAACCAAGAGTGCATATGCTTTTCATAGAGCTTCCTCCACTTATGTCATTAAAATAAGAAGACCCATGTGTTCATATATACATGAAACATATTCACATGGAAATGATTTACAACACACATATGTTCATCATCCTCTAGGAATCTTAAATTTTGTTCTAAAGATTGTGTCAAGAAACAAAATTTATTTAAGGCCATTTACACTAAACTTCTATTTTTATAGTGCAAAAGAACATTAAATAAAATGTGGTGATACTTTGGAAGCAAGTAACAAAAATTTTGAGTAAAGGTCAAACTCCTACAAGGGCTAAAAAAGAGTACAAATATTTTTGCATTAGAAAATATAAATTCCAAATCAGAAGACCTATTTGGAGATGACCTGGAGAACTTCAGGGCACAGGATTGACTTGTAAACCAGATGTTAACAAATGCTGTTTTACTAAATAATTGCTGCTGATAGGTAGAATTGTAGGTTTCAAGGATAAATAGAAAAAGATAAGGTTCTGCCATCAAGGCTTAGTAGGATAGCTCAATTTAGTATGATCGTCTGGGAAAGAATGTTTTCAGAACAGTGTAACAAGAAGCATTAGAAAATTACCAATAGGTAACACTGCGAGGTATTCAGTAAAGATAAGAAGGTGGGATGTAATGAACCGTAGGAAGGTATTAGGATGTTTTATTTAGAATTGGTGACTGATTACAAAGAGCCCAGATGGAAAGGTTATATTTCCCTGATAGAGATAGATGAGACTCTATGTGCAATTTAATGGAGAACTGAGAGAAGCGATCAGTTAAACTAAAAAGATTGAGGGAGCAAAAGATTAAATTTCAGAGTTAAGAAAATACCTGATAATGTGGTACTTCAATGACATTCTAATATTTCACCCTTGGGATGATGGGGCATGATTAGGAGATTTTAAACAAGGAATTAACAACATAATATCAGTGCTTTTAAAATATGACTTTAGAAAAGATAATATTTCAACTGATTTTTAAATATTGGTTAGCCTGCCTAAAATATCTACAATGATGATTTTTCTACATATGAAGAATAAATATTTAGAAAATGTATGAGGAAAACAATTTGATCTAACTGTTAAATAAAACTGAAAATATTAAAAATTCTAGAAATGAATTTAGGAAATACAAAAAGCCTATGTAAAACAAAATGAGGGATGTAAGAGAACATGAAAAGATGAGAAATAGGTCACTGTTCTACATATACAAATTAAATACCTTACAATCAGGCATCCTCAAACTACGACCCATGGGTCACATGTGGCCGGCCAAGGACATTTATCCAGCCTGCCAGGTGTTTTTGCCACTGCTGCTTGTTCTGCTTAGCCACTGCCTGTCCTTTTAAACTATAGTCCAGCCCTCCAATGGTCTGAGGGACAGTGAACTGGTACCCTGTTTAAAAAGTTTGAGGACCCCTGCTTACATGCATTACTTTACCAGAATTGATCTAAAAACTCTATGATATGCCAGTCAATATTTAAATAGAATCTTTATGAAATTTAGTAATCTTCTAAATTTCATTTTAAAGTATATGTACAAACCCAGTCAGAATAATCTTAGGTTATAAGAAATGACTTAATGCACATTCAAGTGTAATATGAAGGTATATCAATAAGATACGAATAAGGCAAACCAGGCAGTTCATGTGCCAACTGTGACAATGCATTTGGAATATGATATTATCACATATAGTCAAGAGACTTTGCCAAAAATTTGAATATTTGAAAAAAATTCCCTCTAGACACGCAATAAAATAATAGCAAATTAAATCTAACAGTATACAAAAAGTACTAAGTAGGGTATGTACCATTCCAAGTAGGGTATAAACCATAACCAAGTGGAATTTATGCCAGGTGTTCACTGTGCATCAGTATTCAAAAAACCAATTAATGTTATCCATCACATCAACAGAAGAAAAATTATGTTAATATAATAAATGTAGAGAGATATTTGCCAAAATCCAACAGCCTATTCTTAATAAAAATATTTAGAAAATCAAGAATAGAGAGGAATTTCCTCAACTTGATAAAGAACATCTACAAGCTAGACACAAAAGCATGTGCCTATAATTTTAGTTACTTAGGGGGTCTGAATCTAGACTCTGTAACATAGTAAGAACGCTGTCATTAAAAATAAAAGGGAAAAGGCTGGATGTGGTGGCTCACTCTCATAATCTTAGCACTCTGGGAGGCCAAGGTGGGTGGATTGCTTGAGCTCACCAGTTTGAGACTAGCCTCAGCAAAAAGCAAGACCCTGTCTCCACTAAAAATAGAAAAATTGAGGCAACAGGATTGCTTGAGCCAAGAGTTGGAGGTTTCTATGAGGTATGACACCATAGCACTCAAACCAAGGTGACAGCTTGAGACTCTGTCTGAAAAAAAATTAAAAATACAAAATTAAAGGTAAAAATATCTAAAAAACAAGAAAACACAAAATCCCCAAACGTCCGGCTAGCTAACATCATTGGTAGTTTACTTAATGAGGAGACACTAGATGCTTTCACAATAAAATGGGGAACAAGGTAAACATATCTACCCTCAATACTCCCCTATTTAATTTTATATAGGACGTCCTAATGAATTCAATTAAAAAAAAAACAAAAGAAATACAGATTGAAAAGGAAGGAATAAAACTGTCTGTTTTTAGAGATAGCATGATTGCCCATGTAGAAAATATGAAAACAAACTAACAAAGTAACTCTTGATACTAGTAAGTGAATATATCTAGGCTGGAAGATATGCAGTTAATATACAGAAGTTGATAGGTTTCTTATATGTCAGCAATGGATAAATGGAATCTCAAATTAGACTGGGTACAGTGGCTCACCCCTGTAATCTTACCACTTTGGGAGTCCCAGGAAGTAGGAACACTTGAGGCTACTAGTTTCAATCTAGTTTGAGCAAAATAATGAGAGTTTGTCTCTATAAAAATATAGAAAAATTGGCAGAGTGTGGTGGTGCAAGCCTATAGTCCCAGCTAGGCAGGATGCTAAGGCAGGAGTCTCTCTTGAGTTCTGGAGTTTGAGGTTACAGTGAGCTATGAAGACATCACTGTATTCTAGGCAACAGAGTGAGACCTTGTCAAAAATAAATAAATAAGAAAGAAATAAATGGAGAGGAAAAGAAGGGAGGGGAGGAAGAAGGGAGGGAGAAAGGGAAGAAAGGAAAAAAATAAAAGCACCATATCATTTGTTAATTAGGTTCCAAAAAAATAATTGCTTGAGTATAAATCTAATACAATATGTACAATGCTTGTATATGAGGAAAAACTATGAAACTCTAAAGAAAGACATCAGATAATACAAACAAATGGACAATTTCACATACAGTGATGGAAGCCTCAGAATTGTCAAGATTATCAGTTCTTCCCAACCTCATTCAATGAAATCCTAATCAAAATCTCATCTAGCTATTTTGCAAATATTGTCAAACATATTCTAAAGTTTAAACGGACAATCAAATAACACAGAAGGGCAAATACAGGACTGACAGAGAAAAACAGATTTGGAGGACTGACACAGCCTGACTTCAAGATGTATTATAAAGCTACAATGAATTGAGACAGTGTGGTGTTGGTGAAAGAACAGACAAATATATCAATGAAATAGAGAAGAGATTCCAGAAATATACAAGTTTAATCAACTGATCTCTGCTAATGGACCAAAAGGCAATTCAATGAAGCAATGACAGTCTTTGAAAGAAATGGTGCTGGAATGAATAGATATCCAAATGCAAAAATAACAATAATAAAATAATAATCTAGACACAGTCCTTTTGGTTTTCACAAAAGTTATCAAAAAATGAATCATGGACCCAAATATAAAATATCAAATGATAATTTTCCTAGAAGATAGCATAGGAGACAATACAGATGACAATGGTTTCACATAGGGAACCAGCCCCCACATGACCCGTAAGTGTCCCCTATGCTTGGCAGTGATGAGGGAAAGAGGAAAATAAAGACAATAAGAGAAACAGAGTTGAATTTATGGAGTGGTCCTGGGAGGTTAATGCCCTTTGTGTAAGAGAGAGCAAAGACCTCGAAGTCTGGGTACACTAGGTTTTTATTATTTCTCTTGATTAGTTAATGGTATTTGTAACAAAAACTCATCTCTGTGGCTTCTCCAGCCCTAATTCTGGATTGCCCACCCAATAACCATTTAGCTATTTTTATTACTTTTACTTCTTAAGATACTTAACAATCACAAATGGGATTACAGAAAAAAAAATGAAATGGGAGCATGGGCTTTGGAGCTAGATGCCACCCAGTTAATCCTTTGTGTTCCTGTGGTGGGGCAGATTAGTTGATGCCCTACTCTTCTCAGAAGCTGGGAAGAAGAAAGCTGAATCCTCTTACCTTACCTCTACCCTTACGCCTAAGAACTAATCTTTCTTGCTCAATGATTCAGCTGTACCTGTTGTCCTAAAATGGCTTCCTAGGGTGCGGTGGCTCACGCCTGTAATCCCAGCACTTGGTAGGCTGAGGCAGGCAGATCACCTAAGCTCAGGAGTTCAAGACCAGCCTGAGCTAGAGAGACTCTGTCTCTAAAAATATCTAGGCATTGTGGCAGGTGCCTGTAGTCCCAGCTACTTGGGAGGTTGAGGCAAGAGAATTGCTTGAGCCCAAGAGTTTGAGGTTGTTGTGAGCTAAGATGCCATAGTACTCTACCGACGGTGACCAAGTGAAACTCTTTCTCAAAACAAAAACAATCAAACAAACCAAAACAACCTAAAATGGCTTCCCAAGCCCTTTTGGCCCCAGCCAGGCCCTTGTGGACCTTTTTCCTGGGGTTCTTTGTGACTCCAGCTAGGCCCTGGCAGACATTTCCTGAAGTCCTTTGATGTTTATGCCAAACTGCTTCATGAAACTCCCAGTAAAGTGTGTTCTTTTTTGTGGGCTCATGTCCTCTCCCATTCTCCTGCATACCTGGCCCTGATCACACAGCCTTTTGTACCATCATTCCATTGTCATATCAATCTAACCCTATTCCCATACTCCTAACTCCCCTAATGTTCACCCACAATTTCACAATGACATTTTAGACACAATATCAAAGGCGTGATCTGTGAGAAACACAATTGAAACTTGAACTTTTTTACAATTAAAAATACTTCTCTTTGAAAAAACATGCTAAAGAAAATGAAAGACAAACCAAGACTGAAAAAGGACATACTGGGTTTGAAAGATGTTCTGTTAAAATATACTGATGCATATTAGAATAAAAACACATTTTTTTTTCAGCTGTGGGAGATGGTATGGTTTTAGGTTTTGAATTCAGAAAAACTGGATTCAAAAAGCAACTCTGCCACTAATAAGCTGTGTGACCTTGGGCAAATTATTTAAATAGGATAAACATATTTATCTTTTCAAATGCAGTTTTTGTAGGCAGTTTTCAAAGGCACTGGATGTTCTACTCATGTCTAATTTAGACTCATGAGTCTAAAACTCATGTTTTAATTACATTAAAAACAATAGACATAAACAAGATATACAAATTTGGGAAAACTAGAATATAAGTTTGCATAATTTTTAAAACTATCTGTATTGTCATTTTACTTCTGTGTTAATGGTGAGTAATGCTGACACAAATTTGTCTAGACTTCTTAAGAAACTAAATAAGCTAATTAATGGAAAGAATTTAGCGCAGTACTGAGTTAGATTAACTATTCTAGGAATGTCAGTGAGTGTTATATCTCGTCATTTGCTATTTTAATCTCTATTGCCCAGTATAGTATGTTATGTATAATAGCTCTTTGATTTAGTAAGTAATTAATAAATAAACAGAAAACCTACAGTAACGCATTTTAAATGACCCAATCCACCAGGAAAAAGACATAGTCATTCAATTAACATTTCATTTATTTGTGTTACGGGAAAGACTTTGTAGACATTACGAATACAAAATTGATAATGCAGATGTACCAGCAGATGAAGTTCTAAAGTATTATGTTTTATTAAATTTTTTTGAATTAAATTGTGTATTTCCCACTGATTCCCATAGAAGATCCCAAGGAATATGAAATTATATGTGATTAACAGTAATTCCTAACAGTAGTTTGAAGAATCTTTTTAATGTAGTTCCCCCGTCAAAGATTAATATTGCCTTATAAAATGTTAAGTTTAGTAGAGGAAAGTCATGATTTAAAGCTATTCTACATTGAATCATTCTTCATTTTAAGAATCATTTTTGTATTTGGAAAATTATCCTGCATATTTGCATTTAAACTTATTTGAGGGATGGAGGTAGTTCCTAATGCCTGGTCACTTCTGTATTTCTTAAAAAGACCCCATGATCTTCATGATTGATACCCATTGTGTATGGTTTTGTGACACATATGTAAAAATGAAAGGTTAGAGTGTTAGTTTTCCCTGAGTAATTGTCCTAAGAAAGCCTAAGAGGAAGCGAGGAAACTCCCCCTTCGGAATCATTGCTGTAACTAGGGCAAATGAGCATATACCCAGAGCGTTAATTTAAAAGTAACTAAAACTTCAAAGTGACTAGCCAGTATCATCACCAGGAGAACCTAGAACATCTCTCATCTATACACCACTGATACAATGTTTCTCGGAGATGAATTAACCTTTCATTGTCTATCAGGTCTTTTGTAATGGCTAAATTTAAACAATAAATTCCACCTTCCACAAACTCACGAAAAAAATTACCAGTAATAACATTGACTTCCTATATGGGTTTTACGAAGAAAGAATCAGGCACACCGAAGAGATAAGGCGACGATGTCTCTCGATGTAAATTAACAAACTAGCATTTTGCTATTAATTCATGGACTGAAGAAGTTGAAGTACACACTATGTTTATTTAAAAGGAAGAGGCAAGTATTAAAAAGAGAGCCACTTTTGAGAGTATAAACTAAGCTCAAACATTCTAAAATCAATCTACAGATGCCTATGGATGCTGCCATTTTTCGTCTCTTCTGTATGAACTCAGTATAATGACTTAAGATAAGGTTGATCCCTAAAAACAGATGAGTTAGACTCCAATGGCTGCTTAGATGGCCATTTTTAGAAAGGATATTGCTTAGAGTAGGAAAAACAAAAGCTACCATCAATGAAATAAAGTTCTATTTAATATCATTTAATTTAATTTATGACTATTTCATAGCAAGATTATGTATTTACGTCCTTGTCAAATAGCGATCAATATGAATTTCTCAAATTGATTTTTCAGGCAGATGAGCAACTTTAAAAGCCACATGGTAAACTTCTCTGGCGTTTTACAAGTTGGAAAGACTGTGTCCTATTGTCCGACTCAGTTTTGCTTTTATTTATCTTCCTTCTTGAGCAATCAATCTATCTATCCTTATCTATGTCTTAATTCTCTAAGAACAAAGACTAGACAGCCCCCTTTCTTATTCTCATTCAGTCTTCTGCTGCTGGGAGAGTTGTCCAGTCTCTTTTTTCCTTTTGAAACACTGTTACTGTTATTGCTAGCCCTCCATGTAAGTGGAGGGATAGGAGAAGTTATTTCTTTTCTATATGCTTTTCAACAGAAATATAATAAAACTTGGAGCTGCAATAAAATTGAGAAGGAAGTCATAGTTCACGTATGCGCAATATATTAGGAGGATTATGTCCTATGCAGTGGAAGTCAACCTTTAACACACAGTGCTACAGATAACGAAAAAGGAACCTTCGGAGTTTTCCATAACTGATCTTTCCAGTGTCCGCAGGTGTAAAAACAAAAACAAATTGAAAAAGTAAATTTCATCTATTCAAGTTAACTCAGTCTTTTATAGTTCAGTTTCTTTCTTTCTTTCTTTTTGCAGTTTTTGGCCAGGGCCAGGTTTGAAGGTTTGAACCTACCATCTCTGGGGCTGGCACCCTACTCCTTTGAGCCACAGGTGCCACCCATTCAGCTTGGTCTTTTTGAGGTAACTTCAAACTCATTTAGATAAGTGATCACGCTTTCAATGTTTCTCCATGCAGTATTTCCCACCATAATCCTCCCATGACCCCTAACCACATGCACAAACCCTAGGCCAATATACATGACCTCAATAAAATTTTATACTCACCCAGTGGTATAAAATCCCAAGAACTGGGGTGATATAAGAACCTGAAAGGGAGAAACAGGGATTTCAGTTAATGGTCTCACCTCTGACTGCATTGTGGACTGTTCTTTAGCTAACAGCCTCTGTTTTGATGAGTTAGCTGCTGATAAAAACAACTGGTATAAATTGTATGTTTGCCTAGACAACCCTTGGTCCACAAAAGCTGAATAGTTCTTGGGAGTGGCCTTTAACTGGTTCTGCTGATACCATGCTTAAAATAAATTTCTCAAACTTGTTTTTCAGGCAGATGACAAACTGAAAGTCACATGGTAAACTTCTCTGGGGTTTTACAAGTAGGAAAGACCTTGACCAGTCTTTAATTTAGACTCACTGTAGACTTGCTATAATTTGACCCCTTAGCATAGGAAATGCCTAGAAAATGTGCTGACTTAAAATTCACAGAAAACTTGCCTTTCGTGGGGCATGTGGGAACATAGACTATTGTCATTGTCATTTTCAAGCTGTGGGGAAATGCAGCTGATGCCCTTTCAAGACCTTTCTCAACCTAAAACACTACCACATTCTCATTTTTCCATAATCATTACATTTGGCCATGGGGTGTTCTAGAATATCAGAGTTTCAAATGTTTTGTTGAAACATTATGTGGGATTTTAATTCTCTTGGCTCACTGTTTGGATTTTGTCTTGAGTAAGGCATACATTCTTTTTAGGAATATGGACAGGATTTTAATCTTGACCTTATCCCCTCTGAATCTTTATTTATAACTAAAATACCCACTGTTCAGAAAGACTTTATTTCTTACAGTAGTTATAGAGGATTAAACATCATACTTACTACAACAGCCACCAATATCATAACTCAATTGAAAAACTACTGAGAACAAGGCATTTTCCTGGCAAGCCTGGAATTCTCTTGTGACTTGGAAGGCAAGCCACCACGTAACTCAGTAATCCTGGAGGAGCAAAGTTCAGTCCTGAAGTAGTAAGGCTAATGTTAAACATTAAGCATTTTATGGCAGTTTCTTGAAGGATTAGTGGAGAAAAATTGCATGTACTATTTTTGGAGATCATTTCCCTTGCCACCCTTGAAGATCATTTCTTTTTTTTTTTTTTTC
>NW_003852403.1:28977738-29011920 GCF_000181295.1 Otolemur garnettii
ATTTTGTGATATGGGCTAATCTCACTGGAGTTAGATGATATCTCAAAGTAGTTTTGATTTGCATTTCTCTGATGATTAAGGATGGTGAGCATTTTTTTCATGTATCTGTGGGCCATACGCCGGTCTTCTTTGGAGAAATTTCTCTTCAAGTCCCTTGCCCATCCTGAGATGGGATCACTCGTTTTCTTCTTGCTAATACGTTTAAGTTCTCTATGGATTCTGGTTATTAAACCTTGAAGATCATTTCTTATATGCTCTTGTACCTATGAGACCATTTCACCCAGCACACAGCCCCTGCATGTCTTTGTTTAATAATCTTTCTTCCCATTATGTATCTTCTCATAAAAGGACTCTGTGAGAAGTGCTCAGGGCTATATTGCACCTATGGTTTGCCTCACCTCTTGCAGCGTGAACTGTCAATCCATCTTCTGTGATCATTTATGCAGTCACAACAGGTGCAGTATAAAACTCCATTTATTTTTGATCCTCTTCTTGCCAGATCTTTACTCAAACTACCATGCTTTCCTATTTTCTAGCCAAAGAACACTATTTGGTATTTAGAGAAATTCTTTTACTCTTAGAAAAGCTTGGCTCTCAAGATTGTGTTCTTTCCTAAGATCAAAAAGTATGATTTGACTCAACCTGAACAGTGATTCCTTTATCCTCCTAAGTTGTACTTCCTCTGCCCATGAAGGGTGATGGATGACATTGATACAAAGGATGTTGAGTCCCAGAGAAACATGATTTACAGGAAATGAAAAATATATTGACTTTATATATCAAATACATTATGCCCATTACAATGCTTTTCACATACTCTATAGTTGTATGCTGGCAATTTTCCCAGTAGCACTTGATGTCTGATTCATCATTGGATAAAAAGCATGTTTTTAAGTTGTATGGCTTCATGGAAAAATCATTAAATGTTTCTGAGCCACAGTTCCACAATGGGTTAAATGTATATAAAAATAATACTACCTCCTATCATTTTTTTTTTTTTTGGCCAGGTCTGGGTTTTAACCCGCCACCTCTGGCATATGAGGCTGGTTCTCTGCCCTTTTGAGCCACAGGCACCGCCCCACCTCCTATCATTTTTACAAGGATAAAATGAAATGATCTAAGCAAAGACATTACTATATTTCACAGCACTTATTGTCCAGTACAAAATTAGCTGTTTGGTGATGAGTTGTGGTGATAATGAGGAGAAAGAGGATATAAAACAAGCCCTGATTTATTATTTGTTAAACTTGTTATGATGATGGAATTTAATTAAAAAAATTAAAACAAATAATTCCAGGAAAATGATATTTTGGTTGATTAATTGGTTTAATCAAATTATGGGAAAAAAATATCAGGAATATACCAATTTGTATAAGACCTGGGGAAAAATATGTAAATACAGCCAACTAATTCTAATTTAATATAGGATTATTGAAGAAAAATAATTCAAAGTTCAAAAATATATTGAAGAAAAATATTTCAAAGTTTCATCTAGCAATGTTAACTAAAATATTAATATTCTAAAGTTAAGATACATTACGAACTATAAAATATTAAAAATTGTGTCAGATTATTATAAAAATTTTATTTAGGATAGTTATGATCTCCACCTACATAACTGTTATACTAAGAATAACTTAAATAAAATGCTGTAACAACTTAAGTAAAATCCAGGATTCTGGAAAAAGTTGTATGTTCCTTATATTTAAAGGTACAGAAGTGGAAGAACAATTTCAACATAGAAATAATAAACAGCTAGAATGTAGAATAATAGACTCGAAATCATGTTCGTGCCCTCATCCATGGAATCTGTCAAACTTTATGTAGCAAATGAGAATTTATCTTGACAATAATTAAGATTCCTAATCTGTTGACTTTATGACAGGGAGACTATTTCAGAGTATTCAGGTGGGCTCCCTGTAATAACGAAAGGCCTTAAAAATGAAAGAAAGAATCATAAAGGAAAGTAATAGTGATACAATGTGAGAAGAATTAATTAGATCTGCTATATTGATTTTAAAGATGAATACCATGAGTCAAGGAATATGGATGGTTTGCAAAGGGAGGGAATAACAATACATTGTCCCCTAGAACCTCTAGAAAGGAACAAGTCTTTCCCACTGAAAACTTGAGCCCATTGAGATTGGTGTATGATTTGCCATCTACAGAATGGTTAAACAACAAATACATGATGTTTCAAACCACAAAATTCATGATTTTTTAACAGAACTAATAATATAATAAATAATATCTTAAAATCATGCACCAATATTCTTCCTTAGGAGCTTTGTTTTACTCTCAACGGTGATTTAGAGAATCAATTGAATTCATTCTTACAAATAAGGCACTATTTCTACAGATTATCTATGGCACTCAATAATTACATTCTGACCTAACACAAATTAAAGTTTCCAGTTGAGTATTTTCTGATGACAATAGTGGCATCTTGGCTTTCATGCACTTCAATGATTCTCTTATATTGAAGTGAACTACACTGATCATAGATTTTAGTAATGATTGGAAATTTCTGCAGGCTTAGCCACTCTTTAGAAACCAGGAAATTCTAAATGTATGCATTTGATTGTATGCTACACATATAACTCTGAAAGCATGCACTGAGGTCATAATGTGCAAATGTGTAGCTATGGTAAGTAATTCCAAGTACAAAAAGTAAAATTGAGGCATAGCAACCACCTTCAAAATGTTTATATTATCCAAAGAATTACAATATATGAAAGAGTTTTAAAATCTATAATTAAAATTCCTTTAGGATTGATTTCTGGAATGGTGATGTGAAGAGCTATAGACTTGTTCTTTGGAAAATAACTCATGAAAATTATCAAAGAGATGGGTGGCACCTGTGGCTCAAAGGAGTAGGGTGCCAGCCCCATATACCAGAGGTGGAGGGTTCCAACCTGGCCCTGGCCAAAAACTGCCAAAAAAATAAAAAAAAATAAGAAAGGAAAGAAAATTATCAAAGAGAAATGATCCCAAAATCCATTTAAAGTCTTTGGAAACTGTCAAAAAACATTTGGCAAATGATTTAAGAATATGTACTAAATCTTGACAGAAACAGTAGATGTCTGGAATTTGAGGGACAACCCACAAGTTCCTCAGCATCGTAAAGTTCTTCTTTGGATGAGTACAGAACAGAGTTTCTGCTTTCCATAACTGCCAATCTTGGGCTAAATGTTACCTAGAAGGGGTTCCTTGTTAGTAATTCCATCCTTTTAAGCATCATGTTGTAGAAGATATATTTTGGGTAAAAACAGTAAGAAAACTGTGCTTCCATCTTCTACCAAACCTGGGTTCTTGGGTGCTACAAAATATATTAAAAACTAGCTTTAACAAAAAATGTAGAAGATATGCAAAGAAATGGCAAAGTATGACTAAGCACAGGTTAAAATCAAATAAAACAAAACTAAAACTTAAATTGGCACAGAAACTACTTTTACAGAGTCCTGATGCTGGTTTAGCAGGCAAATCCTCAAGGCATTTATGATAACTCTGTTCAACAGATTAAAAGAAATCACATTTATCAGTATAAATTACATGAGATGGCAATGTCTCCTCAAATGTAAAATATCAATAAAGAGATAAAAATTATCTTAAGAAAAACCAAAGAGGAAATTCTGGAATTGAAAAGTACAAAAATTAAATTGAAATGCTTACTAGAGAGTCTTAACAGTGGGGTTGAACTAGTGAAACAATCATTGTCTCCCTAGGGGACACACACATATAACATATAATGTTATTCTGTTAGGTTTTTATTAAAATGCATTTATTTGACTTTTCCATCATCTACATACCAGTCATAACCCTTGGGTTATGGCCTCTTTCTCCATTTTCAGTGGTAGAAACTTTACATATTTCATTTTCTTCTATAGTCACATCTCTATATGACTGTAGCTGAGAAATGTTTTTCACTTTTAAGGATCCTTGTGGTTCGATGTACTTACCCAAATTATCCAAAGTATTCCTCTTTATCAAAGCTATTAACTTAATGATATTTGCAAAGTCATTTTTGCCATGTAAGTTAACATAATCACAGTTCCTGTGATTAGCAGGTGGACATTTTTTGCAGAATAATCATTTTACCTGCCACAATCCATAATGAATAAAAGATTAAAATAGTAGTTTTACAAATTCTCACAAAACAAATTCCAGGCTTATGTGGTTTCACTCGTGAATTATGACTAATATTTTTAAAAAAGAATTAATACCAATTGTTTAACTCTTTTAAAAAACAGAAGAGAATGTATCATATCCCAATGTATTCTATAAGGCCAGTACTAACAGCATACCAACGTCAGATCACAAGCAAACAAATCTACAAAATGATAATATGTATATAGACAAATTTCTCAGTAAATATTAGCAGAACAGATTCAGGCAATACATCTAACTCATCTACACTTTCAATGTAATCCTTGTGATATTCTAAATAATTTTTTTATAGAAAGTGGTGAGCCTATTTTAAAAAATAGAGTCACCAAAACAATCTTTACAAAGAAGAGCAGGGTTGGAGGATTTACATTTTCCCATTGCAAAACTTACTACAAAACTACAGTAATCAAGAGAGTATAGAGTGATATTGAACAGACCTGGAGATCAATGGAGTAGAACAGAGAGTTTAGGAATACCTCTCTACGTTGATTTTCAACATGCAGGCTGAGGCATTTTAATGGGGGTAAATTTTGCAACCAATGGAGTGGTGACAACTGGATATGCACATATGAAACAGTTCAATTGGACCTGTTCCTTATGCCATGTTTAAGAGTTAATCAGGAATGGGTGATAGACCTAAACTAGGAACTAAAACTATAAAACTCTTAAAAGAAAATATACAAGTAAATCTTTATGAACTTAAATTATGCAACTGATACTTGAAGATAACAATAAGAAGCACGAACAGCAAAACAGACAATTAGACAATCAAAATTAAAGTTTTGCATTTTAAAGGGCATCATCAAGAGGAAATAGAATCAATAGAATGAGAGAAGATACTTGCACATCATATAAAACATAAGAGATTCCTATTCTAAGAATATAATAAAGAGCTCTTAAAAGTCAAGAATAAAAAAATCAATTAAAATTTGCCAAGGAGAAATAGAAACTTCTTCAAAGAAGATATAAAAACGTCTAACTAGAACATGGAAATATGCTCATCATTAGCCATTTGGGAAAGGCAAATTAAAACCATAATGAGATATATCTTCACATCTACCTGGATGGCTATAATAAAAAAAAATACATGTTAAAAACAAATATTAATGAGAGTAGGAAGACATTAGAACTTCCAGACAGTCTTGGATTGTAAAATGGTACCAAATGACTGGAAAACCATTTGGCAGTTATTCAAAATTTTAAACAAACGTTCCATTATGACTCAACAATTCTACTCCTGAGTAAATACATGTACCCAAGATAAAGGGAATCATATAGCCACAAACTTGTATGCATATTTCCAAGCCCTGTTATTCATAATAGTCAAAACTGGACAAACATTATGTGATAGTGTGTAATGCTGGGAAATGAACACAGGGACCAGGTGCTGTGGCTCATTCTTATAATCCTGGCACATTGGGAGGTCTAGGAAGGAGGACTGATTGATGATTCCAGGAGCCAGACCAAGATCCCCATCTCTACAAAAATTAGAAACATTAGCTGGATGTGGTGAAGCACACCTACAGTCCTAAATACTCAGATGGCTGAGGTGGTAGGATTGCGTTAGCCCAGGAAATAGCGGTTGAAGTGAGGTATGGTGATGTCACTGCCTTCTAGCACAGGTGACAGAGGAAGGCCCTTTCTGAAAAAAAACAAACCCCCAACCCAAATAAAAAGAAAGGACATGAAGGCAAATAGCAACATAAAAGTTAGAAAGTCTGTATGTGAACATAGTGTAGAGGGTACAATTGCCAAGGTGAGAGATTTTATTTTGTACATAACTTACAGCAAGCAATGGTGAGTGAGGAGAGAAAAATGTCAGTAGCAGAGGTGCACATTACAGTGACTTTTTGGATTCAACTCAATTCTAGTAATTGCTAACGCATTTGAAGGGTATATTTTAAGCCATCAAACTCATAACATTTGTTACACATTGTGGCCTTAAAGTCTGGAAAGATGGGCAAGTACATATAATAAAAGTAAGTATATAATTAGTACATCCAGTTAATTTTTCTAATTTTTATAAAGACAGGGTTCTTGCTCTTGCTCCTGGCGCCAATATTTCTAGTTTTCTTTTTTATCAACTAAAAATACAGTTGATGTACTATCCCTTGGCACCAATGCGTGGCTCAGTGCACTCTCAAAAATTGCACTGAACTTGTGTGTTAATACAGAATTTTCCTCTATCTCGGCATAAACATTTATGGTATGTTTCCAAACGTGATTTTTGTTTCTGGCTTTTTACCAAAATTACAGTGTGTTTAGAATATCCCAGAAGAAATACTCAAGGGAGTTTGATAAAAAAATGTTTTCTACATTTTTAGACATCATAGCCACCCTTCAAAGTATAGATAACTATTAATGTAATCTCTTAGTGTATCTTGTGGGGTACTCTCTCATGCCATTTATTTCTAAAATTGTTTTTACATTTGAAGATAAGTTTAAGAATACACTAAGATAAAATGTGTGTTTTCAATATGAATGGGAAGAGTAAAGACCAGATAATATAAGAAAAAATATAGCCCCCAGATTATTAAATACTGTAGATTGCAAATCACTAGTTTATTTACTAAAGGCAAAATGGCATACCTAAATATCTCATTTGTCGTTTATATACAAAATATGATTTTAGAAAGTCAATTACTATTCTTTTCTGCTATAATCACATTTCGATAGTGTTTTTATATCTAAATTCTTTGTGTTTGGGGTTTACTGGAGTAAGAATGAAAATAATTGGACTTTTAAATTTCTATTCATAGTAAGTAATATGAACCTAATCTTGGCACCTCACCTCAGGAACATAGGAACAAGTGTGAAAGCAGTTGTCTCCCGGTAAGGATTTAATTTTACTTTGCCCAGCTTTCAGAGTTGTTACAGAGTCAATTTAAAGTAGAAGTGCTACAATACAACAGCAGTTGTTCGCTGATTAAGTTTGCACACAGAATCCATAATTAAACTATCCAATTAATATTACCTATGGTACATGGGTTTAAAAGAGGCCAGCTTTTTAAGGAATTTTATCAAGGTTCCTTTGGCGGACAGAGGTTACTAATTAAGGGAAGCAAGTATATGTGTTAAGTCTCAAGCTGGTAATTAGCTTTATGCTGATAAATTTCCTATATCAGACAATTTTTCAAGGATAAAACCCTGGCTTTCTCTTCCTTTTTGTTCTTTTGTCCCTGTGTACGTGTGTCAGGTTGTAGGAGATAAACTTGAAACTTTCTCATCTACCCCGCAAGAATAATGAAGCTTGTCTATTTCATACCTGCTGCTCTTAGCAACTGGTGCAGAAAGGAGAGAGGTCAGCACTAAGATGCAACATAAAGCACATCCTTTATATAAAAATTGCCATTAGCAGCAGATCCATCAGAAACTTAAATTCATAACTACTTGCATTTACTCTGCTTATTGAAGAAAATTAATTACAGTCAATTACAGCCAATTCTTCAATTAAGGACAGGGATACATTTTGAGAAATGCATACTTGGGCAAGTCCATCTTTGTGCAAACACCATAGTAAGTACTACACAAACTTTGATTGCACGGACTACTACACACGTAGGCCGTGAGATATAGCTTGCTCCTCCTAGGCTGCAACCCTGCATAGCACGTTACTCTACTTAATATTGAAGGCAATTGTAACACCAGGTAAAGTATCAAGATTTACATTTCTAAATATCTCTAACATAGAAAAGATACAGTAAAAATGCAGTATAAAGATTTTTATAAAATGATATACCTGTTTACATTCATCACAAATGGTGTTTGCAAGACTAAAAGCCATTCAGGGTGAGTCGGTGAGTGATGTGTGAATGGGAGGTCCTAGGACATTACTTATAAACACTGTGTAATTAGGCTGCACTAAATATATTTTTAAAATTTAAAAAATGTATTCTTGAATAATACATTAGCCTTAACTTACTGTACCATTTTAAATTTATATATTCTTCGATGTTTCCTAATAACATTTAGTTTAAACACACACAGGTTGTACAGCTGTACAAAAACATTTTATTTATATATATATATATCACCTTGTTTTATAAGGTGTTATGTGTATATTTGATTGAACACTTTTTACATTTTATTTAAAAAATTTTTTGTAAAAAACTACAACACAACTGTAAACATTTGTCTAAAACTACACGTAGTCGGGATCTCAACATCACTGCCTTCCTCCTGTACATCTTGTTCCATTGGAATTTCTTCAGGTGTAACAAGCCTGTAGCTGTCGCCTCCTTCTGATATCATCTAAAGGAGCTGCCTGGGACTGTTTTAAAGTTAACTTTTTCCTATAAGTAGGAGTACACTGTAAAAGAGTGTAAAAAGAACAGCCTAGCAAACACTAGATATTAGTAATTCCTCAGCTCTGTTAGTCTTACTGGATCGCTATCATATATGTGGTCCGTCATTGATGAAGATGTCTTTACGTCATGAATGACTGTGTGTTTAGTCGAAGTTGAGTATAAAGGTGGTTGGTATTTAAGATGGTGCTGAGTTCTCTGTCCTAAGGATTGAACTACACCTCCTGATTACTGCTTTAATGAATGGTTCCGAACAATGTATTAATACTCTCTGAACTAGAGGAAATAAATAAAGCACGAAATATGAAATGCTTTCTGAAACTACAAAGCACAATACATATTCACACTTTATTATACTTGGAGAAATGCTAAGAAGTTATAATCACAAAAAAGTGTGGATTCACCTACCAGCTGCATCATTATTTCTCTATTTTAGTATCAGCATTTCTCAAAATTCGGTATGAATGACAATCATTCCCAAGCCATTACAAATTTTGAAATACATAGTAATGATCCTATTTGTAAGGTGCACTGAAGTAAATGGACAAAGCAACGGATCCTGCTTATAGTTCAAGTGTCCATCTGCTCTGGGAAGGGAGTTGATTAATAATTCAGCACAAATGGGATCTATGGATGACCTAGTAAGAAAACTCTTTCTGTGCATAAGACTATCCTGAGAATCCTGATTTTGAAAGTTTGGAGTAGGGCCCAGGAATCCCCACTCCTCAGTGTTACCCCAGGAGGTCTCAAGCACACTTCCAGGGTTTTATGTGCTTGCCTAATTGCTCATACCCAGTTGAACAGCAAAGAATATGGTTATTTTTAGAATTCAACTGAGAGAATAGTCCTAGACTGATCATGGTGGAGAACAGCAACTTGGCAACATTCATTTAGAGTGGTAGAAAAAGGCAGAGCACCTTAAGGGTCAGAAGACTTGGATTACTTCCTAGCTGTGCAAGTCAATACGGCCCAAGTACATCATTGAAACTGACATTGCCTTGTGTTTAATTTTTTTTAAATTTTATTATTTGTTTAGTTTCTGGATTATAATAATGCAGATGAGTAAAATTCCTCACAGAGTCTTGGTAAAGTTCAAAAGGGAAAATATCTTTGCTATCATATAAGAAGGCACACCTAGTCCAACAAATGTCAAAAGTGATACTATTTTCATTCCTGTGATGGCATTTACTTTGGAATATAGGAGTTAATTTCTTATTTGAGTTTTGGCAATTAAAAGTAACATCAAAGTGGCACAATGAGTCACTTGACACGAATGATTTGTTTCTACTTAACGGTTTATCTTCCAGAAGCCACTTGTAAAATGACAAACATATATATGTATCAGAAAATTCAAAGCCGGAGAACAATACAGCTCATCATTGTCACTTTTCATGCTACTTTTCAAATGTTCATAAATGTGATTTTGGAATAATTTTATGTTACATTTTTACTTGATAAAGTGATCCTACATAATAGCTTAAGAATAAAATATTCCAGGAAAGGAGATTCAGTAAACATATAATCTTTCAATCTTGTCAATAGTGTTGCTAAATCATAATTTTGATAGCAACTCATTTCATATTATTCATAAGAAAGAAAAATGGTCAATACTTTTAATACTCAAAGAATTCATATACAAATGATTACATATGTCTTACTAAATGTTTTATTAGAAGAGGAATTCATTCAATCAAACAACAAATAATTGAATTCCTAAAACATATCAACTATTTGAAGCATAAAGAGGAACTCAGACTAGGACCTGAGAAACCATGTACTATTGGCGGAAAGGTTAAAATAATATTGATATATAAACAAAGGATAATATAACAACAATATGTATGTAACACAATTACACAGCTTGTAATTTCTATGAGCGTCCATGACATACAGAGTCATTGAAAGGATATCTAAACCAAATGAGGGGATCAAGATAGACTTACCAAGGAAATTATACCTCTGGTGAACTCACAAATTCAGGAAAAAGGATATAGCAGAACAGGCCAGTTATTAGGAACAAATGAGAGGAATAGGCCACATATGCGAAAGCCGCAGTGTCAGGAACTGTGGTGAACTGAACAGTGGAGTTTCATACGGTGCCCCTTTCTGTGGGAGACTGGTGCAGCTTGTTGACATCATGTATTCTGACATTTTCCAGAAAAGCTGGAGACTCTGACTTTGTGTGAATTTCTCTTTCCATCTTTCTTTCTCCCTGTCTTTCTTTTTCTTCCTCTCTCACTTTCTTTCTTTCCTTCCCTCTCTCCCTCAATCCCTCTCTCCCTTCCTTCCTTTCTCTCTTCTCTCCCTCTCTCTCCTTTCTTTCTTTGAGATAGAGTCTCATTCTGTGGCATCATCATAGCTCAGTGGAACCTCCAACTTTTAGACTCAAGCAATTCTCCTGCTTCAGCCTCCCAAGTAGCTGGGACTATACCACATACCATAATGCCTGGCTAACTTTTTCTATTTTTTGTAGAAATGGGGGATCTCACTTTTGTTCAGCATAATCTTGAACTTCTGACCTCAGTCATCCTCCTGCGTTGGCCTCCCAGAGTGTAAGCCACTATGCCATGCCTGAATTTTACTCTTAAACTATTGGCAACTACTTTAATTATTTTATTAACAATTGTAAAAGGTCCAAATAACATGTCTACTGACTAACTTTGCTCATAGACCATATTTTTAAATCTCTATTATTGTCAGAAGGTATTATAAATTGAGCAAGATGTATAACATTTTGGATCACAAGTCCCATCATTATCTCTAAAGTGATTATATGGATAAGACTCATGTACTGAAATCATTCTTCAATTTTAGGAACATAAGAATACAAGTACATGAGGGTACAAATAAAAGTATATATTTGGTATATAAAACTAGGCTATAAATATATTGTTAGTTAAAAGCATATGAAATTTGGACAAGCTTCTCTGTGAAATTGAAAAAACCAGCTCTAAACAGCAAAGAAAATTAATAGGGGTGGGTCTGCACCCAGAGCTCAGTGCTTGGGACACTGGCCACATGCACCAAGCTGGTGGGTTTGAACCCGGCTGGGGCCTGATAAATAACAATGACAATAAGAACAACAACAACAACAAAATAGCTGGACATTGTGGAAGGTGGCTGTAGTCCCAGCTACTTGGGAGACTGAGGCAAGAGAATCACTTATGCCCAAGAGTTTGAGGTTCCTGTGATCTGTGATGCCATACCACTCTACCGAGGGTGACATAGTGAGATTTTATCTCAAAAGAAAAACAAAAAGAAAAAGAAAATTGAGAGGGAGTAAGATACAAACATTTAACTTTTCTAGATTAGAATAAGAGTCCTTTGCTATATTTTAGAATTATAAATAAGAGCATCACTTGTAACATGAGTCCCAACACCAGGCTTAAATTACACACAGATGTATAAAATGAGGGTCTTAACAGAAGAGAACTAACAGAGATTAATTCATGAGAAGAATGAGGCTTCATTGGCAGGCAGCATGTTTTTAAGGGATTTATATTGTTATTACTGATGATAGGCTAGTCATCATTCAATAGAGTGTTGGTTATTTATATAAAAAATAATTCCCCATGAAATTGGCAAAGCCCAGATGAAGCCTCAAACCTTTTTTGGCAGTTTTCAACTTCCTCTCTTTTAGTGAGTGGTCCCGTCTATTCCATTTAGGTAAAAATGCATAATCAATAAAAGATAACAGAACACTGTCTTTACTCCATGCTTCTGATCCATCAAACATGTTTAAAAGTAAAAATTCATAATTATCAATTCACACTTGTTAGTGAAGACTTGTGGATGGACTTGTAACCCGAAGAAGAGGATCTGGCCATCTCTCACTATCAGCCACTATGTAGAGATAAGGATAGGTTCACCAAACTTTATCTGTCAGAAGGTTGGTGATTCTGGAGAACAGTGAAAGTAGCCTCTCCAAGACTCTTCTATTCTTGCATTTCCAAAATCACAGTTTTATACATAAAAGTTAAAGCAAAGACCACGTTAACCCTTATTCTAAATAATAATCAGCATAATCCAGTGATCTATTACAAGATTTTCAGTTCATAAGTTCGTCTCCTAATCTACCTGAACTACTCAAGATAGTAATCTTTAGCATGGGAACTAAATCTATAAAACAGTAAGAATGGGAGAAGGAGGTGAAGGTCACTTAGGACCTAAACTTTCCAAGTTTTATACATGATTTTCCTGGGTGAAAAAAAAGAGAAGAAAAGAATTTCCTTGAGAAGATGAGGACTGATGTTGATTTTCACAGAGTTTTTTAGTGATGATTGCACATGCCTTATCACCTAATGTAGGGTAGGTTAGTAAGTAGGAACCATCCAGTTTCCTTACCTAGTAAGTTTGACACTTGATATCTCTGACATTTCGGTTTGACACTTGTTTTTTGTTTGTTTAGTTTAGTTTCTTTTTTTTATTTAATGTGAAGGTACATCCTCATTCCCTCAAAGAAATATTTTGGTTTGTGGGCATCTTTCAGATTCTCTGAGAGCAAGTTTTGTGAAACCACATATATGTGGTTCTAAGATTTGTGTTATTTTCCATTTCCTACTGTGAGTTCCAGCATGGAACTAATGCAGCACAGACAGCTGGAAACGTCAGTGAGTGTTAGGGAAGGTTGTGGTTAATGAATGCACAGTACTTAGATGTTTGAGAAGCTCCATTCTGGTGATTTTCATCTTGAAAACGATGCATGTGGGCAACCAGAGACCAACGTGGATAATAATGAGCTAAAAGCTATAGTGGAAGCAAATTCATCTCAACCTACACATAAATTAGCGGCAAGGTTTGGCATTACCATTCCAGCAACACTGGATCATTTGAAATAATCTGTCAAGGCAAGGAAGCGGGATAGATGGGTCCCACATGAATTAAACAAGTGTCAGAAGGGAGGTCCTACAAAAGCTTTCCTTTCCCTGCTCTCATGACATAAAGGTGAACAATTTCTACACTGTCTTATTAGGTATGATGAAAAATGGATTCTTTTGACAGCCCCAAATATTTGGCATGATGATTGGATAAAGATGAAGTGCTGAAACACAAATTCATCAAAATTCATCAAAAAAAAGCAACTGGTGTCTGTGTGGTGGCCCAGTGCTGGTATTATCCAATTTCATAAGCCTTGTCAATCAAAAAAATAGATGTCTCCTGCAACCAATTGGAAGAAAGGATGAGGATGCTTAAGATTAAGCAGCAGCTGAGATTGGTCGATGTGGATACCCTTGCAAGATAACAGTCCACCACATGCTGCCCAAACTACAGAAGCTTGACTCAGAAACCCTCTGTCATCCACAAGACCCTGCGCCAACTATCGTGTCTTCCAGGCTCTGGACTTTCTGTAAGGAAAGGTACTCAATTCTTAACAAGCTGTGGAAAACACCTTTCGTGATTCCTCGCCATTTGCTCACCAAGTTTCTTTGCTGCTGGCATAAACAAGGTATTGCTAACATGGCAAAGCTGTGTTGTAGCTGTACACTTTGATTAATTATACTGTTTCTTGTTTCAGATATACTAAACTAAAGGTTCCATTCAAATCAGACATCTCATATAATGACCTATACCCAATGGAAGAATTTTTACTTTGTTTTCCATTTGCATGTCTTCCGAAATAATAAACGTCTTAAAAACCAGAGCGAGCATAGAGATGATGGAAAGGGGATGAATACTTTAAAGGTATTAAATTCAAAGATGAGAGGAGTATGGGTGTTTATTAATCATGGATTGGATGAGGGAATAAATACATTATCCCTGTGTTATGTTTTTGAAGAACGAGGACAGATTCCACTTAAAAAAGGCAAGAATGAAAACGGTCCTGGGGATGACATAAAGTGGAATGAATTCTAAAATGTTGCAGAGACTTTATTTTCTTCCCAAAGCTTGTAGAATTTATGAGCATTTCAGTGTTATCCCCAACTGGGAAGTTGGTACAAAATTTGTAATCCTGATTGGTTTTCTAGAAGAAAAACTCAGTTCATATCTTATAAGAAAGTCATGTTTAAATTCTACACTGGGGCTACATATACTTGAGGGACAGTACCAGTGTAGAAATGTAAAGTAGTCTGCAGTCTATACTTCTAGTTATGTACAAACATTCTGCAAGCATTTATTGAGTGCTTTCTATAGTATCAAAACAACCTAGGCACAGAAAAACACAGAAAATGAAATATAAAATCCTACTGTAATATACCAAAACAAAGGAGATATACTTGTGGTACTCCATAACACATTAAGAGATATTATATGTGGGGTTTATAGTTGGGGTTCAGAGAAAGTACTTTATTTTCTTTCTTTCTTTCTTTTTTTTTTTTTTTTTTTTTTTTTGGAGACAGAGCCTTAAGCTGTCACCCTGGGTAGAGTGCTGTGGCATCACATCTCACAGCAACCTCAAACTTCTGGGCTCAAGTGATTCTCCTGCCTCAGCCTCCCAAGTAGCTGGGACTACAGGCGCCTGCCACAACACCTGGCTATTTTTTGGTTGTAGTTGTCATTGTTGTTTGGCAGGCCCAAACTGGATTTGAACCCGCTAGCTCTGGTGTATGTGGCTGGCACCCTAGCCACTTGAGCCACAGGTGCCAAGCCAGAGAAAGTACTTAAAAGGCAGAGTGGCTTGAAATTGTTCTTAAAGAACAACTGAAGGTAAATCAGATGCAGAAAGTGGGTGATGGGCACGGCAGCTCATGCCTATATTCCTGGAATTCTGGGAGGCCACAGTGGATGGATCTTTTGAGCTCACAAGTTCAAGACCAGCCTGAGCAAGAGTAAGACCCTGTAGCAGAGATGAAGCAAACTTTTTTCCATGTTGCTGGCTGATGACAGTCTAGGGTTTGTATTATAGATCCTGCCCTGTGTAATTTTTCCTATCTATGAAATGAGCCCTGAAAACATAAGTTGTATGAAAACTGCTTCTTAAAAAGAGAGGTGCTGAGATAGTACCCTGTGACTCATCTATACAGTGACGGTAACAAAGTCCACGAATGGGACCACACCTGAAAGAATAGTCAGTGAACACAAATTTATAGAAGAGAACAAAAGATACACACTCAAACAGATGTACAAACAAAATGGACCATCGGTCTCTGATTTGTGATAGTTTGAATTATGATTTTTTGACTGTATGATGGCGGTGATAGAATACAGTAGAAATTATCCTTACAAATTTAGTTTGCTCTTTTCCCAAGATAGCAATATGAGGTATAATGTTCTCTGGCAATGCTGAGCAGTATCAATGAGCCACGATCCCAGGCAGCCACGTTAATGGAGGTGTTCTGAGTACATCTGCTGTAGCGAGGCTAAGCTGTGATGGTCGGCAAGTTAGCTGTATGAAATGATTTTTGACTTACAATGTTTTCACCTTAAGATGGACTTATCTGGACATAACTGTATTGTAAGTAGAAGAGCACAGGTATTAGAAAAGGAGACTTCAAGAGGACAATGTACACTTTCTTATAAAGGCAACTAGATTTATTTATTTGGATTTTGTATAAAACAAGAATATTGGAATATAAGGAAACAATGTATCTACGTGCAATTAGATGCAAATGCTGACCTTGACCATGTTGCACAATGACCATACTAAGGACAGAGGGTAATCAGGACTGAAATTTCCATTTGGGTGCTGTCACAGACTAGTCATGTGTGTTGCAAAGGGACTGCTCCTATTTCTGAGACTCAGTTTCTCATCTATTAAAAGAGATGTCTCTGACACTCTAATTGGATACATTTAACATTCTATAATTCCATAGAATACATTTGTTTCATTTTGTTTAATTAAAATGACTCTCCTTGGCAAGGTGCTACGTTCCTGTTTTCTGCAACTTCTCCTGGTTCCTTTCATCCCACATCCTATCCCTGCAGGGAATGGGCATACCTAATCTTTCTGTTTAATTTCAGGATAACGTCATTGCAGCATCTTCCACTCAGAGGTGGGTCGAAAGAGTGGAAAAGTTGAAACAGAATAAATAAAAATGTATGGCAGTACTTTCACAAACTAAAAGTTTTAATAAGCTAGAAAACTCTGAAGATATCAATTTTGTATAACCAAGTTTGGATTGTATGGCCTTTAGCATAAATAATAAACAAACCAGAAACTTAAAAGTGTGAAAGGAGAGAAAAGCCCTGATTAAAACAAGGGAGAAAAATCACTGGTGGGAGAAAGTTTAAATATCAGATTACCAAAAAAGCCATACATATGAGTGAACCTCATAGAAACTCATACCTAGATAATTAGTATCAATATCCTTTACCATCACATAGGAGTAAAAATATATTACATTTCTTTACTTTTAAAACCATTTGAATATGTCTTAGCACACAAATCTGCCAAGGAAACTCAGATGGAGTCACACTCAGAAAGGGCCTTCCTTATTTACATGGTAGAAGAGTTTTGAATTTAACCCCAAGATTTGAGAGACTACCTCTAGTAAGTTTGTCATCATATCAAGTCCTGGTGCTCCTTGTTCTTTGAAAACAGGATTGAGTACATTGAGTATTCCTGTCACAAAGCCTGGTTTCTAGCCTTCCCGGAAGCTATTTTTTCTGCTTTATTCTCTGTGTGTGCTTGACCTAGGTGTGCAGAGTACTGGGTCAGTGATCATAGCCTAGCAAAAAAATCAGTTGAGTTTGGGATTCTGATGTGCCATATTTGATTATTGTTTGCTTTACTTTTTACGGAGCTGTTGGCACCTGGAAGGGGTCCTGTAATGAAGTCATCCAGGGATGATAAGAGGTCCTTGCCCTTCTGCTCTTAGGAGCAATGTCGGATTGTTTGTTTAGGCTCCAGTTAATGTTCTTTGTGTAATTAAATTTTCTGGTTTCAAAAATGTAGGCTCTCCTCTGTATCTCATTCTCATTTCTCTCCGGCAAAGACCCCATTTGCTAAAGACCCCATCCTCTAAATTAACATCTTATATTTCTTAAACACAGAAAATATTCCCCATCATGCACATCTAATCCATTAATTATACTCAGCCTATGTCCTTGTCGACTATGATGGGCTTCCTTTCAGATCAATGCTATTCAACAGTCTCCCTCTGCCATATGAGTCTTCTAAAATTTTATCCACTGATAAATAGAAGTCTGCTCTACATTTATCCTCTTTCTTCTTCTCTGGCTGTAACTCCCTGCAGACAACTCGTCTTTCTATTAGGCTCACGTATATGACAATAAGGGCTGTGTGCCAAGTTACAAACAATCTGCTATCCCTGTCACTTGAGCGAAATCCTAAGAATAACCCCTTCTCTTCTCAGTTTAAGGAAATGGCATAAATCAGGGCTTGTGGCTCCTTCTACTGAGCACAGATTACAAATTTTCATGCTCTTCCTGTTGGCAATGGCATTGAAAAATCAATTACATCTTTGGAGGAGGGGAGATGAGACATACAAGGTCATCTTAGCACTTAGAACGTGGAAGGATGGTCTCTGCTCCGTAGGATGGTAGAACATCACACAGAGTCCATTTCATACAATGGAAAAGATTTGTTTTATTCTTTCTTCAACACACAGCTTTAAAAAATAGACATTTTCCCCCTTATTTTCTATACATCACCCTGTTAAACCAGTTACATACATAAGGAAAACTAGATTTGGTAGATATGGATGTTTACACAGATATTAGCTAGGGAATGATACTCTATCACATGCTTGAAATATACATGAGCTAGGACTCTGCTTTTGCTCTAGTCACATAATTCGTTCAAATTTAATTAAACTGAGAAATGTTATAGACGAAAAACTCTGTAGTGACTGTGTAAGTGCACTTTGAGGAGAGAACAAATATTTTTAGCTAAAAGAAAAATAGGTTATGTCTTGATAGTTAATCGAGATACTTAACCACAAATTTCAGCACTTGGAAGAATTATTTAAAGTGTCTCAGAATAAGAAGGAAATATTGTTAATACAGATTACTTCAGCTTAAAGAAGAAGATTTCCTATGGATTTTTGAAGCAGCTTGTCCTTGACATGAACATACTTTTTTGAACCTATTTAAATTACATATTTTCTGGATAAAATGTTCTTTCAGTATTCATACTTTAAATAAACTCAGGCTTCAGAACACATCCACCAGTTACGTTTATGAAGATGCATTTTTCCTGATTCTTCTGCTTTTTACATTCTGAATTCCCATTTTATCTATATTACATGAATTAATTAATGAATATATGATTTTTTCATCCTCCTAGAAGAAAACTTCTGAGCTTCCCATAAGGTCCGTATTCATAAAAGCCCTCTTTTTTTCTCATGCACTCATTTATTCCATTGGATTTTCAAGGATTTTTCTTAGACATATGTGCATCATTAATGTCTGAAATAGAGTCTGAATCTACAAAATTTTATTGAATAACTAAATTAAATTGAGAATGTGAAATGACAGTGGAAAAATTTAATAATTTTTAATAATTATGTGATAAAATTACAGATTGGATGAAATATGGTATCCAATCCATCATCATCAAAATCATAGAAGTCATTTCCTCTATAATTTTTGCTCTTTTCTATTTTTGAGACAGTCTCAGTTTCTTGCCCCTGATAGGCTGCAACCTCAAACTTTTTGGCTCAAGTGATTTTCTTGCCTCAGTCTACCGAGTAGCTGGGACTACAGCTCCAACCACAATGCCCGGCTATTTTTTTTTTTTTTTTTGTAGAGACAGAGTCTCACTCTATTGCCCTCAGTAGAGTGCAATGGCATCATGTAGCTCACAGCAATCTCCAGCTCTTGGGCCTAGGTGATTCTCTTGCCTCAGCCTCCGGAGTAGCTGGGACTACAGGTGCCCGCCACAACGCCCGGCTATTTTTACCTGGCTATTTTTAGAGATGAGATCTTGCTCTTGTTCAGACTGGTTTTGAACTCATAAGCTCAAGCAATCCACCCGGCCTCCCAGAGTGCTAGGATGACAGGAATAAGCCACCACACCCAGCTCCTTTATAATTTTAATTTATGGCTTTCTAGAGTATGCTTGATTATTTCTGGTGATAAGTATTTTACAACTTTACAAGACAGATAATTCATTATTGAGCATGTCTGTTGAAACGTTTCTTATAGGTCTAGCACCTGTAGCTCAGGCAGCTAGGGGCCAGCCATGTACACCGGAGTTGGCAGGTTTGAATTCAGCCTGGGCCAAAAAAATAGCTGGGCATTGTGACAGGTGTCTATAGTCCCAGCTACTGGGAGGCTGAGGCAAGAGAATTGCTTGGGTCCAGGAGTTTGAGGTTGCTGTGAGCTGTGATGGTACGGCACTCCACCTAGGGCTACACCTTGAGACTCTGTCTCAAAAAAAAAAAAAGTTTCTTATAGTTAGCTAAACTTTACTGCATTATAAAACAAGGGGGAATAAGCACTCCTACAAGGTTACACAAAATAAATCCTCTTTCTTTTGACTTAATTCCTGTCCTAAGGTTTTACACCATTTCCCTCTCTCACGTAAGTATTCCTAAGGCTTTAGTAATCAGTTATATTACATTACCAAATTTAAAGGCTTGAAGATATGTGACTAGTCTCAGGAAAGATAAACAGAGTGATATTTATACAACCTGATAATAAAAGAGCTGAGACCAGAACCTTGTTTACATATTTTAAAAATAGTTAAACTGCAAAAAAAAAAAAAAATATATATATATATATATATATACATATATAGTGCTTTGATAATTCTAGAATGAGGTAGTCATTTGGCACTAGTTGATGGCGGAGTATTAAGAGTGATGAAGTTTATATGATTCTCTTCTTTTAATGGGGGCAAAATAGGTGTTTTAGATTCTACCATTTTGTCAACATTTCAGAGAAAATAGTAGGCTGGAAAAAGGATCATAGCTATAAAAAGAAAGCAAGGGCTCACTCGGGAAGTCTACAAAAAGCCCAAATAAGTTTATCCCACTTTTGTTTATTTTGAATGAAAACTAGGGTTGAGGAGTGGATTACTGGTCATGCTACTAGGATTGTTTTCCACAGGTATCATCAGGTCTCCTGTGTCAGCCACGTTTGTGACAGCTTGCTGTCTAATCCACTCCTTATGTGCTAGGATTTCCAGAATGATGAGCATCTGGCTCTTCTTTTATGCACAGAATTCTTGCCAGCAATAACAATTGGACACTGTGGTATGTTATGTGATTGTTTCTTACTGTGTGATGATCATGTCTGTGACATGTGGCTTATCTAAATGACTTTCTTTGGCCAATGGTATAAAGTCAAAAGTGACATATGCCACTTCCAAGGAAGCACCATGAGATTCCATCTTTGCTTTTTTTTCTCTGCAGTAAGACTGTTGTCTCCCAGATGAGGACTGCTCCTCCAGGTTGGTCCGTGAGTTTAGACAACAGATGGAGAAGGCTAGCATTAGAGTCAGTTAACAAACAACATGAAAGACGAGAAAATCGTTGTTGACATAAGCCACTGAGATTTGTGGATTTTAATTATTCCAGTAAAACCTGGGACAAGTTGACTATTCTATGAATATCTTAATGGATAATGCATGTAGATTATGTAAAGTTATCTTCAGCATAGACCTATGAAGGAGGCTTAGTCATTTTCATCTCTCAAAGAAGGACTGAGGCTTAGAGAGGTTTAATACATTTCTTGATGTCCAGAGTGGAAAACTAAGGGATAAGGCTAGACTATCCAGAATGAGACTATTTCAGATGTTTTGGGATGACTAGAAAGTTCTATGGGAAATGAGCAACTTTGATCATGATTATTATATGTAATAACTAAGAAAAATCTCAGATTACTACTTTTTTCACACATGATTGGCTGAGATGGGGATAAAATAACACTTTTATAGTGTTCTTGATGTAAATAATTTCAAGTAGTGGCATTATAGTGAAATAATTAAAGGAATAAATATCATTAAAATTGGATGACATCAATATCCTCAATTCTTCCACATGGATTTCCTAAAAATATTTCATTACAAACTTTAATTTTTTTCTCTAATGCTATTAATTCTTTCAATCTATTTTATAGCCAGAACATGTGCAGATAAAGCTTTAGTAGAAAGCTGATATTATATTCATTCCTGTATGAATCAATAGGAGGAAATTATCCACAAAGTACACCCTCAGGGAAAAGCATAATTTTCTTGTAATTACCCAAATTGTGGGATATCCCAAATGTCCTCTTGCAATGGCCCATCAGTTATAGAACTGATTCAAATTTGAACACATTTTAATGTACATCAAATGTAATACTCGGTGTTCTGGAAGACTTCTTAGATTGGTGGCATGCTTTGAAGTTTCTGAATATATTCCTAACTGTGATTACTGGGGAGAAAAAGATAATATAAATGCTTAAGAGAGCTGACATTGATCATGTGCTATTTAATAACTTTTTTCCACTGCCTAATTTAGGGTTGCTGAGAACAGCATGGGACCCCATATTCCCTCAGTTTTATTCATTAATTTATGGTTCTTGAGTAGAAAACTATTACAAAAGATGGAGAGACACATTCTTTGTTTTCAATAATTTGTAATTTTTCCACCCAGATTCTACCCCTGAGCAGTGTGATTATAGAGTTGTCTTATTGAGACAGTCAATTTAAGGATGATGAAATACTGAGAATAATTATAAGGAGGATTCATTAAACAAAATTAAGACGGGGCCCACAATAAATCTCCCCATTGAACAACATTTGGCTTTCTCGACTATTTATATGGATCTTTAATCAGCAAATCTTTTCCCGCAAGTGCTTAATTAGATAATAGGACTTTCTAGTAATGATTATGACTGAGATCATTTAAAGCAAAGTAATAAACTCTCAATAGATTAGGAATCTTGTCAATCATAGTATATTCCTCTCTCATCACTACCTATACTCGCCTGAACTGCATTCTTTGTCAGGGTATACACATGCTTTCTCTTTCTTCCTCCATCTCTCTCTCAGTCTCTCTCTCTCTCTCTCTCTCTCTCACACACACACACACACACACACACACACCCTACCACCAGGTCAAACCAAAATAAGACAAAGCTCATGATAAAGTTAAGCTCACTTTCAAATGTTGTATGGTGTCAGTTAAGATCTCAATTTATTCACGTAATAGGAAGAAAATAATATATAGACAGGTAGACTAAGATGGAAGACAGAATTAGGTTAAGTTTGCAAATAGAACAATTCACCACCTCCATTTTTTAAAGGTATTTGAGAACTGTCTAATTGACTTAATCTTAAATAGGTCAATGTTCTAATGATAATAATGGGCAAATATTTTCTTGGTCTCTAAACTTATTTAATTACATATATTTACTTTTATAAATAATAATTCTGTTTTTTAATACATAAAAATCCCCTTATAAAACTATATAAATTTTTTTACTGCATATCACTAAGGCATACTTCACTCAATTAGCATTTTTTTTACAATATTTATGCATATTAAGATAAAAATCTTTAAAGTGTTGCTACCACACAATGGTACTAAGTGTATCATGACAGACAAAGAGGAAAATAAAAGGTCCAGGATGATAATGAAAATAAATTAATGTTATTATTACTTAGGGCTAACACATCACATGCTTTCTATATCCTGGACTAACAGAAGTAATAACAATAATAATAATGAACATTGTCTGGTATAATTAAAGGACAACGAATGACTCTGACACAATTTAGAAAACAGTTAAAAAATGTATTTTTATTAAACTCATTTACAAATACTATAATTCAAATATTGGAAAATTTCACTGTGTCTTTCTCATAGGTACTGTTTTCTTTTTAATCTTTCAATTATCATATTGGAATTATGTTCTTTATACTTATCATGTAGATTTATTTCTCTGTGGATGTTGGTTTATGGACATTTCTTCCCTCAAGACACATTCACTGATCTTCATCTGAGGCCTTACTTACTAAACAGACTGAAGCCTTCATTAGGCTTCACCTTCCGAGATGCATTCTTTATCTTCTCTCTCCCTAGCCAGGTTTTCTTAGAGTGTCTCCTTGCCTCTCACTCCAACATTCATCAATTCACTTGCATTCCATCCTTGATGACTTATATTTAATTTTAATACTTCAAAATATTATGGACTGGATCTTTTTTGTGACTCCACCATTCCCCCCCGCCCCCAGCAGAATACACACAATCAAACACAGAGTCAATTCTGAGAGGTCATAAGAGGGAATAGAAGTTATTTTTTTTTTCCCACTAGAGGAGGTAATAGTCAATACCCAATGCAGTGTCCCTACAGTCTCAGAAGATCATAGCCACTGTGTTTTATTTCCTATTCCCACATGTTTCCTGTGTTCTGGGTTCTATTACTGTTCAGTTTTTCTTAACCTTCTTATATTTAGTTAGTAAACTTCAAGTGACATAATGAATACAGTGAATAGAGAGACTAGCAATAGCCTCTACAACTGACTGCTGGCTGTTCTAACTACTATGTGAAGGGAAAGAGTCCCCCTGGTTCAGGTTGTGTGGTGGTGGTTAAGTTTCCTCCACCCACAAAATTAGAATATAAATTATAGCTACCTCATAATTTTATAGATATTTTAAAGCTCATAGCCTATAAGTTCAATACTTTTATCTCTTCAGGCTCTCTTTCAACTGTTAAATATTCTCTAAGAAGACTAGAGTAAGAAAGGCCTGCTATCATCTTTTGAACCTATTTATCAGCCATATTCTGCCTGTTTATTTATATCCAATCATCAATTTTCTTCCTACATTAGTATCATTTTAGGATTTCTATGACTTATAGAAAAAATGAGTCCGAATTGATAAAATATCAACTGAGGTGTAACTTCATTAAATAAGATATCTCTTTCCCCAAAGGTAATCATGACAAAAAAAAAAAAAAAAAAAAGAGCTCCTTCTATGAAATCTGAGCTTAATTAGTGAAACTATACCTGAAGACCTGTATGTTCTGCCTTAGATTGGAGCAGCAGCCAGAAAAACTAAAATAACAAATTCTTGATAACTAAGTACTAAACCAGATATTTAACCTCTTTTCTACATTAATTATTTCCATTTCATGGCACTCAACCAGCTTTATCCTTTCACTTGAGCCTTAATCCCACCTTCAACATGTTGTCTTCTTTGCTATTGCTATAATTTTCCCTGTAATAATTATGGCGCCCCCTGATCCAGCCCAGATGTCCCTGCAGGTGAAGTTGGTAAACCCTGATCATGTGCTGTGTTTCTTTTTATTACTGACAACCACTTTCCAAGGATCCTGTTCCTTCTGTTACTGGTTTATTACTTATTTGTTCATTTTTTTAAATCAATCAATAGTTAGAAGTTTATTTGTTTATTCAATAAATATTTAATAAAAACATGTTCTCTTTCATATTCTCCTCTGGATACTGAGGATAAATTCAGAAAAAAAAAGATGATATAGTGACTATTATCAAGGGAATTTTAGTAAAATGAAGAGATAGGTAAATTTTCATTGGGGTTAGGTGATTTGATGGAAGAGTAAATGTCTTGTGCACAGAAAGGAAACAGAATATCAGTCTCAATCCTGGGAATTAGAACTAGATTTTCAAAGGAAATATATTTTAGTTTGGTCAAAAAGTAATTTATAACTTTCAGTGATAAAACTAAGAAAATTTCTCTCCCTCTTTCTCGCTCTCTTTTTTTTAACAAGCAGGGGATTAAATGGAGAATCTAGACAGTCAAATATAATGAAAACAATAGATCCTTACCGTGCCATTTTCTCCTGAACTTCAGGAGTAGAGTAAATGAAAAGTGTGTTGAGTCTCTTGCTCAGGAAGTTATAACACTCCCTACTTGTTGCAGGAAACATTGTATTCGGATGATAGAGACAGGTATTGGGGTCTCTGTAGCTTCATATCTTTCACAGTCCTGTACTGGCCTCCCCCTGTCAGGGGCTAAGGGATTTTGTCAGAGAAATCCAGAAATGCAGTAGTAGACTTCTCTAGAATGAGAGTCAAATGTCCTTGGTTTCTCAGGTCAAACTTGAGGCTGTCCATTCTTTCACTGAGAGTGCCCAGCTATCATAGGACATGCTGTGTCTCTCTCAAATTCTTTAAATTATGTCATTAAAAATACAAAACGTTTTGTAGTATAAAAAGTGATGTTGCCCGAATCATATCATTGCTAGATCAGTATTCATCATTGATTTATTACTTTGATGACATATATAAACAAATTTAAGAGATAAGGTTAGGCTAAAATATAGTAAATTTCACATTTTCTCTAAGAGAACCAAATCCACACAAATGAAAGTCCCTGGGGGAACCAAAACAATTACAACAGCAATAGTAAGGGTTTTTATGTGAACCCAGTAGCAAAGACTAAGAAAGCAGACAGTGGAAACAAATAGAGTCTATGTAAATACTGAGTTTACAATGTGAGGTCTTCATCACATGGCATTGCATTGTGGGATAATAATCGTCAAAAGTAAAGAGGCTGTAGTGGGCTTGGCGCCCTTAACTCAAGCAGCTAAGGCACCAGTTACATACACCAGAGCTGGCGTTCAAATCCAGCCTGGGACCGCCAAACAACAGTGACAACTACAACTTAAAAATAGCAAAAATAGCCAGCCGTTATGGAGGATGCCTATACACCCAGCTACTTGGGAGGCTGAGGCAAGAGAATTGCTTAAGCCCAAGAGGTTGAGGTTGCTGTGAGCTGTGACATCACAGCACTCTACCAAGGACAACATAGTGAGATTCTGTCTTAAAAAAAAGATGCTGTAGTGTTTGTAGGGGAATTTAGTGTGTGGAAAAGGGTTATTTTCTCATTCACTGTCATCCCAATATAGTGTGGACAAAAAAAAGGAAGAAAAATGTGATAATTGTACTTAATGAAAATCAGATTTCTAGAGGTACTCTGAAACACACCTGGAATATATTTATTGTGTAATATATTCATTATTCTAATTGATTTTCTTTTCTTTTCTTTTCTTATTTTTTTGAGGCAGTCTCACTATGTCACCCTGGGTAGAGTGCTGTAGTATCACAGCCCACAGCAACCTCAAACTCTTGGGTTTAAGTGATTGTCTTGCCTCAGCCTCAGCCTCCTGAGTAGCTGGGATTAGAGGCGCTCACCACAATGCCCAGCTATTTTGGGGTTGCAGTTGTCGTTGTTTAGCAGGCCCAGGCCAGCCTTCAACCTGTTAGCTTTGGTGTATGTGGCCAGCGCCCTACTCACTAAGCTACCGGCACCAAACCTGATTTTGTTTTCTTGTTGTTTATCACATCCTTTCCCTCAGAGAAAAATGTGTATTTGTAGTAAAGTTGAGTAGTCAATGACCCAGTGACATACACTCATGGCAAAGAATCCGCTCTCTGCTTTTCTCTGTTACTTTTGTCTTGAAAGGGAATGTGGAGTGATGGTGCAACCTGTAAAAGGCAGAAGGTGAAAGGCTGAATGGTCTCCTGTGGATCCAGTGGGCTAGTGGCCCCGGACATTACAATTGTACTCACTTTTATTTACTTGCTATTTTCCAGACAATGTGTCAGATTCTGAGGAGACCTGGGCATTATTAGAGCATGCCCTCTGCACATTAAGACCCAAGAATCTTGTGAGGAAACAGACTTTCCTATAACTTACTGCATAATTTACTGGTAATATGAGCTAGAATCTATATAGACTCCAGAAATGGAGTGACAAATGGTGGGATTTTGAACATTACTCAGCATATCTGACAACATAATATTCAACATCAAGTCTTCAATTACTAAGTCCTTGCAGTGTGGTACTGTATATTAGGGAGAAACTTTACAGACCAATGCCCTTTATTTTGCATTTCTGGAAATGATCTACACTCTAACTGCCCTCTAGAAAGTTTCCAAAGAAATTGGTAAGGAGGTGTTAGACAACATCATCTCTGAGGAGCAGTTAAGAGCCTAGTACGGTGTGAAGTATTCTACATACCGTATCTATTGTAATTTTCACCCAAGTCTGGAAGACTTCATCATGAAATTAAATAAATAAAAAATAAAATTTCAAATCCTTTATTTCTATGTTATCTACATCTATGTGCATCTTATAAGCATTTTTTAAAATTTTGCTTTAACTTGAGCTTGGTAAAATCACTAGCAAATTGAGAAGAGTAAGCTATTTTTAGATCTAATCAATTTCTGCTGTCTTTAGGCAAGGTGGTATTTTAAAGAGAAGAGTGAGATAAAGTAGTTACCTGGGTCCTTTACTGTTGATTATCCTCATGCAAATTTTCAGTAACTTGGATAATATTCTGGCACTGTTGATTGACATACTGGACATTGGATTCCCTTTGCTACCTAGGAAATACCTAAGCCACTAGCTTTTGATTTCTGTCTGTTGTTGCTCAGAGCATATCAGATTTAGTTCTATGGCAGTTCAATGACAGAAGAATGCTTACTCTGCCCTTAGGGGAAGAGAAAGCATTTAGCTTTTTCCTCCTTTATCTTTATTAGAGATTTCCCACTGTGTAAACCTTTGGATTGTACATTGTTAACAGATGTGAGACCAAATGGGATTAACCAATTTAGCTTAATCTGAGTATATTTAGAAAGTAAATCTGAGCATATTTATAAAGTAAATTGGTTAATCTGCTGCATTAAAAGTAGTTTATTATGCTCAAATGAAATGTTAACAAATTCTGTTTTCACGGCATGCCACCTAGTAGAGACAGAATGGATTTGTGGGACTGAGAGCTCTCCATGTTTGTTCCTTCCCACAGCTCAGAGTTGAGCCTGGTGTTCGTATCAGAAAAGACCTCTCTCTCCAGCTTCCTAAGGATTATAGCAATACTCTCTTTCCTGACCTACTTTCCTCGAAAAGCCTTGCCTTCTCTGCCTTCTCAGGCTTCTGGGAACTGTCCTAGGAGCTGGCATTTTGTATTTTGTTTTGAAATAATCTAACATCGTCTGAGCTTTCGTAAAGCTTCAGAAATGAAAAGGAGATCAACTAATTAACTTTTCACATTGGAAATGAGGAAAATGTGGAAAAATGTATAGATGCGTGATTTATATTTTGAAAACTATATTTTGTTAAGTACAACTTGTAATTTATCAGATGAATTCATTTGGTCTTCTAGGATTTATGTATTTCAGTGCAAGGAATATAATGGTGTACATATGTGTTTATTGTAATAAAATAATGGCTAAAGTAAGGGATTAAATAAAACCTGTGTCCGAAGTCTGAAATTCTATTTTTAAATCATTACTGGAGAGAATTGGATAAGAAGGCTTTGATATTCTTTTATTGCAGTGTATCAAACTCTTTATAACATGGCAGTGCACAACTGAGGAAAAAAAATGGACTTTAGGGTCAAATATTTGTTCTGCCATTTATTTATTTGGTGTCGGACCTTGACAACTTGTCTGATCATTAGTTTTGTTGTAAGAGTTAGAAAGTGGAATATTGGCCAGTGCCTGTGGCTCAAAGGAGTAGGGTGCCAGCCCCGTATGCTGGAGGTGGTGCATTCAAACCCAGCCCTGGCCAAAAAAAAAAAACTGAAAAAAAAGTGTAGTATTAATTTCTGATTTATAGTATAGTTTTGTGGCAAAAACCAAAAGAGATAACAGATATTATCCAATATGTTACAAATGCTCAACAACCAAAAGCTAAGTTTAAAAGACATACTTTTATCTCCCTTATATTTTACACTCATCTTTTTTTTTTTTTTTTTTTTGTATTTTTTCCCTTATACTCACCTTTGGCCTTCACTCTTTACCTCTTGCACCTTCTAATGAGACATGATACTTGAGATGACACATGGAGATTGAACATAGCTAAGAATGTGGACTGTACTGGAGTGAGGTGATAAAAGGTGGGGACAGCAAGAAGGAAATCTTCCCGTTTTTGTTTGTTCATTTGCCTGATTGTTAGTTTATTTTTTTTTCTTATTTCAAGAGACTTAAGTATAATAGCCTACTTCAATGACTGAGAGAGATGACAAACCTCTCTTGTTATACGTGTATGCGGTATGTTGTTATGTAGACATATTACTGTCAGTGTATCTCAATAGAAGCTATAATTGAAATAGTTATGAAACTTTTTTGACATCTTACTATAATTTTGTTTCAACAGGAGACTTTTTAATGATCATGTATAGTTTTATCCAAATTGGATTACATAGAAAGGAAAAATACTTAGAATATGAATAAATAATTTCTGGCTGCCACAATTGAATATAGAAATTATAATAAGTATCCTCCTTCGTGCGTATATTTAGATGGAATATACAATTCCATTGACTGTGTTGTTTAAAGCTGTGATCCCAAACCCCAAAGTCATGAACTGGGGCTGTTAGGAACTGTCCCACGCAGTAAGAGTTGAGCAGTGGGCTGGGGAGCAAGAGAAGGTTTGTCTACAGCCTCTCCCCAACACTGTGGTAACTGCCTGAGCTCCGCCTCCTGGCAGGTGAGTGGTGCTGTCAGATTCTTATAAGAGCACAAACCCTGCTGTAAATTGGGTATGTAAGGGATCTAGGTTGCATACTCCTTCTTTAGAAACCCAAATGCCATAGATTTCTAAGGAACCTAATGCCTGATGCCTGATGATCTGCAGTGGAGCTGAGAAGATGAGCGCCCCACTTTGAATGTCATTGTCTCCTTTCACCACACCACCCCCAAATAGGACCATCAAGTTGCAAGAAAACAAGCTCAAGGCTCCCATAGATTCTTCATGATAGTGAGTTGTATAATTATTTCATTACATCTTACAATGTAATAATAATAGAAATTAAGTATACAAGAAATGTAATGCATTTGACTCATTCCTAAACCTGCTCCCCACCCTGCTCCAGTCTGCGGATAAATTGTCTTTCATGAAACTTGTCCCTGGTGTCAAAAATGTTAGGCACCACTGGTTTAATGTGTAACTGTACATAGATGGGACCAAATCAATCAATATTCCTTTCCACCTTAAAATTTAACGTTAAGATTTACAATTAATATAGTAATAAAAAGAAAACGTACTTCCACAGCAGAAGAGCTAGTAATTTTACAAATCTCAAGTGAAAAAGAACAGGAAGGAAAAAAAAAAAGGGCAAGGATTTCTACTTTTGTTTTACTCTTCTTTGTTGAATTTCAGAGCATGAAATTATGTCCTTGACGTATATGATATTCAATAAAAGCAGTAGACTGAAGTCATCGATACCTTGTAAACAGCAGAGCATCATTATTAAAACCAGGTGAAACATATGCTCCAAAAACGAAAGTTATTACTTGTGCCATAAAAGTCATACTATGTCATTGGCTAGAGTACACTCAGAATAAACAGCTCTGGTGGTTCTGATTATGTGCCTTGACTTGGCAGCCCATTGTTTTATTAGTGCTGTGAGAAGGACCAAGCTCTTCAGATTCTCCTGACAAAGGAGCTCTCTTATTTAAAGAACTGCTGAGACACTGCCTCAAAATGAAGTATACAAAGTTGTTTTCATGAAAAAGTGACTTTATGCAAAAATCTGTATTGTTTCTTGGTTTTATTTTTCAGCTCTTCTTTTTGTTTTGTGGTGACAATACCACACGCAGCTTATGTAGAGAAACGCTCTAAGATAGTGTTTGTCAACCTCATGGCACAGTTGAACCTATAGTTAAAATTCCATGGCACACTTACCTTATGTTGATAAAAAGTGAATATACGTACTGTGCTTTAAGCTTTTAAAAATAATTTAATTAACAATATTCAAAAAGGTTTGTGGCACACCTAAGATCCCTTCACAGCACACCAGATGAAAATCACTGCTGTAAAGGGTGGATAAAGTCATCATCATAGTCTTAGCTTTCGGCTATAGAGTTTGAATGGACTTCCAAATGAATTTGACAGATTTTTCTTACCCCATGAGTTAAAAATAAAAAAGTAGCTTCAACTTACTTTGTAGGCAATGAGTTGTGCTTTGTTACTACTATTTTTTAAACATTTGAAACATTATAAAATCTGACATTTTCACTATCATAAGAACCATGAATTCAGTTGTTCAGTGATGTAGGCACTTTACATCCAAGATTTTTACATATTCAGGGCACAGACATTGAATGAACTTGCATATCAAAAGCAAATTATACAGTGGCGCCTGTGGCTCAAGGAGTAGGGTGCCAGCCCCATAGACCGGAGGTGGTAGGTTCAAACCCAGCCCTGGAAAACTATAACCATTTTTGTTAAGGGGGAAATTATGCTTCCCCAGACATGGCATTTGATGTATCTGTCCAGAAATGATGTTAATATTTTTTCTGTTTTGTGGTATCACTGTGTTAGTGCCTTGAAACAGGATGAGACCAAACCTACATCTGTTTCCTTCACTGTACGTGATGT
This sequence comes from Otolemur garnettii, assembly GCF_000181295.1. Taxonomy (NCBI): domain Eukaryota; kingdom Metazoa; phylum Chordata; class Mammalia; order Primates; family Galagidae; genus Otolemur; species Otolemur garnettii. The sequence goes on from NW_003852403.1 coordinate 29,009,408, forward strand.
TATATAAAAGTAGGTATGAACTTTATTGATTACATCCGACAATTCCATATCAATGTATGTAATAAAGTCCATTCCTGTTATATAAATGTGAGGGGATTTTTAAAAAAAAAAATTTCAGATTAATGTGTAGGTACAGAAGATTAGGTCACATTATTTGTGTTAGGTAAAGTCCAAGTCGTATATGCACACCTACACCTTCTTCACCCAGGCAGTGTGCACCTAGGTGGTGTGCACCCAGGCGGTGTGTACATAACCTACACTGCACTCATTAGGTGGGAGCTTGCCAATCCTCTTCCCTCCTTCCCCATCCTTCCTCCTATTCCCCACTTGAATTAAATCATGTTTTTCTGTCATGGGTATGCAGCTGTTCTTCTACTGTCTTCAAGAATATTCTCCTTGATAAAGTATCACGAGACTGGAAAAGAGTGTATCCATATCCATCAATACCAACATGAAGCCAGTAGATGAGAAAAGGGTTTGTTTGCTGTGTTAAACTTCTGTTGGAGAATTTACAGCTGTGATTTCATGAGCCTTATGAAAAATAGGTACTACTGTATTATCAAAAAAAGATTTGAACTGTATTTTACAATATGAATATTTAGTAAATTTTATTATTTATCTTGAATATCTCCAGATGCATATTTATAAAATAGTGAATTTTGATGAGATATTAATCTCTATCCATCTTAAATTAAGTTGTAAATATGTTTTATATGTTTCTAAAAGTTTTGATAGTAAATAACTACAAATATTTCACTCTTTCTTGCTCAAACTGATTCATCAAGATGATTGAGATATTAACTATATATTTGATAAGCATTATCAAGAAACTTTAAGTGGGATTTTACCATAGATGTAATTGGTTATGACATCAATCATATACAGCCTTCATAGGAGCGTCTATGTAAGTGACAAGTAAATTACATTGATGAGATATGAGGTGAGATAGTATTTATTTTCAGTGGTAATAAATATATAAAATCATGTGCCCACAAATTCTGAAAAGGAAATAATATATTAAATTTGCATTCTGAAGAAATTCTCTTTCTTTCTCTCTTTCTTATGACCACCACATCTGCATTCAAAAGCCCTGTTAAAGATATTTCATAGAGCTTTGATACTGGTTGAAGAGGTTCAGCAATAAAATTTTACCAAATTACCAATTCAAAAAAAAACTCCATGAATCCCCAGTAAAAAAAACTTCAACTTTAATAAACTGCCTTTGTTCCATTCTAACATTTACAGAGTAGTCATTACCCATATCTACAGCCAAACCTAATCCTGAGTCTTTTAACAATCACTCCATAATGCAACCAGAAAGGTCCATGGTGACCCATACCATCCTTGTTCCCTAATTACAAGTTAAAGGGAAGTGCTTTTGGTAGCTTGATTTATTTACTCTGAAACCAAAATATTTTGTGAAAGGAATTTCACTGAGTGGGGACTGAGACACGAACGAAGCTGCATTAGCCGACTTACCACAGTTTGTTCCCATTGAGTAGTGAAACTGATATTAGAGCTATTTGTGGTTGCCATGTATTCATTGCCATATGTGTATTTTTTTTGTATATATCTTGGTGATTTTTTTTATGACGACAGTGATTTTAATATCAACATCATTCTTAAAGAAATTTTCAGAATGCAAAGTACCTGGATTTCTTCTGTTTTAGAGTAATGGAATTGAATTACTTTCTTCCTTGTGAAATGTAAATGTGTTTAACTTTTATCACTAATTTGGTTAAAGCCTTAAATAAGTGCCAACAATCCTTATCATAAACTTTAGGCAAAGTGGACAAAGATTATTTAAGCTTTTGTTCAACTCTACCCCTGAACCACGCAATACAATACTTCAAATTAAGACACCCTACTCACAGCTTCCTTTCCTTATTCTAACCATGTTTCTCCCTTAAAAATGATCACATTCTAATATTATATATGCTTTATTTGTTGTATGTAGTACATTGTTTGTTTTGTGAGGATTGCTACATTATAAGGGCCAGCATAAAAGACTTAAAAAAATTGTTTACTGACATATTCCAGGAACAAAGAAAATTGCCAGATACACCAACTATATAGTGATCAATAAACATTTGTAAAATAAGTAGGGCAGTTAGTAGTTAGAAAAGAGAGAGTGAGAGAAGAGGAAGGGAGGGAGGGAGGGAGGGAGGAAGGAAGGAAGGAGGGAAGGAAGGAGAGAGAAGGGAAAAGGGAAGGGAAGGGAAGGGAAAAGAAAACCTCAGCAAATCTTTAATGGGTATATTTGTCTTGATTTTTTTCTTACAAATATTTGTATACAGAAGTAAAATTAAAGAATATTAATTAACAATTGGGAAATGTGTCAGGGATGCTTTGGTTAAATACATTTTCTTAAAAAAATATCTTATTGAGGTACCCAAAGCAGAGTTTAAGCGACTAAAATTTATTCTTAATCAAAACTCATATTTGAAAAATATGTCACTTTTCAAAAATATTATAAGAAGAATACAAAGATATAAAGTGTTTTTTTTTTTTTT
>NW_003852403.1:29018052-29020072 GCF_000181295.1 Otolemur garnettii
TTTCAGGGTCGCAGCTCGCCTCAGGAAGGTTGAAGTGCACTCTTCAATCTTCTCTCTTGTCTCTGCTCCAAACCATCAGCTAATTTGCTAAGGTTCTGTCCTTTCAGCCTCCTTCTGGGCGGGAGCTTCTGTAAAAAGCTGGCTGCAGTTCGCCATCTTGGCTCCGCCCCCCAAAGTTGTTTTTAATCATGGAGTAAGTATAAAATCATTCCTATGATAAATTTATAAACATATAAGCCAATTTTTCTCACCATTAGTAGCAGTTGAGGAACAAAGAAAAGATAGCACATTGAGTCACAAACACACACTTATTTTGTATCCTTGTTATAAAAAAATTAGAAAGTGTTAAGATAAATATTTTAAATATTTAATATATCTTAAAGATGCATAATTTCAGCATTAGATCTCCCATCACCTTATCAGGATATAACTTAGATTCAATTTACATTCATCCTATTTTAACAAATATATATTCTCCATCCAGCAAGTTAATTATTTACAGAAACTTCATGCAGCTGAAGTTCTTTTCATATAATAATAATTTTTTAAATAAAAAAAGCTTTCTTTAGTGATAACTTCTAATCTCTCTGTCCCATCCTAATTGCGTGGAACAATTTTAAAGGAGACACTGTCTTTCACTATTTTATACCACCAGAAATGGGATGTTCAAGGTCTATGATCTCCAAGAGTTTCCTGCCTCTTTTGTGCTTGTGTGATTAAATCTCTTCTTATTTCACCATGTGTATTTTTTTCTTTTATGTTAAAACACTTAGGATTAATGAATATATCTGGATCTATAATTTTAATGTATTATTTTTATAATTTTAAAAAGGACATGTTATACTGAAGTGAGGGTGAGAATTAGACCCTTTTATACTGTTATCTATATATGAAGGATAGAAAATATTTGTGTTATTGTCCTCGAGATTACCTTTTAAAAAGTAAATGTTCATGTTTACTTTACAAACTTATAAGGAGTCTACTTTGTTCTAGGTACTGAACTAGGTATTTAATGAACACAAAATGATAATGATAGGTTATATCCTTACCTCATTTATTGATAGAAGTGGCTGAAAATATACACTACTTATGTACAGAAAAAATGATATTTTAAGGATATTTTTCTGTAAACTATTTTATTACTCATGTATAATCACCATATATATTCCAGTATATTTCTTCACTAGTTCTAATTCCATTATTTAGTTTATCAAACCTATTCACAATATGCTTTAGGCCTTATTCTTTGCATATTTCTTTTGCAGTTTGAAGACTTGTTTCCCCAAATGATGTAGTATCTGGACCTAACGATACTTGAAGATGAACATTTTATTAATATATGATTTAATCAGGAATGATACATTTTTAAGAGTACATACCAAATATTTTTTCTGATTATAAGAACATATAGGGAAATTTTAAGAATATGTCAACAGCAATACTTACAATGAATTGTTTGATCGTTACCAAATCGTTTTATCTGTCACATAACTCTTATTCCAATTCAAATTTAAAATCTCCTTTGCTTCAATCAATTCTTTTTATTTGCAGGAATTTGCATTGTGATGTTTCTGAGTACGGCTCCCAAGACCTACATGTGAGGTATGATATGACTTATTTTATATTTAAGCATGTATTTACAATCTTGACACCAACAGTTCAATAACTGACATTTGTATATCATGAAGAAAATCATAAGTGGGTTGTTGAGTTTGGATCCCAGTTATAACTGTCCTCTGTTGTGTTGCCCTTCCTCTGTGGTTGTTCTTTCCTTTTATTGGAAACTCCCTTGTCTACGAGATGTCTACTATTTATTGGTTTGTTCAAGAATAGTATCAAGTGTTTACACCAGAATAAAAAAGGTTTAATTAACTTAATTCTCTCTGCAACAAAGACTTTCTTGCCAAAATATTATGTGGCAACTGTGATTCAACAACTGATACACAAAAAATTACTCATGTACAAACATTTGTCCAAATTCAACAATCACAGGAACAAGATCATAGGGAAGTATAAATGT
>NW_003852403.1:29020345-29041556 GCF_000181295.1 Otolemur garnettii
ATAGGCGCCAAGCCAGTATAAATGTATTAATGTTAGTAAAAACATAAAATCTAAAGTTCGAATGCAAAGTATATTAAGGAAATGAGTCTCTCTCTCAAGGAAATGAACTCTCTCTCTCTCCTTCTCTCTCTCTCTATATATCTATACACACGTATATCTGTATATATATGCATACACATACACCTAATACACATTTATACTGATAATATTTTTATCTTGTATATTGTGTCTTGTATCTCTTGTAATGGCAGAAATCAAGCATGACTTAAGTATTTTGATTTTAAAATAGTATTTTTTTCTTTCTTAATATATGTAATTAGTTTTGGCACCTTCTCTGTGAATGTGTGTGTATATATATATGTTTCAATATATAATCCTTTATTTAGTCATGAAACAGCAACTAAAATTATATTTCAGTATTACTTGAGACTATGCTGGATACATCATTTTATTCTTTTGAATATTGCCAGGGAGGGATGTATTAAACAACCAAAGCATGTTGATACACAAATCACCTTGTTTGTGGTTCTTTTCTCTGAAGAGACTCACGTTGCCAATGTCCTGACCGAACGCTTGCTAAAAGGAAAGGAGGAAAGAAAGGGCACCTATGTTGAAATCTAAAAAGTAAATGTCAATCCTTAAGGCCCAGACTTTTAGGGAAGTTGAGTGACAGAAAACATTTTTTTTTTAAAGGTCTTATTGGATTGACTCAGGTTCAAATCACAAATAAAAATTCAGATCAAGACGGTGACTTTTTCTTTCTTTTCTTCTTCTAGGAAAACTAGTGATTTCTTACTCTAAGAAATTAACTAAAGACATAGCATTGCGGTTCATTCTCTCAGTCATGTTTTCATTCTTACATTCTCAGCAGAGCTTTCAACTGTGTTGAAGAATTTGGAATCTTTTCAAGCTTTGTATTTCTCAGCTGTTTCTTATCTGGTTTTAGAAAGAGGCAAAATTGGATGTGAATGCTTTATGATTACACTTCCAAATGCACACTTCTAATAAATACAGTAAAATTAACCTGAGAGTTAAATGCAGAATGGCTGAAATGCCACTAGGTTGAACTGTTTTGATTCTTTAAAAAATGCCCTAAGATACCATTTTCAATTAATTTATCAGTGATGGTCACATAAATTTTAGAGAAAAGGAGAGTAAGATGTGTGGTTAAAGAAATCCCTGCACTGATTTAGCTTGTCTTTTCTAGTGGCAAATACCCTAAAATAATAAGAACTAATATTCCTCTGACTCCTGAAGTAACGGATAACACAATAGAAAGACAACTTGTAGCAAAAATATCTCAAATTAACCAACATAAAGTTTTGCAGAGATAATTTCAGGCCTACTATAGTAATGCTCTTACTTGGCATAATATAGTTAAATTATTACAAAATTTCGCTAGTCCTTGAAAAATGCAAGCGAAGAAAAAGGTCAAAAGCCTCCTCTCTAAGATGTTAGTTGGAGAAGAGTAGTAGTAAAGTTCAGGAGTGGTGAAATAATTTACCCAGATATTGGACTCATCCTTTGTCTTAGAGGTCTTGGAGTGCACAATGAAGGCTCACCAAGATTCAGCTTAAGAACTGCAATGACTTTAATAGCCTTCTATTTGTGTGCTTGGACCAATACTCCCGCTGTCTGCATGGCTGTGTGGTATGAATAATCTGTAGAAGTATAATTATTAAGGCAATAAATCTAGTATTTCTTATGGATGAGCCTTTTGTTATTGACTTTTATGGAAGAAAAAGGAATTATGAATATCCACCACCCAAATGATCAGTCTGTGCCTTTGCTCTGCTCCTGTCAGGATAGAATGAAGATCCACTGTGGTTATTTTTACTATTCCTTCTAAGAAGCTGTCTGCATATATCTATTTTTATGTATGCCCCAAATTTAAAAGATAAAAGAATACACATGATGTTTTCTTATCTGAATTTTTATTCTTGATTCTGCTGTCAGAGTGATGAATATGTATAGATAGGCACATTGCGAGAGAACTTCTGAGAGTGATGGAGATAAGAAAATACTTAGTATTCTCAGTCGCAGATAAACGAAAAGGAAATCTGTTGGTTACATTTGGTATTCAGTTCTTTTAATCAGCGCTCATAAGACCGGCTTACAGGCTGTTTAGAATATTCAACTCACGACTTCTCCCTACATGCAAGCCCAAAGGACATCAACCAAGCAGAAGATGCTTACTTTGGCTAATTCCATCTCTCTCATTTTTGTAATATTTTATTTTAAACAGCCTTCCTTCATTCAGATGTCATTTTTATTTCATTATGAACCCCAGTTTCTTTCTAGGGTTTTTTTTTTAACACAAAAATAAAAATCACCTTCAACATTATGATAGTTGCGGGTACAGACAATCAAATACCAGGTGTTTGATTTCCAGAATGATTTGATTTGAAGTACAACTTTCAGGTCAATCTGAATTACTGCTTGATTTCATATATATATATATATATTTTTTTTTTTTTTTTTCTGTGACCATCACTTAAAGCCTAGTTAAAATGTGACTGATAAATTCTTCCGTACACATTACTTGGCCTTGCTAACCTGCGGTGTTTTTTACACGTGTCATGCACACTCTCTATAAGCACACATGATAAACCCCTTGTCTTCCAATTGCCTTGACCAACACCTCATCAGTGTACTTTATTGTGCCTTGACTTTGTAACGCATAAGTGTTGTCTCTCAACTAGATGACAGGTTTCTTGTGATATGGTCCGTAGTTCTATGGGAAGAGAGATGAAACAAAAGTGCTTCTGAATCCAAATAATGAAAATGGCCACATTATACATAACTGCTTAGTAAAAGTGATTCTTGAGAAATTAACTGATAATTTATAAGAAGTGTCCTCTAATGAACAGTAAGTGAGAGGTTTAAGGCTGTTTCAATGCTATTTTTATCATGTCACACCAAAGTCACTCATTTAGAAATTTTTAACTGGTTTTCTTCTCTACATAATTACATTTGAAGAATCTGTCAGGCACAAGTTTTAACTTCCCTGCTTGCTTAAAGCTTTTTTCATATTTGGAGATTCTATAGCATTTTTAACTGTTATGAAAATTATTATATTTATATAATTATTATATTTTATATCATTCATAAAAGATTTGCTCTTTATGTTGTAAAATGAGGTATAGAGAATGTTTACCTACCCAAGTCTTCCTTTGTTAATTTAATACGAGATTAAGACTTAATTTTTACTTTTTAAAAATAATCTTTTAAAAATTTTCATAGAAATGTGTGTACACACTCACTTTACTATTTTAAAATAATATTTTTAGACTTTTCATAGAAATAATCTCCAACACACACACAAGCACACACTCAAACACACTCTAACCAAGACAAGTTTTCCTGCTCAAGGACAAGTTACTTAACTTAATTTAATTCATCATTATTTAAATCATCATTGAGAATACCGGGATAGAAATTAGGGCAAGGAGTACTGATCTAACACAGTGACTTACATGATTACATATATTATTTTATAGAGGAGTTTAGCCAAATGGCACTTAGTAAATTCTTAAGAATAGTAGATTCAATTAATAGGGATTGTAACAATATTAATTCTTAATTTTTTTCATTTTCAGTGCATTGTAACACTGAATATTTTTGTAATATTGTAACACTTAAATATTTTTAAAACAAATTATTGAGTAATTATATTTTATCTCCTTAATATGGGTTATTTAGAAAAGATATTTTCTATTTAATGTTTGAGGCCCTTGTATATTTCAAAACATTTTTCTACTGTGAGCACACATAAAATATTTGCTGAAATAAATATTTTAAGCTGATTTTTTTTTTTTATTTTATGAACTCTGTAGTGGTCATCCAACATATTCCACTGTTTAATGATTTAGATAATTCAGGAATCAAGTCATGTGGTAACTCATATATATTTGGGTTATTTTCTTTCTTAATTATTGGTTTTTTCTTTGTCATTAATGTTTGAAAATTCAGAAAGGAGATGTGTAACATTTCTCAGTAAGTTTGCCTGGACACTTAATTATTAAAATGATCTTCTTTAAGTTGAGGGAAAAAAAAATCTGTTAAAATGATGTTTTCTTCATTTTCAAGCTATCCTATTCTCTTTTAAGCTCTCTAATTAATAGATCGATTCCAAATCAATCCTTCATGCATCTGAATAGTTCTTCTTTATTTATTGGTTTACCCTCCACCCTTTCTCTTTGGTTTCTGGGAAACATTGCTGTCTTCTACTTTACCACCTGTCATTTCCATTTTCTCATCTTCATTGCTTTTTGTTCCCTCATGACTTTTAATTTTATAATCTTTTCTACCCTTGTCTATTTTCATGAGTTCACCTTATTATTATGGCCAGATCACACTAATGGATCAAATAAAAATTAAACTCTGGCTTTACTCAGAAGAAAGTAAAATTTCTATTAAAACTATATTACAGGCATATTCTTGTTAGCTAAGGAGGAGATATGAATAAATAAGCAAATTAAATTATTTAATTAGCTGAGCTGTGCAGTATTCAGTTTCTTTTGAATAAAAAAAAATGTTCAGACTTTTGATGATTCCATGCCTTCTCCCTACTTCTCTCCCTAAAGTGGTGCTGGGTGTGTGTATGTGGCAGGGGAAGGGGGTCGGGGGGAAGAATTGTTGAGTGGAGTGCAACTGAGAAGATCTTATGCTAATATAAAAGTAGAATATGTGGGTTTATGTCTCTGCCCTCGATCTCCTCTATTCTGTGATAGGACAGTCCTTGACTCCTGGGCCTTTGCATCTGAGGTTGGTGTCTCTATACACTTTCTGACCTTGGTAAGGCACAGTAGTGACCTACACTTTGTTCTGTGATGCAGTCTGACTTTGAGTCTCATTGGCTAGGGGGAATGAGGCACGCTCTAGAGCTTTCTTCAAGGCTGCCTGTCCTTGCAAGAAGCACTCATTCTGTTCCACTCATTAGCTGAATTCTCAACTAAGTTGATGTCCATGTCTCATCAGACCCAATGGAGCTAAAATGGATTTATCAAGCTCTCTCTATTCTGAGAAAGAGAGTTGGAGTGTCTCTGTGCTATCCTAACTTGGTACATCTGGATCATGAATAATCTTCACAATTAGCTATACAAAATGCTCCACAATTTACAAGTGTATCACCTTTATTTTCTTTTTCTTTAAGTTTGCATGTTTGGGGAAGGGATAAATTTTTAATTTTACCATCATTATGCTTTACTGATATAAAGACACGCCTAATAGGTGCTGAGTACTTATTCATAGATTATACTATTGGTCATCTGAACAATCCACACAACAGGCACCATCTTCCTTTGTCTGCATGAGAGGATAATACACAGTTATACATCGTTAGGAGAGCTGACAATGCACCAGGCTCTGGCTCACATCAAGGGTCATTACTCCCCAATTTTACTTTGCTGCCAATTAACTGTGCTAATAGTAAAAATATGGAGGTTCTTAAATTTTGAGAGTCATCAATTTTTCAATGAGCAAGGTCACTGATGCATAGAATACATACCTTGACTTCTCCCCGTGATATCGTTATGTTAATATCTATGGCTCAGTGGACGCATCATTAATAAGACTGTGCGAGTCAGGTGCACTCAGGGAACAGTTAATAAGAGAAGCCACTTTCTAATTGTATTCTCATAAGACAAGTTAAAGAAGGTAAGTCAAACCAGACTCTGGGAGGAATTATTTTCAAATAACACATCTGATAAGAGACATTTTTATTCTGAATGTATTCTGTATTCAGAATATACAAAGAGCTCTCAAAATGCAATAATAAAATTGTCCAATTATAAAAAAAGAACTAAATACTCAACCCCAGAAAGTATACTGGTAGAAAATAAGAATATGAGAAAGTACTCAACGTCCATTCTGGAGGTTGTCTTTTTGCTTTATTGGTTGTGTCCTTAGTGGTGCAGAAGCTTTCCAGCTTCATTAAGTACCATTTTTAAATTTCTGTTGTTGCCATGGCCACTGAAGTCTTTGTCCTAAAATCTTTTCCCAGTCTGACATCAAGAGTTTTACTTGCACTTCCCTCTAAGATTTTTATCATTTCGTGTCTTAGATTTAAGTCTCTTATACATCTTGAGTCAATTTTTCTAAGGAGTGAAAGGTGTGGGTCAAGTTTCAGTCTTTTACATGTGGTTATCCAGTTCTCTGAGCATTATTTGCTGAATAGCCATTTTTTTCCCTACTGTATGCTTTTGTATGGTTTATCAAAGATCAGATGGTAAGTGGAGACTGGTTTCATCTCTTGGTTTTCTAGTCTATTACATTTGTCTATGTCTTTACTTCTGTGCCAATACATGCTGTTTTGATTACCGTGGACTTGCAATATAACCTGGAGTCTGGTAGGATGATCCTCTGACTTTGTTTTCATTACTAAGAATAGCCTTCGCTGTGCAGTTTTTTTTTTTCTGGTTCCATATAAAACAAAGTACAATTTTTTCCAGTTCTTCAAAATATGATGTTGGTATTTTAATGGGGATTGCATTGAATCTGTAGATTGCTTTGGGTAGAATAGACGTTTTGACACTGTTGATTTTTCCCAGCCAAGAGCATGGTATGTTCTTCCATTTGTTAGTATCTTCTGCAATTTCTTTTCTTAAGATTTCATAATTCTCTCTGAGAAGATCTTTCACCTTTTTTGTTAGGTATATTCCTGAGTATTTCATTTTCTTTGAAGCTGCTGTGAAGGAAATTGTATCCTTGATTTGCTTCTCAACTTTGTTGTTATTGGCACATGACAAAGACTTCAGCGGCCATCACAACAACAAAAATTAACAAATGAGACTTAATTAAGCTGAAAAGTTTTTGCACAGCTAAAGACACAACAAGTAAAGCAAAAAGACAACCTTCACAGTGGAAAAACATATTTTCAGGGTATCAATCTGACAAAGAGTTGATAACTAGAATCTACATAGAACTCAAATTAATCTACTTCTGTTGATTAAAGAGTAAGCAATCCTATCTATCTCTAGGCAAAAGATGAATAGAACCTTCTCTGATAAAGACAGATGAATGGCTAACAAACATTTCAAAAAATATTCCTTGCCCCTGAGCATCAGAGAAATGCAAATCAAAACCATTCAGATATATTACCTAACCCTAGGGAGAAGATCCCACATCACAAAGTCTCAAAGTTGCAGATGCTGGCGTGGATGTGGAGAGAAAGGAACACTTTTACACTGCTGGTGAGACTGCAAAGTAATACAACCTTTTTGGAAGGAAGTATGTAGAGTCCTCAAAAAACTTAACCTAGACCTCCTATTTGATCTTGCAATCCCATTACTAGGCATCTACCCAGAAGAAAAAAAAAAAGTCTTTTCTCAGAAGGACTTTTGCACTAGACTATTTATCACATTTTGATTACAATAACAAAAATGTGGAAACAACCTAAATTCTCACCAATCCAGGAATGGATTAACAAACTGTGGTATATGTATACCATGGAATACTATTCAGCCATTAAAAAACATGGGGACTTTACATCTTTTGTATTAACCTGGATGGGGTTGGAATAGACTCTGCTTAGTAAAGCATCACAAAAATGGAGAAGCAAGAATCCATCATACTCAATTCTAATCTGAAGGCAGTAGATAATCTAATACAAGAAGTAGTGTAGGGGAATGAGGGATTGGGGAGAGGAGAGGTGGGAAGGGGATGTTGGGTCAGGGTGTATGGCACGTGTCTGGGGGGTGGTACACAATTTCATCTTAGAGGGACTTTATCTTACAACTGCAATCAGTGTAACATGATTCTTTGTACCCTCAATGAATCCCAAACAATAAAAATAATAACAACAAAAAAAGTACTCCACATCGTTAAAGAAATCCAAATTAGAACCACAATGAGATATCATTACATATTTATTAGAATTCCTTAAATGAATAAAACAGCACAGTCTTTTTGGAAATTAGCTTGGCAGTTTCTTACAATTGTGAAACAAAAACTCATTACATGACTATGCCAATCTGTCATAAGTATTTACCTCGAAGAAATAAAAGCATATGTTCACGGGAAGATTTGTACGTGAATGTTCCCATCAGATTTATTTGTAATAGAACTAACAACAACTAAAATTTCTATTAATATATGAATTTAGGTATATCAGTGCATGGGAATGTTACTGACTAATAAAAGGAAACAAAACAATATATTCAACAACCTAGGTAATTCTCAAAATAATCAGGGTGAGTGAATGAAGTCAAACAAAAGTAATAGTGCATACTGTCTGATCTCAGGAGAATGAAATTCTAGACATCACAAACTCATGTACAGAAACTGGAGATTAGTGAATGTTTGGAAAGGAAGGAGCAAAGGGGAGAAGGAGGGAGAAGAAGTTTAACAGTGGCATGGGGAAACTTCTGGGAGTGATGAATTTGTTCCTTATCTGGATTTGTGTTGACAGTTTGATGGTGTTTACATATGTAAAGTGGGTGAAATTATATACTTTATATATGTGAAATATATAATATCTCAAAACTCAAAAAAAACTACTTAAAAATTCTCATTATAGACAGTCTTTGATGAGTCAGTGACATGAGCAAAAATTTCTAAAGGGGATATGTGAATTCTAGCTAGAAATGTTTCCATATTCCACAAAATAAAACAAAAAATTGACAAAAAGAAATGTAATTTTTCCTAGAGTTATATTATAATTTTCTTTTCCTTATTTCCAACATAGAAATATTGTATATTTCTGTAGTAGGTACAATTTTATTTTCTTTTCCTATAATCTTTTCACCGAAGAAAGGACTAAAGCTATGAAACCCAAGTGAGAAAAGGCCAGCTGTCCTTTCTAACAAGACAGAAAGTTAGACAAGAAATCTAGCACATCTTAATAGCACTGCATGTTAACATTCTGAATATTCAAATGAAATGTCTATTAATTTTCAAAAAATGGATTTCTTCTTCATGTTTAAAAAATTGTGTATTTTCATATAATTTCAAATTATATGGTATTACAATTTTCATAATTTTCTTTAAAATATTTTTTATCTTTCTTTCTTTTTTTTTTTTTTTTTTTTGCAGTTTTTGGCTGAGGCTGGTTTTAAACCCACCACCTCCAGCCTATGGGGCCAGCACCCTACTCCTTTTAGCCACAGGCTCCACCCAAAGAATGTCTTTTTTTTTTAAGAGACAGAGTCTCACTTTGTGCCCTTGGTAGAGTACAGTGGCGTCACAGCTGACAATAACCTCCAGCTCTTGGGCTTAGGCGATTCTCTTGCCTCAGCCTCTTTATGAAAATGATGTTGACAAAAGAACAAAAAAATGATTACTTTTGATAACAAATGTCTTTGTATTTGAATCACTTCATTAATTAGGAGTGAAAAGGGATAGAGTTAGTTAGAATTTCAATTTATGCACTTCACTACTTCACTTAAACATTATACATATATGTTTCTATATAGTTATATAAGTCTAAACACAAGAGCAACTTTAGATCTGTATATATATTTTTAAAAGGCATTTATTCATTATAGAAATGTTTCATGACATCGTCAATAATTGCAAGGATTTGTTGATGTGATATCTCCCAAAACAATTTCAAGGAGAGGAGAACAAACACAGAGATTTGAGAGACTTTTGATTTACCAATTGTACGTGCTTCTACAGACTTGGATTTAATCCAGAAGTGTAAATGAAGTGGTGTCTTAATTGACTTTCTGCCTGATGCTAGATGTCTGATTCCTCTTACTCAGATATAAAGGCAGGCCGTGCTCGTGGTGTGCTCTGCCTTAGACTAACTTTCTTGAGTAGTCCCTCTGGGGATTTTTTTAGTTCTTCCTTATTCCAAACTAATACATGCAGTACAAAGTGCATCTGTAATTATTAAAAGAACAAAGTTTTCAAAGAGCCTCAGTGTATGGCTTTTATCCTTTAAAATATATAAATTAAGATTATGTATGTGCATATGTAGAATTCATAATTTAATATACACATACTAGTTTTTGTTATGGTACTATAAATTTGAACAGAAATAGCAAAAGTCTATTAATTATCCCACAGATTTTTTTTTAAGAAAATGGAACAGAGAAAGGAGAACTGGCAGGAATAATAGCTAGATCATTCATGAGGCAACTAGGTTACTGTAGGAAGTAGTTACAAAATACCTAATAGTTCTCAGCTATCACTTATGGTGAAGAACTCTAAAAACAAGAATTTGAAATTTTTCTTGTCAATGCCTTAAACTTATGAGTAAGGAAAATAATGATTTAGGGTGATGCTCGAATCCTCACTGCTTATGTGAGATAAACGTTTGAGCAGGTTAAGGCCGCCCCAAAGGTGACTCATTAAAAAAAATAAATAACAAATAATATATTGAAATTTCTATTGTCAGAGTTTAGATATTTAATGAGAAAAGCCAACCAAAAAGTCTTTTAGTTCTGATAAGCTTAGACATCAAATTAAGGAGGCATTTTTCATGGATGGCAGAAAACTATTTTAATATATTTTAAATAAAATAAAATAGATCAGTCTCCTGCTCAGAGAGGATAAATATTTACCCATTATTAATAATCCATGTATTATTTATGCTGCTCTTTTAACTTACTGATATTTGAATAAATCTCACTTAACTTTTAATATAATAGCCTGTATCTGTATTTGCAATACACCGGAATGGTAGAGAATGTAAGTCTTTGAACTGAAAATAAATGTTTATTAAATTAAACTGAGATCTGTGTCAGGAATGGGAAGGGGAAAGAGGAGGAGGGGAGAGAGAGAAAGATTGAGTTTGTGTATGTATATATTTGTTCTTTTGTTGTGTATGTTTAGAAGTTAATCATCTCTCTAAAATACTCTAAACTCTTGAAAACTTATGAATGTGAACTTTCCATAAGGAAAGCATAACTGGTGACAATATCACTAGCCAGGAAGGGAAAAAAATCATTCCCATTTAATTTAACACCCAAACTTGAGTGTCCTTGCTACTGCATTTTTCCTATACATAGGAATTTAGATTCCACTGGGATTGCATTCTCTCGACTTTTGTTCATAAGACCCTATTGTCAAGCTTCATAATGTATGGAATAGTGAGGAACAGAATCCATTGCCAGAAACAACATGATATCTGTCTTATACATTCACCCAAATAGGAGAATATCTGATATCCGGATGTGTATGTAACCATTTTAAAATCGTATCATGTAGACATTGATGACTTTTTTACTACTTGTTCTATACCATTTTGGAGTACGTGGAATGATCTCTTTCATTAGTTCCTTTGTCCATTTCTTCTTTTATTTCCTTCCCACTGCTTTTTAAATTTTTTTTCCATCCAGCCAATCTGCTGGTGACCACAGCTTGCAAAATTCTATATAAAGCTTATCTTTTTCCTAATGGGAATACTTACAAAATAAATAAATCTTTTTATTGCTCATACTGCTTGCTTCTTAGAGCATAATTTCAATGTGGAAGTATTACACTGTGGTAAGGTTAATTTTTTTTTCAAATGGCCTCTATCAAGATTTTATTTACCTCAGTGCCACATGAGAGTCAAGCACTCAAACTTAAGTTTGTTTTCTTTTCCCTTCTTGAAGCCCATGCATATATGAAATTTGTCTAGGAATAGGACACCTGCTAGTCTGGTACATGGCTCTGCTATTGGTTCAAGAATGAATGGCTTTTTGTTCATCCTACCTGCTTGATGATATAATTTTTAAGATTACTCACTTATTTATTGTGGTAGTTATTTGCAATAAAGCTGTAAATAAAACAAAATGTGGGCGGCGCCTGTGGCTCAAAGGAGTAGGGCGCCAGCCCCACATACTGGACATGGTAGGTTCAAACCCAGCCCTGGCCAAAAACTGCAAAAAAAAATAATATATTTTCAAGGCTTGACAATTTTGGAATGAAGAGAATAAATTAATAAATGAATTATATATTACGTATACATACAGTTATTAGAGTTTGTAGGACAAAGAACAAATAGAGAACCAGGGTGATATTATAAAATTACTTCATTTTAAACCAAATATGTAATTGAGTCAAGACTCTTTACAATGTATATTTTAAAACCTTGAAATGAAAAATGGAAAAGTAACTTAATAAATATGCAAATAGCAGGATTTGGCTTTAATTATCAGACCACACAGAATCATATTTATTTTAAATTCATATTATACTGAGAAAGCTATTACTTTTAAAGCAGTTCAAATAAATTGGCTAATCACTTCAAGGTATTTCTTTGCAGTCCTACAAATTCTCATTAAATTTTTGTTCTCGCTTCAAACTATTCTTGGAGCTTTTAAATGTTGGCCCAACACTGATTAGAGAGATCTATGGAAATGACTATGCTCTTGAGATCCTGTTCTTGAGGGATTGAATATGTATATCTAAGAACTACTTGACCAAAATCATAAACAAACACATACTAAATGTCCCATATTAGTATTTTGACCATGATGACTCTTTGTGTTTTTGTTTTCACTACTTATTTTTAAAAAAATGAAAAAAATCAGTGGTAATTTATTTGTTTGGCTTTTTTTCTTGAAATCATATTATTAGGTAGTAGGTAGATTAATGTGGCTTTTTGACTAAATATTTCTCTTACTATAATTGGCCTTAATAGCCTTTTCATTTGAAATTATTATTTACCCCTCACACCAGGCACTAGATTTATCTGCAATGTAAACTGCTTAATATTTTAGCATAAATAATATAATAAATATAAGAATACTAAGTTATTTCCACATCTTGGCAATTGTAAATTGAGCTGTGATAAACAAACTAGGGAAGATGTCCTTATGATAAAATGACCTTTTGTCTTATGGGTGGATACCTATTATAGGATTGCAGGATCAAATCAGGAGGTCTAATTTGAGTTCTTTGAGGAGTCCCTGTACTTGTTTGAAAAGAGGCAGTGTTGGTTTGCAGTCTCACAAACAGTGTAAAAGTATTCCCTTCTCTTCACAACCTAAATTCCCATCAACCCAGGAATGGACTAACAAGCTGAGGTATATGTATACCATGGAATACTATTTAGCTATGAAAAGATGGAGACTTTGCATCTTTTGTATTCACCTGGACAGAGTTGGAACACATTCTTCTTAGTAACATATCATGAGAATGGAAAAGCAAGTATCTAATGCACTCAATACTAATATGAAGCCAGTAGATGATTTAATGCCCACTTAAGAGAAAAACTCAATTCAAGTTGGGGGGAGGGGGAATGACGGAGAGAGGAGAAGGGAGGGGGATGGGTGTATTCCCATTTAATGGGCACAATGTAAGGGTGAACAGCACACTTCCTGGGTGTGGGACACAACTACAAGAGGGACTGTACTGACAAATACAAATACAAACAAAGAAATAACCTAGAGGTTTGTACCCTCACATTAACCTGAAATTAAAAAAAAAAAATTAGTCTCCAAAATATACATAAATAAAAATGTTTAAAACGTTTTCAGAGCATCATTTTTCCACTATTTTACACAATACTCTCGGACTTAAGACCCCCCAAGTTCAAGTTGTGATTATAATAACAGAACTGATTCAAGTGTGCAATCATATCATTTTGAGCTGCCCAAGATCATAAATCTCTTAATGCCATCTTATTTTAATCCAAATAATGGTTTAACCAGATTTTCTATTCTATATTTTCATTTCTAAATGAAATAAGTTTCCTCTAAGTAATAAATTAGGCTGAAACAGAAAATAATTTTCTAGTAGTAAGAACTACTTGTTACACATTATCCACTTATGCAAAATTATTACTCAAAAACCCATTTGACAACTTAATTTTGTGTGTTTCTTTTTAAAATTGTAAATGTGACAAATGTACAATCAGTTTTGACTGACAGCTGAAGAAAGTCTTAACTAGAAAAAATAGCTTGAAAATTGTGTATTTCTTATGATATGCAACATTGAATTATAAAATCATTTTATTTCCAGAACGCAAACAATAATGAATTTCAATGGTGCAATGAAGTTGGATAGCACATAAAAGTGCTGACATCCATATTTTATACATTACTCTTTCCTTTTACCTTAAAGTGTTTTTTCATAGGTGTGTGCCCAGTGGGATATATAAATATGCAGATGAATGTTTCTTAGTCATATTTACTTCGAGATACCTCCTGCTTCCAAGTATAAAGCTAGGATTGGAGACATTATTCATCATTTTGAATCGCCTGGAGAAAACTCTCA
Organism: Otolemur garnettii; assembly: GCF_000181295.1. NCBI lineage: Eukaryota > Metazoa > Chordata > Mammalia > Primates > Galagidae > Otolemur > Otolemur garnettii. The sequence continues at coordinate 29,034,497 of NW_003852403.1, forward strand.
GAATGAACTAAATTAGATTTTAGGGTACCTAGGCTAAATTCTAAGAATATATACATTCAGAGTATTCATCGAATAAAAGGATTCAGTAAAAATTTATGCTAAAGGTCCTTTTCTTTAAAATAGCAATAAAATGTATATTTATAGAAATGCAGAAATTGGTTTTACTTTTATTTGGAAGTAATATTTTGAAACACACTCATTTCATCCAAAAGCTTTTCATCAAATGAAAGTTAAGTACATTTTAAGGACTTTCGTTTCGTTTTTGAATATAAGCAAGAATAAGCTCAAGAGAGTAGCAATTAGCTTCAGCTTTCCCTGGATGATTGCATGATAGGAAGATAAGTTTAGGGGTGTGTGGGGGGGACTCTTCCTCCATGCCCAAGCTCTGAAACTCCAACTTGGGAAGACAAAATACATCACAAAGGACATTTCCCTAAAGTCATTTGCATCTGGGTTCACGTGTATCTCCTGGGGCTACATTATAAATTAAGATCAATTTGCCATGAACTACATTTACTCTGTAGACAGGAGAGCTCTCAGACTCATACTCTGAGTAAATTGACTGTTCATGGCTGTGGAGACATGACAGCAAGCATACTAATTCATGTTCTAACGTTCTCATTTTCTCATGGGCCTAACTGCCAAAAGTGCAACAGGAGATCTCGGCGTTGCTATAGTTTTGATTAGCTAGAGGATCACATCACTATTCTGAACTTTTTAAAAAAGACTTTGCTTCTAATTTTGACTATAAAGCAAGACAACAGAAAAGTTACAACCATTGAATAGCAAACTGAAACTCATCATGCATCCGTTTTTCATTTGAAATAAAATATTATTATAAGGAATGTTTGAAATATAAATACAACATGTTATTGGAAAGAATGAGAATCCTAGTTTATTACATACATTGCTTATGTGAAAGTCTAGACTTCTGGGGGGCTAGTGGTAAAGACATTGTCTTTAAAATTTAATTAAGTTCTGCAGCTTTTCTTTTTCAATAAGGAGATTTTTTTTTTTTTTTAAATCCTTAGCTATCTCTTTTAAAATACTAAGAATAAAACTAGGGGAGTAGAAATTTTCTGAGTTCACAAAATTATAAAGAAAAAATCATTTAAAAATTGTCTCATATGATATTATTTTTAAAGATAACAGTGAGAAACTGCAACCGCCTATACAAGGCAAATTTCAATTATTTTAGGTAAGAGATAATTATTTGAACTCAAAGACAGAGAAAGCTAAAAAACAAAAATAAGTGTTCTCTGTATCTATTCACAATAGTAAAAAAGGTGATACTATTAAAAGTCTATTTCTTAAAACTATGACTAATAAAGAAAAAGGCATTTTCCCTTTTTTTTTTGATTATTTAAACATTCTTAGTACACACTAAAATGAAACATAGTCATATGGACCTGGTATGAAATATTGTAAGTTAAGGTAATCCAACAATTGAACAATGTTAGGGACCCGGCATTCTAAATCTGGACTCTAGTAATATAGCTGTAAATGGAACACGAAGATACATCTACCCTCATGGGGCTTAGATTTATTTAGGGAATAACAATATTTCATAATGCATATTATTACTGCATTACATCTAGTATTTACATTCTAAATGTCAGTACTCCTGTTCGTTTCTTCAAAGATGCTTGAGGAAAAAACAAGTGGTTTTATATTTCAACTATTGGCTTTAAGATAGAGATATATGGAAAAGCGTTGACCATGATTTCAAATGTTCTGGATAATTCAACATCATCTTTAAAAACTAAGGTGCCCTACTGGGTATCTACCCAGAAAAAAAAAAAAAATTATCATAAGGATATATGCACCAGTTTATTTATTACAGCTCAATTTACAATTGCCAAGATGGGGAAACAACCTAAATGCCTATCATCTCCAGAATGGCTTAACAAACTGTGCTTTATGGAGTATGATTCAGCCAAAAAATGACGGTGACTTCACATCTTTTGTATCAACATAGGTGGAGTTGAAACTCCATGGTTGGAGTTTCAACTTTCATGGAGTTGGAACTTTCTTCTCAGTAAAGTATCACAAGAATGGAAAAGCAAATATCCAATGTACTCTATACTAACACGAAGCTAGTAGACAACCTATTTCACACCCGTGAAGGAGAAAAATTTATTTCAATGCAAGTTGGTAGTAGGAGGAATGCAGGACATGGGGGGTTAGGGCTCTCCCATTGAGTGCGCACAATGTAAGCGTGTACGGGGCACCTTTGGGGTGCCGGACATAGTTATGAGAGGGACTCTAATTCACAAATTCAAATATTGTGACTTAGGTGTTTGTGCTTTCACACTAACCTGGCATAAAAAAATAAATAGAAAACAAAGTAAAAAAAGAAAAAGACAAGGTGCAGTCTAATCAGTATATGATTTTAAAAAGACATTAGTCTCCAAGTTACACTAGTTTTTAAGGTCAAAAGTGTCATCTATAACTACAGATGATTCACAGTGTGAATTATGAGGAACCTTATTTAGCAAATTAACCTTGCAGTCTTTGCAACAGGAATCCAAATTTGGGAAGCAAGAGAAATGAGAGATAAAGAAATAAATAATAAGATCTTTCGTTTATCCATGAGCAAGGAATTTTATTCTATTTCTACACCTTAATGTGTGCCAAGCTCCCAGATTAATTTGTTAGTAAAGAAAAGAAAAATACACACTTTAAGCTATTAACTCTATATACATGTTCGTGAACACAAATAGAAAGTGAAACAAATATTACTTGTGAAAAATTCTGTGGAGACCCTATTCATATGTCTTAAGGCGTGGAAGAAGCAAAACCACTTCCTTACATTTATTCTTTTCGAGAGAAGAATAGGCCTCCCTGTCACACCTCTCTAATTCCTACTGACCCAGCTGGGTCATTCTTCAAAGGGCCCCTGCTAGGAAGCTGGGCACACATGGCAACCGAAGTATGTTCTCCTTTTACCCTGGAGAAAAACCTAAAGTATCAAAGGCATCTAAAATCATCACAGATCATAAGGACCTCTCTTCTTCATTTTGCGAGTGCTCCTTAAACATCAGAGAAGCAATGCTGGAAGTCATTGCTGCATTCACAATTCAGCCCTGCCCAAGGTACATCCATCTGAAATCTCAGCAGAAATTTTATCTCAGACACAAAATATTCTTGGAGATACCCTAGAGAATTTTTCTTTCTTTCTATTTTAAATATAATTCTTTTAAAGTATGCACTGTATTCACTATCAACAAGAAGTCCACAAAATGTGACATCAGTGTGTTTTTTGGTGATCCTGTGTTTTAGGCCATGAAAGAGTAAAAGTTTTGTTTTAGGTGTGCCACCTTAGCGTAAATATTTCTAAAGTCAAGTATGCACTTCTTTGATTCTTTATATGGAAATGCATGATTTACATATTTTTCTTGAATTTAGTCCCATTATCACAAAGTTTGCTGATGGCCGCCTATTTTATTACGCAAGATAAGAAAAATAATCTAATTTCTACTCCAATTAAAAAATGTATAATTTTGAATATTGTTTTCCTTTTTAACCTCAGTGAAAATTAAAGCTTGTTTCTTTTTTCCCAAACCTTATAGCTTTGCTTTCTGTATCTTATCTAACTACATCCTTTGGCAGTAACCAACTTGATGATTCTGAAGAGAGTGGTAATAGGGAGGAACCTTGTATGCTTCTCAATTATTCAAAGAAAGCTTTTGAATTTCTCCATGAGGAACTATATTTGCTGTAGTTTTCTGGCAGGCACATTTTATTAGATTTCCTAATTTCATTGATCTGCCTCCAAGAGTCGAGTGGGAAAGCCTCAGTATGACTTAAAAACTCCTCTGAAGATTATTTTATGCAGACAGATTTGTGAGTCACTATGTTTGATTCATAAGTGCTGTAGATGATAAAGCTGGTTCATAACTCCCTAGGAATTATGCTTGGCAAGTTTGCAACCTGTTCTCAGAAGTCAGCTAAAGGTTGCCATAGTAATTCTAGTTTGGGGATCTCTACATTGCACATTTTAATTTAGCTATTGTTACTGTTACTGATGATAATGAAGGATGTGATATGTAAGATAATTTATGTGAAATCTAAGTCTACAAATACTGAATCAGGATATGGAATTTGTCCTAAACACATGTAGGTCTATTTCATACATTAAATTTCAAAGAAGTAGTGATCAAAGTAGAAATAGAGAAGGAGGGAAACTTTTTTTTTCTTGCAGTTTTTGGCCGGGGCTAGGGGCTGGGTTTGAACCCGTCACCTCCGGCATATGGGGCTGGCGCCCTACTCCTTTGAGCCATAGGCACTGCCCTTGTTTCTTTCTGTTTTTAATGATCTAAAGTCGATAGGAAAAAATGTTACGATTAAGAAATCATGGAAGTTACAGTAATTGGCAAACTTTATTGGAAGAGCTATATTTGCTGAAACTCAACAGCTTTAAATTATTAATATAATAAAGGTTTTATGTACATACAGTACATATGCATTATATTGAACATATATAATAAAGTAGGATTCAGAATTTATTATGATTTAAAATATTTTATAATAAAAGCAGTGTCTTTTATATGTTACTGTTAGTGTAGCACATTTATTATTAGTATACTACTCTAATACTGTTTATCTATTAGGTCATTAAATATGGCATGTCTGATTTCAAATCAAAAGTTTAGTTTATTGTGTCCCAAACAAGGGTATTACAATTAATCCGAGTATGTGACAAAACTATTGACAGAGTTTTGCCATCTTAATGTAGCTGTTTATGTCAGTCGAGAAGAAGCCTGGAAAGTGGTGATGAATTCCCAAGTAAATTACAATTAATCCAAGTATGTGGTAAAACTATTGACAGTTTTGCCATCTTAACAGTAGCTATTTATGTCAGCAGCGATGAAATCCCAAAAGGCGTTTACCACAGCTTGTTGAGAATTGAATCTTCTTTTCATTCAAGAAGTGGTCCAAAGCCTGGAAGAAGTGGCAGTTAGCAGTGCAAAGTCTGGTGAATACAATGGATGACAGAGAGATTCCAAGGCCAGTTTCTGCAGTTTGAGCAGTGTTGTTTGAGCAGTGCATGTTGTCAGGTGTTGTCTTGCAAGAAGATTGGCTTGTTTCTATTGACTAATCTCGGCTGCATAATCACAGGCATCCTCATCATTTCATCCAATTTGTTGCAGTAGTCATCTACTGCAATCACTTGACCAGGTTTCACAAAGCCATAAGAGATAATAATATCAGCCCTGGGCTACCAAACAGATATTAGCTTTTTAAGGAATGTTTTGGTTTGGGACTATGTTTTTACATTTCATCTTTATCCAAGGGTCATGCCGAATGCTTGCAGTGGTCAAAAGAATCCATTTTTCCTCACACATATCAATACAGTATATAAATGGTTCACTTTTATGTTGTACGAAAAAAAGAAAGGAAAGGTTTCAGACATTTCTCTTCTGATGCTCATTTAATCCATGGGGAACCCCACTATTCGCCTTCTTTGCCTTGAAAGTTAATTTCAAATGGTCTAATATTTCTAGAATAGTAACGTCAAACATTGCTACTATTTTATGCATAGGTTGAGCTGTGTTTGGTTTCACTACAGCTTTCAGCTCATCATTATTCACATTGTTCTCTGGTCACCCACGTGACTCATTTTCAAGATTAAAATCACTAGAATGGAACTTTGCAAACTGTCCATGTAGTGTGCGTTCATTAGACACATCCTTCCAAACGCTCTGTTGATATTTTGAGCAGTCTGCACTACATTGGTTCCACAATGGAACTCATATTAAAAAAAAAAAATCCTTCCCCTTATTTACTTAATTATCATATTAAGACATTTATACTCTATACATAATAGATTAGACATGTACCCTTGCAATATGCACCATAGGTGTAGATTAACTAGTTTGATGTAAGCATTCCAAATTGTATATAAAATCAGCACATTGTACCCCATAAATACATTAATGTATACATGATCTATGTGTTTATGAAATAATAAAAAATAAAAATAAAATAAAAAGATTAGGCAAGGTGTAGAAACTACTTAACTCAATTACATTTCCTCCTATTAACAATTTATCAGACTATTCTACAGGTATATTCTGTGATGAATCTGGAAGCTATAAGTGAGTTTCAGAAGATCAGAATATTCGCAAATAGAGAAGTTTTCTTATGAGATTTTTATTTAAGCAAATTCATCAATTGATTATCCTTATTATAAATTTTTAAATACTTATAACCTTAATGGGGATAATAATATACCATGATTTTAGACATTAATGAAATATTTGCAAAAATGTTAAAAAGATCTGAAGATTTTTTAAAAACCTAAGTCTCCCCTTTAAAAGAAGTATTTCAATTCATTTTAGAGTTTTCAGTATTTATAACACATAAAAGGTCAAATTTACCATTTATCTGAGGCATAGCTCAAACTTAACATTGAACTTGAACTTATGGAATTCATCACCTTTAGAAAATTGGTTTATTTTTTCCCCTTGATGGTTGGTAGCATTTAGAATTAGTAGAGTGGTCTTAGAACGTTTACAATCTGACAAGTTTGTCCTTAGTTTGGTGCTGTAACACTGTGAGCTTTGCTTGGCTAGGAATGAATGTCAACTCATCTCTCTTCCACTGAGTTCCTTTAAATAAGATGTCAAAGATTAAATTTTATAGAGTGCACTTTCTTTGCAACATCTGGCCTGTCAAAGAGTGATTGCTTGCTCCTGTCATTATTTTCTAATCCCAATAGCTGTAGACACTGTGACTCCTAAAAATGGCTTACCAGTAGCAAAATCTCATAATCTAAATATATCTAGCATGATTCAAGGACCTATGTTCATGAGAAATCATAGTTTGTAACATCTTGGATAGATGTCCAGTAATGAGATTGCAGGATCAAATGGGAGGTCTAGATTGAGTTCTTTGAGGGTTCTCCATACTTCCTTCCAAAAAGGTTGTATTAGTTTGCAGTCCCACCAGCAGTGTAAAAGTGTTCCTTTCTCTCCATATCCACGCCAGCATCTGCAGTTTTGAGATTTTGTGATATAGACCATTCTCGCTGGGGTTAGATGATATCTCAGGGTGG
>NW_003852403.1:29041576-29055748 GCF_000181295.1 Otolemur garnettii
GTGGTTTTAATTTGCATTTCTCTAATAATTAGGGATGATGAGCATTTTTTCATATGTTTGCTAGCCATTCACCTGTCTTCTTTAGAGAAGGTTCTGTTCACTTCTCTTCCCCATTGATGTATGGGATTATTGGTTTTTTTCTTGTGGATTAATTTAAGTTCTGTATAGATCTTAGTTATTAATCTTTTGTCTGATTCAAAATATATCCTTTCCCATTGGGTAGGTTGTCTATTTGCTTTGGTTGTTGTCTCCTTAGCTATACAGAGGCTTTTCAATTTAAGTAAATCCCATTTGTTTATTATTGCTGTTGTTGCTATTGCTATAGCAGTCTTCGTCACAAAGTCTTTCCCCCAGCCTATATCTTCCCGAGGTTTTCTTATTGTTTCTTTGAGGATTTTTATCATTTCATGCCTTAAATTTAAGTCCATTATCCATCTTGAATCAATTTTTGTGAGTGCAGAAAGGTGTGAGTCCACCTTTCTGCATGTGGATATCCAATTTTACATGTGGATATCCAATTCTCCCAGCACTATTTATTGAATAAAGTTGTTGGTTTCATTTCCTGTTTTTCTGTTCAATTCCAAATGTCTATGTCACTATTTTTGTGCCAGTACCATGCTGTCTTGACCACTATGACCTTGTAGTAAGGCCTAAAATCTGATATGGTGATACCCCGGCTTTGTTTTTATTACTAAGATCTGCCTTAGCTATATGGGGTTTTTTCTGGTTCCATACAAAACTCAGAATCATTTTTTCCAAGTCTTGAAAATAGGATGTTGGTATTTTAATAGGGATGGCATTGAATCGGTAGATTACTCTAGGAAGCATAGATATTTTAACAATATGGATTCTTCCCAGCCATGAGCATGGTGTGTTCTTCCATTCGTTAAAGTCCTCTGCTATCTCCTTTCTTAGGGTTTCATAATTTTCTTTATAGAGCTCCTTCACCTCTTTTGTTAGGTATATTCCTAAGTATATCATTTTCTTTGGGGCTATGGTGAAGGGAGTTGTGTCCTTAATTAACCTCTCATCTTGGCTGTTGTTGGCATATACAAAGGCAACTGACTTGTGGATATTGATTTTATATCCTGATACATTATTGTATTTTTTGATAACTTCCAAGAGTCTTGTGGTTGAGTCTTTGGGATTCTCTAAATATAAGATCATACCATCAGCAAAGGGGGACAATTTGACCTCCTCTGCTCCCATTTGGATGCCCTTTATTTTCTTGTCTTGTCTAATTGTATTGGCTAGAAATTCCAGCCCTGTGTTGAATAGTAATGATGACAGAGGATAACCTTGTCTGGTTCCAGTTCTAAGAGGAAAAGCTTTCAGTTTTACTCCATTCAGTAAAATATTAGCTATGGGTTTGTCATAGATAGCTTCAATCAGTTTAAGAAATGTGCCACCTATGCCTATACTCCTCATGTTCTAATTAGAAAAGGATGCTGGATTTTATCAAATCCTTTTTCTGCATCTATTGAGAGGATCATATAGTCTGTTTTTGCTTCTGTTGATATGGTGAATAACATGTATGGACTTGCATATATTAAATCAACCTTGCATCCCTGTGATGAAACCTACTTGATCATGATGTATGAGTTTTTGATGATAAGCTTAAGCTTTTGCCTAAGATTTTGTTGAGAATTTTCGCATCTATATTCATTAGAGATAGTCTGAAATTAGTCTGAAATTCTCCTTTTTAGTTTGGTCTTTTCCTGGTTTTGGTATCAGGGTGATCTTTTCTTCATAGAATGTGTTGGGGAAGATTCCTTCCTCCTCATTTTTTTGGAATAATTTCTGCAGTAAAGGAATAAGCTCTTATTTGAAGGTTTGATGGAATTCTGGTGTGAAGCCGTCCAGACCAGGGCATTTTTTTTTGTAGGAGATTTGTTATTGTTTCTTTGATCTCAGTGCTTGAAATTGAACTGGTCAGCCTTTTTCATAAGGCTAAAATGATTGCCATTAAACTTTTCTCAGGAAATTATTTGTAGTATTCCATAAAATAACAGAGGATTATAAGTCAAAATATCACCATCACTCAGAAAAATACCTTGAGAAAATGTTTGTAGAGATATATCTGCCTCGTATGTGTACACACACACACACACACACTCTCCCAAATAACTAAATCTCTGGTATGTTTGTGATATCAAGTAAAGACAGATAGGTATTAAATACATATTCTACTTCAAGAGATCTTCTTTAAGAATTGTACTTGTGACCTCTGTTTCAGAATGTTCCTCTGTAGTCATCCAGGTCTAGTATTTTTTGAGATAAATTAAGTTGGTCTCTAGTCCTGGTATAAGAAAAGACTGAAAATGCCCAGGAAATCTTTCTTACCGTATGTAAAAGACATTTACGATTTCTTTCCTTCCTGCAAATTTATAACAACTAATAAATACATATATATGTGTGAAGAACAACTTCTATAATAGATGAAAGAATTACAGACAGATACTGTAGTTCAAATATTCTTAAGCATAACCACTTTTTAAATCTTATTTATTTATTATTTATTTGTTTATTTTTGAAACAGAGTCTCATTCCGTCACCCTGGGGAGAGTGCCCTGGGGTCATAGCTCACAGCAACCTCAAACTCTTGGACTTAAGAGTTTTTCTTGCCTCAGCCTCCTGTGTAGCTGGGATTACAGGCCTGCACCACAATGCCCAGATAATTATTCTACTTTTCGTTGGAGACAGGGTCTCACCCTGGCTCAGGCTAGTCTTGAACTCCTGAGCTCAAGCTATCCACCCGCCTCGGCCTCCAAGAGTGCTAAGATTACAGGTCTGAGCCGTGGTGCTGGGCGACTTGTTTGACTAGACTTTACTAGTTTAAGTTTACCGAGGCTAAGATTTGTAAATGTTCTTCCTGACATATCACCGTGCCCACAACTGGTTTGCTCCCATTTGTGGAAGCAAAATCAATTCTCTTTTCATTCTTCTTACCTTGAAGTGTTACACTCAGTGTAGTTTATTTATTGCTAACTTATGTTCTATTCAATTTCTCTGAGAGAAAATATGCATGGCTGTATGTGTGTTGGAGTACATGGTATTGGAATGAATTTTCAATGATCATGGGCTCAACTGTTTAATTGCTGAGAATGACAATATTTAGTAAAAAGTAGAATCAAAAATAATTTCTGACTCTGGGTTTCACTATTTATTATAGTATAATCTTGTTTCTTTTAGTAAGAATAATTTATTCTAAGCCAAAACATGCTCTGGATCTGAACTGAAATATAATATGACTTTTTTTTAAGGAATCTTCTCATTTGTTACCTTTGTATTTTGGAGATGTGTTCTCAGGCAGGTTGGAGTTCTACTGAAATTTCTTTTACTCTAAATGCTTCCATTCTTTTTGGGATGTTAAGCTGATAACTTTTGGATTGCAGTGTTTTCTTCCTCTTAGATCTTTTTTGTCCTAGACCACTATTTTACCTTGGTACTTTATTTCTGAAATTTGGAATAAAAAATATATGATGACCTCATGGTCTGTAGTCTCATGTATGTAGGTATACATATATACATGTTATATGATGACTCTGGAAGCTATAAGTGAGTGTCAGAGGATCAGACTATTCATAATTAGAGAAGTGTTATTATTATTATGAGGCAGAGACCTTAGATAGATTTTGATAAACCTGTTCAGTTCATGTAGTGGTTCTTAACTTTGGATGCACATTAAAATTAATTTAGGAATCTTTATAGTCTATGACTATGATGAAAAAATATGATTTAATTGGTCTGAGGGATGGATATTTGAAAATTCCATATACAATTCTAATACAGCAATGACTAAGCACCACCCTTAAAAGAGGGCTTCCGAAATCACAGCAGATCCTGAGATTGCCTTGGAGTTGTAAGTAAAGACCTGAACTCAAAGGCCAATTTCCAAAATCATCCGTAGAGCAATGTGAATAGCAGTCAGAGAATTTCTTTTTTTTCAAACATCCTACTTCAGCAGAATAGGAAATAGCAAAGAGAAAATGGTACATGAGATATTTTTATATGGAATTTTGATCTGTGAACTTGAAAACAAAATGTGCAACTGTGGATGTCAATATCTTCAGATGTCTCAAAAATACTCCTGAAACAAAACTCTTAGGCTCTATTCTAGTCGCTCCTATTTTTTACAGGCCAGTGTTTCTCAAAATACGAGTTTTAAACAACATGCCACAGCATCACCTCTGAAAATCTCAGAGTTCAGGGTCCCAGTTCTGACCTTATGAATCATAATCTCCTGAGTGTGACACCCTATGAATCTTTGTTTTGTTCAAGTTTTCCTGGTGATTACTAGACACAGTCAGTTTAAGAACCACGGATGTCAGCAAGAGCTCCCATAGCCTCTGAAGCTCTTCCTGCTGTGTTTATCAGAACATCCCTGAGCAATCCTGGGCTGAAGATGCTCTCTAATTTAATACAGATCTTCTTTCCCGTTTGACAACTTACTGAAAGTCAACTTTCAGGGGGCAGATATACGGGTCAGGAAAATGCACAAGTCTCTTGAACTTGTTGATGGTAAGTTACTTTAAAGCAGAAAAATGACAAAAATATAAGTCATGTTATCTTCCAAGCCAAGGCATAAATAATATTTCATGTAACTTCTGATTTTAAAGAGGATGGAGTATTGACAGAGAGAATCGTAAACATCTAGGTGGTGCTGAAATATTGGCTGTTGGCTTGACCCACACAAAACATGTCAGGGTTGACAGCAATGTTTATATGAGTGGTGTTAGCAGCTCTGCAGGGAAAGACCAAAAGATCAAATTGTTATGTTTTAGGAGAGTCATTTCACTGAGTGCACCTGTGATCATTGGGGTCTCTCTCAGAGGCTCACCATCATTTAACATGGGAGTAATAATCATAGGTCTCTTTCAATATGCCAGATACTATAACATGTTCTTTAAATCCATTATCTTATTCCTTTGTGCCAAAACCCTATGAAGAAAATACAATTTTTATTATCATTATCTACAGGAAGAAATTAAAATTTGAACTGGATAAACTACATGTGCAGAGTCAAGATGCTAGGCAGTAGACCCGAGATAGAAGTCTGTCCTTTTGATTACAAAATGTAAACACCTGTAAACATATACCCTACACTGAAGAGTCTGTGGGATATATAACGTCGAGAATGAATGACTCCTGACACATGAAAACAACGTTAGGAAACAGCGTGACGCTACAGGCCTAGTCCTAGCAACAGCTCCTAATGCTTCCATAACAACAAAGAGGCTTTAAATTGCAGAAATGTATTCCCTCATTTATTTGGAGGTTACAAGTTTAAAATCAAAGTGTTGGCAAGGCTGAGCTCATTCTGAAGCCTCGAGGGGAGGCGCCGTCTTTACCTCTTCCAGATACTAGTGGTTGGCTAGAAATCTTTGGCGTTCCTTGGTTTGCAGCTGCATCATTTTCTCTCTGTCTTCATTGTCACGTGGCATTTTCCTCTTTTAATTCTGCACATAAGGAGGGAAACCCATCAGTTCAGGGCCCACACAAATCCACTATTCTACCCAGTAGAGCATCTGTAAATGCCTTATGGAAACTCTGGAGCCCCCTGACAACACATTTTGGAATTATCAAGGTAAATAGGTTACATTTGTCCTACTCACCCAGCTCCAATTTCACATTTCCACAAAAATATTACTCTTATTGCATGCTATGCACCTGTGATTTCTCTGATTCTTCACAGAGGAGGAAAGTTGGGAACGCTCATCATATCTTAGAATGTATCTCAGTCTTTTTATATCATATGTATTCACAAAGACAAGGTAGTTCTGTGTGGCAGACTTTTGCTAACGGTTCTGGTTAATAGTACACACATTAACACTGATTGCTGCATAGCTGTTTCCAAAAAGCTGTGTTCAAGTTCTTTCCACTGATCATGCTGCCTCCGTGAGACACTAATGGTGATGAGAAGAAGAATTTCACTAGGTGAGAGGTTTGGTGAAAAACAGTGGCCTGATTTTCTATATAAAAGAAGAGAAGTAAGCCTGATTTGTAATTGTGGATGATGAACAGAAAGATGTGGAGTTAGAGTGGGAGGGGGATGGAAACGGTTCAAAGATGGTCTAAAACATGGAACGTGATCTGATGAAACACCTGGAGTTTTAACTCCATAAGGGGAAAAAAAGTGAAAAGATCACAGGTTCCATATCGGGCAGCATACAGGGGAGGGTGGAGGTGGCAAAGAGTGACAGGCAGGGGAAAGGAATGCAAGTCAGAGGGAGTTAGATCATTTCTCCAAACATCAGTTCCTGAAAAGGAAAATTGTCTTGGTGCTTTTAGAGAAAAACTTTCCTGTCCACAGTCCTCCACAATTGAGGATTACAGATAGACTTCAGGATGCCATGTAGACAGGGGCATTAGAAAATAGTAGAGTAACCTATATCTACAATGTGGGGCACGTGAGCCTTGGGAAACATGGAGGAAGGCAGCTATTTGACGTATACGTTGTATCATTACTTTTGGTTTCAATCTTGCTTTGTTAATATTGGCTAAACCCACCTTCCCCATAGCTTCATTATGATATAGTTAATATGCAAAAACTATATATAATTATATAAATTCTATATAATGACAGTGTCCAACTTGATATTTTTATATATACTTAGGAAATGATTAAGCTAGCTATCGTACACATAAACTCCCACAGCCCTCATTTTTTTGTGGTGAGAACACTTAAATCTATTTCCTTAGTAATTTTCAGGTGTATAATACATAATTATTAGCTATAATTAAGCATCATGCTGTATAATAGATTGCCAGAACTTATTCTGTCTAACTGAAACTTTGGACCCCTCATCACATTCTTGAGCTAGAGGCAAAGGGGTATTGAACTAGGTATTGGGGGATAGCAATTAGAGTATAAACTCTTAACAAAAATAGCTTAGTTGTTTGGTATCTTGCTTCCCAGTCTACTATGTTTAGTCAGGGAGGAGTAGGAAGAAATAATTAATTGCAATATTATAATATATGAAAATAGCTATTGTAGTATGATTAATGACCATGACATTCCTCCCTAATAGAGGGCACGTGCTAGAGCCAACATCTCCTTAAAAATAAAAGATTTAAAGTTAAATTTTAAATCCCCTTGCCACCTTCTATTTGTATTTGCACATTGTCATTGTCAAAAATGAATTTTTCTGCTAGATAATGTCAAATAATGGTGGCATTGATAATGTCAAGATAATGTCAAATAATGTAGAAAACAGGCAATATGAAATGCCTAGAATCCAGATGCATTTATTGCAACAATTTGTGCATAGTAAACATCCTATCATAATTTTCTCAATGATTTTTTAAATTATTTTTTATTAAATCATAAATTTGTACATTGATGCATTTATGAGGCTCAAGGTAACAATGATTAAAAGTAATCCAAAGTTAAGCAATCACCAATAGAAAAGCAAACACGGGTCCTACTAGTGATAGCATTTGGAGTGATCGTGCTTCAAACTTTTAGGTGCTGAATTCCAGGGCACAGCACTGTGATGTGGGAGCTCTGAGAAGTCTACAGAAAGCACACTGTTTATTTTCATTCCCAAACCACACTGCAATCAGAATTAGCTGCCTGACATTCCCCCAGCTCAATCTTTTGCCTCTTATAGTAAAACCAAGAAAATACTGGTGGGTAGCCACAGTTGTTATTTGATGCCATGTTATATCCCACAATACGTTTTTGATAGGCAGAGTGTGTGAACTCTAAAGATGTCACAATTACTGAAATAAGTGTTTATTTTCCTCTTTCCACAAACAGAAAGCAAAATGACACTGTGTTCATTTCTTGTCAAACAAGAAATATTCCTCAGAGACCTTTTCCTTGCTCAGTGCAAGCTTTAACAAAATTTGACAGCAGAGAATGTTTTTCTTTGGGTAAATATTTGGCAGTGAGTAGATATCTGCTACAGATGCCAAGTTGCTAATTTCATATCACAACCTACTGTCTTTCCATTTTTGCATATTTTATTCAATTTGAGGTTAAGGGAGTGTAACACAATTTTCCTGTCTTGCAAAGAAAGAGGAAAACTGTTTATACATCCGAGGTTACCAGTCAGTGTTCTTTCTTCTTTAATGATTGAGAAAGACAAGGAAAGAAGAGTAACTATTCAATTAAAATTCTAGATTTTGGCAAAACAGAATGCGCAAGATATTTTTTATCTTAGAAAGAGTTTATTCTGAATGTATTCTTAGGGCATTAGTAATAAGATTTGCCATCTTTGATGTTGTCTTCATCCATGTAATAAAAATAAGATCCATAGAGCTGTTCTAGAGCGCTACATGCAAACATGAAATAGTCCAAGAGAGGAAGAGACATCACGGTCTCAAGCTCAGAGTCTTTGCCACTGACTCTGTTTTAGGAAAGAAAAAGTCTATTCCAGATATGTACGGTAGACTTTTTCTCACAAATCATTCTCTAAAATGCATCAGATCCACAGTCCTAAATTCACCATTGGCAAAGGGGTTAGAGTTATAATAATTGGCTTAAATTAACCTATAGTGCTAATACTAGATGTTAAGATGTTAGAAAACAATGTCTTCTATAATAACACTCCTTTGAATTAATGTTCTAATTAAATGTGTAAACTAAAATATTCAAAACTCTTCCTAGAACATTATCAGGGCTCGAGGCTCAGTGCATGGTTAAAGTATTCTGTTAATTCCCCAAACTCATATCCAGGGCCAATTCTCTGTTTTATTGTCTCATATTTTCGAGAGAAGTTTCTTAATTATTAGGGGCTTCACACAAATATATTGATCACATCAAATTTGCACTACTCTGGTTTCTTATTCATTGTTGTCCAGTTTGAAGCCTTGTTCCCTTAGGTATAGACCTATTATCGTTTTGCCAAAATTATTTACCTTTGATCACTGAAGTATACAATGAGATTAACCCTCATCAATTACTTAAAACTAGCTCTGAATTTTCTTCTCTCTTTATCTTAGATGCCCAAACAATTATATTATTAATTAAATTAGAAGAAAAGGTATTGAACTATTGGTGGATAGCTATATTATTAGATCAGTTCTACTTTGTTTTCTGTTTGTTTTTAACTTAACACTTATTATTCTCTTATGTCCTATCTGCATTAGTATGTCCTTTATGTTCCCGTAGCTTTAGTTTCCTTCTTAGTTTAGTGATCAGATTGCCTACAGTAGAATTTAGAGATATTTGATGATGCCTATCCTGAAAGACAGCATTTATGGTCTCTAAGCCTGGTGTTCACAGCCTCCTCTAATTCCCCGTCCATGGATATGGACTGGACTTGTTGAATTATTTGAAACACAGAATACAAATGAAGTCACGAGATGTTCCTTCTGAGAGTAGTTTTTAATCTGTCTTGGCACCTCTTCTTCCTTCTCAAATTGCTCACTCCGGGGGAAGCAAACTGGCTTGGGAAGCAGTGTGGTGGGGAAGCACATGTGGAAAGTGATCGAGGCCAATCACATGGCGGGTTTGCACCATCCTCTCCGCCACTACCCGTAGTCAGGCCTTCAGACGAGACTGCCGCTGCAGCCAACCACTTCACTGCAACCTCTACCTTCATGCAGAGTCACCCATGAAAAGATTCCTGACCACAGACACTCTTGACATCATAAGTGTTTTGCTTGTCATTCTGTTTTGGTTTAAACTGTGATAGAACAATAGACAGTATATCCCGTTGAAGGCCAGGGGTCCCAGTTCCTTAAGCCCAGTTGACTTACTTTGATTAGTCAGCTGAGCTAGAAAGTTCAACTGAGGCACGGCAGTCATCAAAAGGAAAAGTAAGTGGAAACTGAAAATAAAACTGGGGCGGCACAGACAGTGTGGGTAGAAAGTAAAAGTAACTTACACAGGTTTCAGGGTATCAACGAGAGATTTTATTTAGGAAGAGCAAAGAGAAGTTTGGAGCAGTTCTGTGTCTGTTAGGCACTGGGCTGCACTGCAGGCAGTGAGTGGTTAGCAAACTAGAGAAGCGTCATCTGATTTACAGCCACTCCCCTGGGCTCACATCACTGCCTGAGCTCTGCCTCCCATCAGTCAATGGCAGCATTAGCTCCTTATTCTAAACTATGCATACAAAGAAAATATGTTGTATGCTCCTTATAAGAACCTAGTGCCTAAGAATCTACCCTAAGGAGTAGCTGCAAGTACATATTATCATTTGGAGGGAAGTTAGAGACCATCGTAAATCAATTGCTTTCAGATTCATGTTAAAACCCTGTCAGTGAGGGCAAAAGGACAGTTCAGCTGAGTCTGGGGCAGGCTTTACAGTGGCAAGTGAGTCGATGTACTTCAATTGTACAGCTGCATCCAGTGACAGGTTTATCTCAGAATCTGACATTTATTTTAGGCTGCACATGGCCCACGGGTAATTTTAATGACCACTTCTATCCCTACCTCTTTTGGACACGGCACATTTGTCTCAGTCGCAATTTTGTTAAGCCCACAAGTAAATACAGCACAAATGAGTAAAATGCAAAAGTTTCTAGAGAACCTCTTTAAAGAAGGAAAAAGACCCAATGATGAGCTAGCAAAGACCTTAAGACTGCCAACAAAATAAAAACTGCATTAAAAACAATACAAAGTGTGCTGTTTAAATCTTGGGTTCCCTGCAACAGATGGCTCACAGTCTACAAGCTTGCTTTTATGGTCGGTGCAACCAGCTATCCGACAAAGCCATGAAACTTTTCAAATTGCTTCACTGCATGGAGACTCAGCACCCTGTATTCACAAACAAGTGATTGGTGTTTGTCCGAAGAAAATAATGGGAACATGAAGAACAGAAGCAATTACTGAAGGCCACTCCTTCCTCGGATGTGTCTGCGCTCAGAGCATCATTCTTAGGGCCTAACTACATTGCTAAAGCTAAAGAGCCCTTTGCTATTGAACAGTTGATCCTACCTGCTGCTGAGGCATTTGCTGGGAACTCTTAGGACAGGGTACAGTTCAGATGGAGGGATGTGTTCTTCATTTAGCTAGCACTGTAACAAGATGAATTGACGCAGCTGGGTAGCAGGGGATATTGAGGCACAATCGTTAGGACTAATGAGCCTGCGAAGTATGCCATCCAGGTTGACAAGTCAAGTGATGTTGACAACAAGGTAACAATGCTTATTTTTGTGTGATATATTTTCAGGGGATGTGCATGAGGCTATATTATGGGCATTTTGGTTGCTAATCAATCCCACAGTTGCAGAACTCTTCTAGATCTTTAAATTATTATGTATTAGATAGGAGCAGGGTAGATGATGGATATGGATTGTTCTGGGCCAGGCTGAACGGGTCCGTTGTGAGAATGAGGCTGACGAGGATGAGGCAGGCAGTTCATTCTGAGAACAGTGTTAAGACCCTGGGAGACTTCCGAGAAGCCACTTATACTCCTCAGAGTTGTGTATAAAACCCCACCTGCACTTTCCACAGGGTCTGCAGTCAGGGACGAGGAACGGCTCGCTGTGCATGTCATTCCTAAATATCTTCTTTTAATTAGTAACATCCTAATTGTGTTCGTTAAATATTTTAGCAGCTACCTCAAGTCACTCTGCCACTCTAACATCAGGAAAACCAAACTGGTCATTTTCTGTCAGTTTATGCCTGGACAGAGTAGCTGCCACGACTGGGTGGCTTTCTGGTTTCACTTCTGACTGTGAGTCTACACACTGTTTCATCCACAGAAAAATGCTGCTAGATTAAAAAAATAAATAAATAGTCACCTGAACTAAACAACCTTCTGCAGGATGTGATTAAAATCATCAACCACATTAAAGTACGTGTCTTTAGCTCACATCTGTTCATGCAGCTCTGTGAGGAGATGGACATAGCACATCTTTTATCCACAGAAGGATCCACAGTGGATCCACACACGTGGATCGCTGGCCAGAGGTTGTGAGTTATGGGAGCCATTCCAGACATTTCCTTTAGAAAAACAGTCACTCCTGGAAGCACATTTCAGTACCTTGGAATGGGTCACAAAACTTGCTTACATATATGACATATTCAGCCTGCTCATTGAATTCAATCTGTTACTTCCGGGGAGAATGACAGCCATGTTCAAGTTAGCAGAATCAGTGGCTGCATTCTAAACCAAACTGTAATTATGGGGGTAATGAGTGATCGTTGGGATTTTTGACATGTTTCAAACATAAGAGCAGATTTTGAAAGAAGGCTAAGCCAGGGCCCTGCCTTCTCCCAGCTGCTGCATGATCACCTGTCTCAGCTTTTAAGAGTGTTTGAGCCTTACTTTCCAGCCACAAAGACCCTCAAACTTGGAAGGAACTAATCTGTGACCCTTTTATGGGTCAGCCAGGTGAATTGCCTTTGTCAGCTGGAAGTGGCTCCACTGCTTGAGATCACAAGTGACCCTGCCCTTAAAAATATAGTTGAGACAATATCAAATCTCTGTATGTTCTGGATTCAAGTGAAAGCAGAATATCCTGAGATTTTCCGAAAAGCCTGCTTCTATTTCCAACATCCTATCTTTGTAAAGCAGGCTTTTCTGAAGTGACAGGGACCAAAATGAGAATATGTGGAGTAGACTGGCCAGAAACAACACACTTTAGATGTCACTGTCTTCCATCACCCCCAGATAGGACTGTCTAGTTGCAGAAACACAAGTTCAGGGCTGCCACAAGCCTAGGCATCCCACTGATGCTGTATTATGGTGAGATGTTTAACTATTTCATTGTACGTTACAATGTAATCATAAGACATGTAGCAGTGAAGGGCACAGTAAATGCAATGCACTTGAATCATCCCCAAATCACTTTTCCCTGCAAACTCATGTCTGTGGAACAATTATCTTTCAGGAAACCAGTCACTGGGGCCAAAAACTTTGGGGACTGCTGTTTTAACCTGTTTCTTTGACTTTTCCTTGTGTTAGCTTTAGAGTTGAATATCCTATTACATTTCCCCTCAGCAAGTGTATATATGACCATTCATATGAATATGAATTTGTTAAGGGAAAAAACTACCTAAGCTTTTCTTTACTGTCCCCTCTCCTCTTCTCTTTGTACCCTAAGGTCTGTATGTCCTTTTATTTATGTGGTCACTGATTCTGTGAGCTCTCATTTTTTTGTTTCCTGATGTGTTCAGCCCTTATATGCCAAAGATGTCACGTGTATCAAAGTATCACTGATGAGTCACTTCTTTATGGTTCTAAATATATTCATCTACATTCAGAAATGTCTACAAATTTCATTTTTCAGACTTGAAAGTGACAAGTCCTCTGAAAATTCATCAGTAGATTTGTATTGATCTATATGTTATGATAGATTTTTAAAAAGCATGAAGCAGGGCTCTCCATAGGATCACATATTTAACTGATTAAGTCTAATTAGACAAGTATTCAAACATACCTGCTACATTTTTTTATATAATTAAAATTATTACAGCTAAGGAATCATCTTTCAAAATTTAGTTACATCCTGTACTACAGCCTCCCTTAATAACACTGCTTTCTATTTGATTGGAGGTTTATATGGAGGTTTAATATCAAGGCTAACCCTGATTCTGACATAGCATATCAAAAATAATGAAGCTTGACAAAGATGGCATTAAAATTCCCTCGTCTCTTCCTACAGTATTTGCACTCCTGACACTTGAGTCCTTTCTAAATGTAAACAGGAGCTATGATCTCTTCTGGCTCTAATTTTTTGATTAAGGAAAATAAATGGCCCACTTCCATATTTTTGTATAACAATATTCAATCAAATATACTTTTTATAATAAACCTAAATACAGAGGTCTTCCAAAGCTATCAACCATTAATAAGAGAACAATATCATAAAATTAATGAAGAGCACCATTATATTTCAACAATCTAGAAAAGGTCAAAATAGAATAAAATATTTCATGAAATGTATAGGATAAGCATATTTTGATGAACATTGATGATAATAATATGACATAATGATATAATAAGACTAATAGTCTTGGCTCGGCACCTGTGGCTCAAGTGGCTAAGGCACCAGTCACATACACCTAAAGTGGCGGGTTGGAATCCAGCCTGGGCCGCCAAAACAACAATGATGGCTGCAACCAAAAAGTAGCTGGGCGTTGTGGTGGGTGCCTGTGGTCCCAGCTACTTGGGAGGCAGAGACAGGAGACTCGCCTGAGCCCAGGAGTTGGAGGTTGTTGTGAGCTGTGATGCCACAGCATTCTACCCAGGGGGATAGCTTGAGGCTTTGTCT
>NW_003852403.1:29056012-29184199 GCF_000181295.1 Otolemur garnettii
AAAAAAAAAAAAAAAAAGTCTTATTATGACAGTATGCATGGGGCCTGTTTGGAAAGTATCCAGCCAAGTAATATGAAAAAATAGAGACATACAGGCTGGCTACTTTCTGGGTAGCCACATATAATTACTGTAACTTATAAAATTTTATTTCTGCTCTTTTGAAAATGGCTGATGGCTTATTTTTTTTCCAGGGTCCCTATAACAAAATAACTAAGGCTGGGTAATTTACAAAGAAAAGACATTTATTTAGCTCATGATTCTAGTGGTTAGAAAGTTCAAGATTGGGAAGGTGCATCTGGCGAGGACCTCTGGCTGTTCAGCTCATGGAGGAGAGCGGAAGGGGACCAGCCACTGTGGCCCAGAATCCTCACAATATGTTTCAGCTCCCAACATTGCAATTTTGGAGAACAATTTTCAACCAAATTTTGGCCGGAACAAACCACATTCAAACCATAGCAGCTGGTTATATTTAAATGGGCATAAAAATTATTAACACTTCCTCAGTTGAGATAAAATAGTCTTCTCCCTCAAATCTTAAGTTCTTTTCTATTTAAACACAGATTGAAAGAATATAAAATTTATATTGTATTTTATGTTAATTTCAGCCTTTTACCAGCATATGCTACAAACTTTAAAATGATTTAAAATTTTACAACTTCATCAACATAATAAAAACAGAGTCAAATCCTCTCCAGAAATAGTTATATATTCTTAACTAAATATGTCTGTTTTCATTGAATTATTTTATTGTCTATATTCAAATGTGCTTATTATTTAAATCTTCTCATACAGAAATGCATTTTATATAAATTTATTATTATACAATTATTATCGATTTTCTACCTCTGAATATACTTTAAAGTTGTTATATATGAGATCTGACAATTAAGTTTGTGAACTCCTCCTAGAAAAGGTGCTACATCCCTCAGTGTTCACGGTGGTCACCTTTGAAATACTCCCTTGGGCAGCCATCACCAATACCAGTGCCCAGGCCACTCTTTAAAGCAATTTTGGAACTCTTTTTCTGGAATGGCCATCAGAGCTGTCATTGCATTACCTTCGATGTCCTCAATGTCAGCAAATGTCTTTCTTCGACTATTCCCTATATCCTCAGGTAAAGAAAAAAGTCACTGGGATCAAGTTAGTAGGGAGCGTGTTCCCATACAGGCATTTGTCTACTGGCTAAAAACTCCCTCACAATGTGATGCAATCCCAGAGCTATAAATAGTTGGTAAAAAAAATTCAGGTTGTTTTCATCTAACTTTTTCACACAGCTTTTTAGCACTTCCAAGTAGTAGACTTGGTTAACTATTTGTCTAGTTGGTACAAATTCATAATGAACAGTCAATCCATCTGATATCAAAAAAGGTTAACACACCATTTTGACCCTGCCTTTGAACTGATGGAACATTTTTCGTTGTGAAGAACTGGCTGACTTCACTATATACATTGATGCTTTGTTTTAGGACTGTATTGGTACATCTATGTTTCATCACCAGTGATAACGTGGCCTGCAAACATTGTCTTGCCTCTTCAAAAGGTCATGTGAAACTTTGATTCTCCTTGGCTTTTTTCATTGG
The DNA here is from genome assembly GCF_000181295.1 of Otolemur garnettii. Lineage (NCBI taxonomy): Eukaryota > Metazoa > Chordata > Mammalia > Primates > Galagidae > Otolemur > Otolemur garnettii. The sequence continues at coordinate 29,057,593 of NW_003852403.1, forward strand.
TGAGATCCTTCAGGACAATTTTTGTACACACCTTTATCATGCCAAGATTTTTTTAGTTAAAGTTTTCCTATACTTTCCTAAACTTTATATCCTATATCCTATATACTGTTTCTCTATATCAGTTAACTTGGTCTGCTGTGCTTCACATAGTCAGCCGATGATTTGGACACACAATTTGACAAAGTTTTCATCAGTTCTGTTCATTGCTGACTTTTCTGACCTTTCTTCCTCAGTGACACTTTTTCTCCCCTCAGAAAACATTCAGCTTGTTTGTACACTTCCATTTTTTTCTTAGCATTGTCCCCATAAAATGTGACTAACTTTTCTCTGATTTTCACTCTTGCCAAGTTTAATAAAAAATTTAATGTTTGTTCATTGCACTAATTCAAGCTCCAACATTCTCATGACAGCACACAAAAACATGCCACAAAAATAATGCACAAAGCAAGATATGACCCTAGAGTCACATGAATACAGCTGAGAGACACTAATATTCCAAGATTACACAACCTTACCACGTTGTTTGTACAGCCAACATAATTGTTGGTCACAAGTTCACAAACTTAATGGTCAGGCGGTTGTATTTAGTTCCTCTTGGGCAAATTGAATCCTTAAAGTACTTGAAATTTATATAACTTAATGTCACTGTAGAAATGTGTTAAATGTATTGAGATAGAAACTTTACATGCTGCCCTACAAGACCTACACTAAAATCTCTTGTCCTGAAAGATGCAATAAAAAGATTATTCAAGTTTGCCTTTATATCGATTCCCCACCCGTTACTCCAGAATCTCAGGATGTGAACATGATACACGAGAATGAGTTTGAAATCCTTTAAGGAAGACTGGCATTATAACTACAGTTCTTTCAGTGATTTTTTCCTCTTGATTTAGCAGAAGAGAAACACAGAGTTATCAATTCATATTATAAAAGAATAAGATTGACTAATATCATATTAAACTTCTAAAGCATGGCATTCAAAGATATCATTAAGTATATTTCCTACTTAGGTTTATTAAAACAGTTCTATGTGAAAATATCAGATAAAATGACTTAAAACCAATCATTTATGTGATAAAAGTATCCAGGATATTCAATTACTGCTAAGGTTTGTAAAGGGCAGTAAAAATCTTAGCACTCTCCCACAAATTCTTATGCAGAAATGAAGGTGAAGGCTAGAGGCTGAGTCATGCAACACTCTCTTCCAAATTAATAGCTTTACTAACATTATGCATAATCCATTGCCAGAATGGTAAGGGCCCTAGAGGCATCTCCAGGACTGCCTCCAGAGAACATTCATAAGGAATTTCTTTTCTCTTCCTTTTCTTTTTTTGAAGCAGTCTCACTATGTTGCCCTCAGTAGAGTGCTGTGGCAGCACAGCTCACACAACCTCAAACTCTTGGGTTTAAGTGAGTCGAGTCTCTTGCCTCAGCCTCCCAAGTAGCTAGGACTAAAGGCACCTGCCACAACGCCCAGCTATCTTTTGTAGCCGTTGTCGTTGTTGTTTACTTGGCCTGGGTCAGGTTTAAACTCACCACCCTTGGTGTATGTGTCTGGGGCCGTAACCACTGTGCACAGGCACAGAGCCTCATAAGGAATTTCTTTGCTCGCTTAAATGATTCTTCCTTTACTCCCCTTTTCTTTCCAAACTTTCACCTTATTTTATGTTAAATGTAGATTTTCTGAGCCTCACCAGGATGTAATCATTTGCCTTACAACTCAGTCCTCTCTCTTTTTTTTTTCCCCCTCTATTCTCTCTACTCTGAAATACTGAATTCCCCCAAATCATCTTTGAAAATCATCTATGAAAATCATCTATGGCTTGCTGGGTGCATCCTCAAACTTTGGCTTAATACATTTTCATTGATTGATATTTTTTCCCTTAGCCTCTTATTTGGAAATGTCAAGTTTGAGAGGGGACACTAAGAAAGGGGCTTCAGGGGAATGGAAGGAAAGCCTGGACTGCTGAACAGAGAAGTTTGGGGGGCCCATGGAAACATTCGCCACTCAGCAGTTATGTCCAAAAAAGCAAAAGAATGTGGGTCTGAGATAACCTAGGTAAACAATGACCAATAGAAAAAGGCAATAATGCCTGGAGGCACAGAGAAGCCAATGAAAAGAGTTGCAACCAATGTCAAATGGAGAGAAAGAGGGTATTTAGACCTCCGCATTGCCTTTGCGTCTTTCTCTGTGTCTCTGTCTCTCTCTCTCTCTGTCTCTCTCTTTATCTCTCTCTCTGTCTCTATCTCTCTCTCTGTCTCTCTCTTTATCTTTCTCTCTATATATCACCTCTTCTCATTCATGATAGGGACCTGACTCCAATACTCTTTAGAAGTGCTCTAAACTTTTTCTTTGTTCATAAATAAAATTTCTCTTTGTTATACTATAACCTGTGCCCTTACCTCCTCTCCTTTGTATTTACCCTGCCTGCACTGCTGCAGTTTTACTGTTGGTTTACACTCACTTTAACTTTCAATTCCCACCGTGCTTTGGTTGATCTTTTTTGCTCAGCTGAGTAATTGAATCAGGTCAACTAGGTTCAGGGAAGTGTGACATTTGACCCCCAACAAAGTTTATCTAAAGCAATAGTATTCTGAGTCTGCACACAAAAAATAGGTATATTAGATAATTTATTTAAAACCATTTCAAATTTTCAGTGGAGCAAGAAAATGAAAAACAATGATTAATATATGCATACATGCACATTGTACAAAACTAGAAAAGGAGCAGATTATTCCTTTCCTGATTGCACTAATTAGCAGATAATAGCCATAGTTCTGTGTTAAGTCAATGCTGACATAGTTTATAAAATGCGTTCACTAATGGGAGTAAATGCTGAAAAATACAAGCAGTTTAGGAAAAAAGAGTAAAAAATGTTAATTGGAACAGAAAAGAAAAACAGAGACTTTTACTTTAAAAAAGAAAATAAATCTACGTAACAGTATAGCTTTCTGTTACTATATTTGCTTTTGTCATTGGTTGACTATGTGAACTTGAACAGACTATTTAACTTTGCCTTGGAAAATGATTATACCTATATCAGAAGTACATAAAGGACACAGTTCTTGCTCGATACACCCTAGTTTCTCTATATTTGACTGAACAAATAAAACTTCCTGATTATAAACTAGAAAGTTAAGGGGAAAACGATGAGCTGCAAGACAGTACTGTGGAACTTGAAAAATCATGTTTGAGTTAAATTCATGCCTTAGATGAGATGAATTTTAACTAAAAAATATTAGGGGAAAAAAGATCTCTGAAAAATTTTTCAAAAAGAAAAATGGAAGTCTTGAAAGAAGTAACTTATACCCTGTTTCTAGCAACAAACATACAGAAGAAATGGGAAGGAAAAAGAAAATTAAAAGTATGGGTGGGGCAGCCACAGTGGCTCAAGGAGTAGGGTGCTGGCCCCATATGCCGGAGGTGGTGGGTTCAAACCTGGCCCTGGCCAAAAACTGCAATAACAACAAAAAAAGTATGAGTGAAAGGGACAAATATGAAAGGTTTGTTCTCTTTGTAATGTAAATGAACTATTACTAGTTAGATTTGAGATTTATGAATATTAATTTAAGAGAAAGTAACAAACATAAATGAGAGTGATTAAGGTGTCTTTACAAACAGAAGTAGCTTCAACAGGACAGCCATAAAATGTGATAATATGAATTTAGTTGAGACATAGCTAAAGGAAGGTAATACAAAGAGGCTTTACTCTTAGGAACAATGATGAACTGCTAACTTGTGGCCATGTTGATTTAACTGTTATAGTAAAATCACAGACTACTTAAAGCTATATTATAGCTCTCTTTTAAAAAAAGAGCAAAATATTAAAAAAGGAATTATCTTATTGTGGACCTATTTTCTTTTCTTATACAGTGTCTATAAAATTATTCAGTAGCTATAATTTTTTTATTAGATTGTAGCTGAGTACATTGATACTGTCATGGAGTACAGTGTACTATTTTTATATACAATTTGAAATATTCTCATCAACCTGGTTAACATAGCCTTCATGTCATTTTCTTAGTTATTGTGTTAAGACATTTATATTTTTCATTTAGAAAGATTCACGTGTACCCTTAAAAGATAAACCATAGATGTGATCCCACCAATCACCCTCCCTCCACCTGTCCTCCCCCCTCCCCACTATGAAACTAATTCATAGCTTTCATAGGAAAGCTATAACCCAATTATAGCCCAAGTAGCTATTATTTTTAAGTAAGGAATTCTGATCTGAAATTAAAATACATGGAATCATGCCATAGTGGTATAGTGGGAGACTAGGAGACTGGGCTAAAACTAGGGACTTGAAGGTACAGGCTTTCAGGTAAACAACTCTCAGGCAGAAGCTAACCATTGGCTGCTAACCACACACAAGAACTGGCTTCAATCAGCTGCCAGTTGTCTCTAGCACCTGATATAAACTTTGGCTAGTTGCAATATCCTTTGCATTGTGGTTTTAAAATTTCTCTGCCCTTGATATTGCCGTTGACAGTCCCAAGACAACCATGTAAAGTGTAAAAATAGGAAGGAACTCAAATCTTAATAAAAGACAAATTTTTAGCCTCAAATATTCCTCCCTTATTAAGACTCTAAAAGACCAAAAAACACTTCCTTCCAGTACAGCTGCTCTTTTCAAGCCTGCCCTTTTTCCTGCCTGAGGGTGTACATCTGCTTTTAATAAAAAAAAAAAGTGTTGCTTTCTTGGCTTACATGGTTCATCCTGAAATTCTTTTCTCTGATCACCAAGAATCTAGAAACAGTTCCACTCAGAGGCTGCTAACAGTATCATTCACCATGAAGATGTTGTTATCTGCTGTGTATTATATATTTACAACATATTTATGTCATTATTTTGTCAAAAATAATTATCAAAATTAAACTGGATCAGATAATATTCTTAGCTATGGACACTTACATAGTTTATGAAAAGAACAGTATTGTGAAGATCACATAAGAATTCTGGAAATTCTAGTAATTCCTGCCATCCCCACACTGACTTTCAGAGGAGGGCTCCCATGCAACCATCAGAACTGGAATCCTACAGAGTACCACAAAGTAAGCTATAAAATACACCAGAGCTTGGAAAAATGATCACGTTTGGGGGCATCACCATTGCCATGGCCTAAACTCAGATCTATAAATGAGGGAACTAAAGAAAGAGGCAAGTAACAGATTCAAAGCAGTTTCATAGTAATAGCTATACAAATGTGGAGAAGCATCCATTTCATTCCAGCCTCCCAACAGCAAAAATGTGGCATCAACCTGTTTCTACCAAGAAATGAATGGATGTAGAAAATGTAGTATATACAGACAATGGGATTATTATTTATTTAGGAAAAATTGTCCATGTATCAACACAGCTGAACCTGGGGGACATCATGCTAAGTGATGAGTCAACCACAAATACATACTGTGGTATCTCACATTTTCAATCTGGAAAAAGGTTTGAATACATAGAACTAACGGAGATGTGGGCCAAAGGTATAAAGCTTCAGTTAGGAAAATAAAGTTTTGAGATCTTTTGCATGGGTGGCATATTGACCATAGTTAATAATATTGTATTATTATATTTTAAACCATGTATTTCAAAATTTCTGAGAATAAATCTCACCACAAGAAAGATAAGTGAAATGATGTATCTGTTAATTAGCTTGATTTAATCATTCCACATTGTGTGTATATTTATCAAGACAGCACATTGTACTCCTTAAAAACATATAATATATATTTTTTCAAGACAGAGTCTCACTTTGTCAACCTCAGTAGAGTATCTTGGCATCATCACAGCTCACAGCAACCTCAAACTCTGAGGCTCAACTGATTCTCTTGCCTTAGCCTTCCCAGTAGCTGGGACTACAGGTGCCTGCCTCAACCCCCAGCTATTTTTAGAGATGAGGTCTCACATGGGTTCAGGCTGGTCTTGAACCTGTGAGCTAAGGCAATCCACTCACCTTGGCATTGCAGAGTGCTCGTATTACAGGCATGAGCCACTGCACCTGGCCCAATACATATAATTTTTGTCAATTAAAAGTATAAAGAGTATGAATAAGGAATAGCAAGTATACTCTAAGACTAAAAGAAATTATCTGTCAAGTTAATTATAAAAAATATTTAACATTTAAATCAAATAAAATGATGAATGAACATTTTTTTGAGGGGTCACTAAATAGTTAAGGGTGCCCGATTACAATGCTGATTCAGCAATTATGAAATGCAAGATTTTGTGCCAATCCTTTAAGATGCTGTTTTTATTCTCTATGAAATTTAGGGTTTGAATTACTTTGTGTTTATGAGTTTATTTAATTTCAATAGTATTTGAATCTAAAAAATCATTTTATGATTCCTTTGTCCTTTAGCAAACATCTGGGTGCTCTTTTGCTGGGTGCTAATGTCACTGAGGAGAACACAAAGGTCGACTCGCTGTCCCCTGAACCTTCAGGATAGAGGCAGCGAGTACATCACAAGCACTAAACAGAAAATGCTCACTTCCCATCTGCAGATTAGTTCGTACTTCCCTCTTCAAGTAAAGTCCTCAGAGGGTTGTGTCAGCACTTTTCAGATTCAAGGATGAGAAGAAAACATTCAGAGTTACACACACCTACGCCTCCCCACATACACACACACATGAAAAGAATATGTCATTCAAAGCTGTTAAGAGTTCTTCCCAGGACCTGCCAGAGCAGATTTCTTGGGATAGTTGAATATTCCCATGATGGCGACATCTAGAGGTGATGACCCAGGCACAGCGCCAAAACTACCTGTCTCCTAGACAGCAGTCTGTGTGAATGTATGCTTAGAACTATCAAGGGGCATTCAGTGAAGCTAGCTCAGGCCCAGGGCTAAGAATCAAAATGATATGAATGTGTTAGGGGTAAAAGTAAAGCACAAGCATAGGTTTGTGATCAAAGGTCAATATCTAAAGATCAGTAAAGATTAGGACGTAAGCGGTGAGGCAGAATGGTTAAGGAAGCTAGGAGCTAAGGCCAAGTATTTCTATAATTGACACTTATGACCACATTATTACATTTAAAATTCCTTGAAGCTATGTAAAGTCTATTTTAGTTTGGATATTTGGAGACTTTTTCATCAGTTTTTCACACGACAAAGTCTTCTGGAGGTTTTCAACCTACAGCCTGCGATGTGGATTATGTGAGGACTTCTTTACCTGTGGTTTGGCATTGTGAAAATTATGCAGACTTTTTTCATTATTAGCTTTGATAGTGTTGTGTATTTAATGTGTGGCCTAAGACAACGCATCTTTTTTCAATGCCACCCGGAGAAGTCAGAAGGTTGGACATCCCTATACGCTATTCTCCAGAGATGCCCGTCCTGCACTGCTTCCTGAGTTAAAGGTGTAATGATGTACTTTTTCCACTAAAAGAGTTGATGCCAGAAATCCTTTCTGCCTCAAGTCCTCAGATCTGAAGTGCACATGTTCAGTTTCGTGTTTATCATGTGAAAACAAGGCAGCTGTACCTTTGTTTCTTAGATCATAGATTAGCTTTCTTCCTTACTTTGGTTGTTTTGTAAAATGTCTCATCTGACTCAAGGACACCAGGGAAAAGCCCTTCCTTCTTCACTGTTGATCTTCATTACACAGCAACTTGCCTCTTGGCTTTGTCACACAAAGATTTCACACATATCACATTGTCTTAAGATGAAATACTAAATGTTCTCTTAAATTGGAAAGGAAATGAAAAGAAGGAAGCTGTAAAGAAATGAAAATAAACTGTAAGGGAGTAAATTGTTGTAACTTGTCACCCAGCCTTCTGTAGAAAATGTAATCTTCTTACATCTCTGTGGTTTCATCCTTTATAAGCAAAGTTTTAACTTTTAACCTCAGAAGACTGACCCCATTTCTCTGGAGTGTATGTTTCCTAAATGGCTACACCTAGCTTTGGGAATACTTAATCATATTTTATGACCTTGTTATTTAAAGTAGACAGTCATATGCCCATTAGCCCTGTTATATGTGTTCTCGTTGGCATTGTGGTCACTTCTGCACCTCCATCACTTACACTAGTATCTGTCAAGTAGATATTCAGATATTTGCTAAGTAATAAACAGTTATCAAACTAGTCCTTAGAGTTATACTCTGGAAATTCACTTATAAGTGAGAGATGAGCTATGGGGGTGCATAGTTATACAGAGTAACACAGTGCGCATTGGAGACTCAGAAGGAGGAGGGTGGCAGAGGGTAAGGTATGAAATGTTACCTATTTGTTACAACGCATACGTTGTACACGAAAAGCCCTGATTTCACCATTATACAATTCATCCATGTAGCAAAAAACCATTTGTACAACCTACATCTAAAATTTTTTTTTTAAAAGAATCATGCTATGGATTCAAAAATTAAGTCATAGATAAAAAAAAAAATATTGTATGAATCTCTATTTCCCTATTCCATAAAGAAAGAAGGTGGGCAATTGATAGTTGTAATTCCTGGAGCAGTTTGTTTGCTATAATAAGTATATCCCAATAGAATTTTTTTTAAAAATTAAAAGTTCTACTTTTACAGGGGAACAATTTATTTTTCTCAAATAGTTATTAGTTGATTTTAATGGTTCTACTCCAAGCACATCCTGAGTTCACACAGCCACAAATTACTTCTGATATTGAGAAGTCTGTAAACGAGTATGGCCTTTGCCAAGCTATTCGGTAAATACAGAAAAAAGCCCAAGAAGCCTTGGTTAAGATTTCAGACCTTAAAGGTTTGGACCTTTTAGGTTGAGCGTATTTCTCTGAGTGGAAGATTTATTCTTAGAATAAAATTTTAAATTCTTTTTTATGTGTCTTACTGCAATAGTCACAATGCACGGCTAATGATTTGCAATAAAAAAAAAAAGATTCTCAGTAATATTTGTGATATTTCATTTAAATTAATCTCAGAGTAATTTAAGAATCCTGTGGCCTAGAAGCTGAGTTAAGTCTATTATGCTTCAGCACCTTGGAAAAAATGTTTGGGTAGAAGATAAAAATGATAGAGGATGCTTTGAAGCAGGACACTGTGGCATCATATAGACTATAATCTCTTACCGTAAATGTTTGCTGCCAGCTATGTTTCAAAATCCAAACTCTCAAGGAAAATTTTATGAAGGTAATATGATACATATTTGATACTTCATGTAGTACCTCTTCTTGCTTCCAGTCAAAATATTCTACATCCAACAAAATATTCCTCTAGCAAACATGTGTGTCTATTCAGTTCAGAGTTTGTTGCCAAATGCATTTAAACAAATCTTAGTTTTTAAAAAACTTTTGATTTTATAAGACCTTTTTATATTTCATAAACGTGAATAAAATTTTGAGTCATGTTTGGAAAGTACTTACGTATAAGTGGGCAGCCAGTGAGCTTTAAAGGGTTCCTTCCCCTAAAAGCAACATGACATTTCCACTCAACAATGGGAGCAATTATGCATAATGCTATTGTTATAGTGACACCTTAGAATTTTTATCTATCTCTATACTTATGTACCTGAAATGAATAAAACTGAAAGAGGAGCTTATTTTGAATACTTTACCATAATTTCTTTCTTTATATTTTTTGTTCATAAGAGCTATCTTTTAGCAGAAAGCTCTGCCATCATTTTTCTCCAGGAAGCCTTCCCTGTGTCATCACTGTCTAGAGTCTGAGCTAACATCACCAGCTCCCTAGTCTCACACTATCTGTAAAAGGCACTTTCCCCCTTCTAGTGCAGCAATCTCTTTATGTTTGTCTCTCACAAGGCTGTGTACTCCTGGAAGGTCAAAGTGCAGTGTCAGGGATGAGCCCTCACTATGTAATCAGTTGATGGAGATTTCTTTATGAGAATTCTTTAACAAGAAAGACTATTAAAATAAATTAACTAAACACAAATGTTATGCTTTTTCATTCATACCTGATGTTCTCCCTAGAAGCCAAAAACAAGTTAGTGATCATTTCTCTTTGCCACCATGACTACAAACCTACAGGGCTTGTTTTTCCTATAGCTACTAATATCAGCGCCTTGGAAAAAAGCAAACCCTATATTACATCCCTGATTAGCACCAATGTTTGTATTCCATGTAAGGGCTCTTTATATGCTTCAGCAAAAGGGGATTAGCTCAACAGGAGAAGAGGTCAATTAAAAAAATAATGAACAATATATTAGTTTTCCACAAAATATATTACTTCAAAAAATTAATATTGATTATCAAAATTTTTCTTAAAATAATATTCAGAAGACATATATTTTGTAATCTGTAACAAAAATTTCAACATGATTATTTTAGTTTATATCATCTGCTATTAAATCCCTAAAGACAGTTTCTATAATCCTATTTTTATGCTTTTGTAGGTTATCCCAAGAATTCCTCTGTTAATTTCTCAGTATATCAAACTTAATTCTTCATTGATAGGAAATGGTAGTTGAAATGTGCTGTGATGTTTCTTTAATCATTAAAAAAAATCTTACTCTTCTATTTTTTTAGTCTTTTTGACATTTTATCCTTCTTAATTTTTGATCCTTTTGTGGTAGGAGGTGTGACAATTAAGTTTGAAAACTTGTCACCACATTCACAGCACTATATAAACAACTCAAAAGATTTCATAAGTTTAGTATATGAGTGTCTGATAATTGTGTTCATGTCGATGTGTGGCAGTCTCTTGTTGAGAGGCACTCATTGTTTTGTGTGTTTTTGTGTGCTATCATGAGAATATCAGAGCCTGAATTAGAGCAATGAACAAACATCCATAAACTTACTGTTAAACTTGGCAAGAGTGAAAGTGAAATCAGGGATGTCTTAGTGTGAGTTTATGGAGATAATTCCATGAAGAAAATGACAGTGGACAAATGTATTAACCTTTTTTTGAGGGTAGAGAAAGTATCATTGATGAACAGAGGTTTGCAGTACCCATACAAGCAGAACTAACAGAAACATGCCAAAATTTGTAAAATTTTGTTTCAAAATTGCCAGCTGACTGTGAGAAGCATATCAGACCAAGAAAATACTGATAGAAACTATTAGAAAAATCTTGGCCAACACAGAATGGCTCTTGCATCACAACAATGCACCAGCTTAGCTTGCACAGCACAGTCTGTGAGGGAGTTTTTAAACCATTAAATAAATAACTGAACAAATAACCATATTGGAACACCATCCTTCTCCCCAGTTCCATCCCCCATTTTTTAAATTTACCTAAAGATAAAGGAAATACTAAAAGGAAGACATTTTAATGGCATTTAAGGCATCAAGGGGTAGCATAAGGACAGCTTCGATAGTCATTGCAGAACAAAAGTTCCAGAATTGTTTTGAAGGATAGAGTAGGCACAGGCATCAGTGCATACATCACTTCACAAGGGAAGTATTTCAAAGGTAATGTAGTGATATTCAGCAATGAGATACGTAGCACTTTTTCTAGGACGAGTTTGTGAACTTAATTGTCAGACATTGTAAGATTTTATTGATGGTCAACATATAATTAAGGTAATAGTCAGTTTATGCAATATCTTCTAAGATTTCTCACTTCCTCTGTTCTATATTGATCGTTTTACCCTTTCATATGAAAACTCTCTGCGGTCAACCACCAAGGCCATATATTTGATATATTCCAATTGCTCTTCATTAGAAATCAGCATTTTAGCATTTCATCTGGTATAAGGTTTGTTTCACTCACTTATGCTTTTCTCAGATGTTTTTGAATGTAATTCTTGGAATCTAAGAGTAATTTATAGTATAATTTCTCAAATACTCAAGTATTGTGTTTGACATATTTTTGTACTTTTAGCTCAGAGTAACTAAAACTTTATATTTCAATTTTATAATTAATAGATCTGATTTAGGGTGCCATTATTCTGATTGATTATGTGTACATTGTGAAATGTATCTTTCTAAATATTAAATATTTATATAAGATTAGATCACCTTTTAATATTTATTCTTTCACCAGTATAACATTCACGTAAATGTGTCTAAGAAAACTAGATAAGTCTTGTCAACAAAAGGCCAGATTTTTTAAAACTTGCTAAAACCATTTTATGCTATATGACTTGCTTCACAAGGTTAAGTAAATAAAATACATTTTGAAAACTTGGTAAATTTTGAAAATTCAGAGAATTTATTATCTAAAACTTTTCACTAACTGGCCTAGAATCACAGGGAGATTTCTTATTCTTTCTCAGTTTGGTACCTCTCTTAATTCTATTTATTGTGTCCTAACACAGATCATGTCAGTGATGCACTCTTCAAAATAAGTTATAGGATCATTTAGCGATTATCTCAATCTCATTATAAATATTTGATAAACATTAAAGACTCAAAGATACATGAATCAAGGCTCCTACTTTTGAGGAATTTACCTTCAACTACATTTTGATCTCAGTCTAATTTGATTTGGGGAGTGCATGACTTTAATCACAACTAATGCCCCCATAATAAAAGCAATGATTAGAAAGTCATTTTTACTTTTAGTGTTACATGGGTGGGCAATGAATCAAAAGCTCAGCGGAAACAGCTTAGTTTTTGGAAATGTGCCAAGTGAGAAAGGGCAGAGTAACCCGGTGATATGCGGGCAGGCTTAGCATTAGGCACCCAGTGTATTACTAATGGCCTAAATTATACCTTCTCATTTATTCAAAAAGGAACAGAGAAGGACAGCCAAGAGACTTGGAGAGACATTGAGCAGATAAAAAGGAAGCAGATAAGGTAATTAAGCCATCATTTTTTACAAAGGCTAGACTTGACTCAAACAGTTCAGATCCTATTGCCGAACAGTAAGCCAGGGAAGGCCTAGAAAGGTTTTGTAAGGATTTAACAGCTTGTTAAAGACCAAGATGGGCAGATTTAGTGAAGTGCAGATTTTTTTTTCTCATTTACAAAAGAAGGTGAAACTTACTAAGCATTATTAAAATTTCATTCAACATGTTATTACAAAACAAAGCAATCCTTTAACCATTTAAAAGTTTAATCTAGAAAATTGAACACAAAATTTATGGACACCCTGTATATTGATAAACAAAGGAAAAACATGTAATTTAGGACAAATAAAATTACTCAATGTAAACTGACTTGAATTTGTGAAATTGTTGGATGACAGCAAATTAATATAGGTAAGACAATAAAAAAAAATACCCTAGACATATCAATGTCATATGAATCATTAAGTAATTTTATATTGGCATCCTTCTTACATTTTTATCTCAATCTCCACTTGCTTAAATCGTAATAATGTTTTTTGGGTTTTTTTTGCGATCTCAGCTTAAATATTGCATTTTCAGAAAGACTTTCTTTAGCCTCGTGGCTGAAATTGGTCCTAAAGCCTCAGTTTTATTGCTACAATAGATTTCCAAAGACCAAATGAGATAAATGTATTTGGAGTTTGTAAGATCATGCCAGCATATAGAGAACACTAAAAACATTTGATTAGAGGTAGTGTCATTGCCAGGATCAGCCTATTAGCCTGCTTTCTTGGGCAATTTTCCTGAAAATTTAGAACATCATTATTTTGGTTTGTAAAGGCCTGAGGGAAATATATCTAATTCTACAAGGCTTAAAGTGGTAGATATATACATGATACATATGTACACAGTCACACCTCTCCCTCTACACTATTTGCTTAAATCAAATTTCATTTGTTGAAAGGGAGTAAAGTTAATATAATTTCAGTAAGCTGGTTATGGTGCAGCAGAAAAAAGAATGTTCTTCCATATATTGTGTGGTGTCCAATGTTACAAATACCTTAAATATGCAATTTTGTTCCCAGTAAATTATGATTTATTTTTGAACCACTATGTAGGAATTATAGAATTGGAGTGAAACTAACCTAGAAAAAGAATACTTGCCTTAATGGGAAAGAGAAGTTAAGATATTAATAAAAAATCAATATAATTCTAGAAAAACTATATTAAAACATAAGACAACTAAATATAGAGAGGGTGGCTATAAAGTATGAGTACCTGGTATTAAGACTACAGTGTATGTTAGAAAAAATATATTTTAGACAACTTTTTTAATCACAGTACTACAAGTTTCTTTTAGTAAGACTACATTTAAAGTGGTGAGATTTTGGTTCTTATACAATAGCATTGCATAGATTAAAAGATATAGCAGACAAATTGTTTTAGTTTTCACAATTGTGAATCATTGCCTATCTGCAAATCTTTGGGCCCTCTACGTAGTATTAACAAGAGACCAAAGAGAGTCTTAGGCAAGGCTCGCAGAAATGTCCAACCTGCATCCTTGGGCCTCATGCAGATTATGTGAGGACATTTTTGCTTATCTGTGGTGAATATTGCAAAAATTATGCACAGCCTTTTTTTTTTTTTTTTAGCTCATCAGCTTTTGTTAGCGTTTGCATTTATGATGTGTAGCCCAAGAAAACTCTTCTTTTTCCAATGTGGCATAAAGAAACCAAAAAGGTTGGACATCCCTACTAGGCCAAGAGAGAGAAAGAACTAATTAAGGAAAGAAAAAGTCTTCTGGCTAGCTCTGAAGAGTCCAGAGGAAAATTCAAGGAGGAGAGTTTTAACACGGCTTAGATGGGAAAGGGTGATGTATAAGTAGACATTCTTCTCACACCTGACTGTAAGCCTCTTACAGACTTTTTTAGGCATGATGTGTCTCATTAGCATCTTCAGTTTCTTTGCCTGGGCATGATTTTTAGCATTCAAATGAGATTATAATGAAGAAAAAACCATGATGAGGTCAAAGTGGGGGATCTATTCTGGCTTCAGATACTTGAGTCCTCATAAGTCTTTTTTTTTTTTTTTCATTTTTGCTCTTTGTTTTTTGTAGCCAGGTGCTTTGTCAACCTGCGTCTTGCCTAAGTAACACTGAAACACGTTACTCACAAGACAGTGCTGCCCGTGTTGCCTTCCTAGGTCAAGATGCAGCCTGAGTTGCATCCCTATGCTGTTTCAGTGTTAAAATAGTAAAATTTTGAAAGGGAAGATCAATGACAAACTATTAAAAGATACTCACTAATTTGAAGCTGAGGCCATGAATTTTAAACATTAAACTGTATACAAAAAAAAAATCTTTCTAGCATTATGTTTTAATGTGGTATAGGATATCTTATTTGAATGATACATAAATGAAGTAATGCATAACATATGGGTAGTATGTCTCTTGAGACTATCATACCATTATGCTATGTGAGATCTATTATGCTATCTATTAATTTTTTTTAAATATTGAACAATAATTATAATAATGCAAAAAAAGTGACATTCACATTGTCAGATAAAAGTATGGCTATCATAGAATGCTTTGACTCTGAGGTTCAGTATGGAGTCATCAGTTAACTTCTTTTTTTTTCCAAAGTCTCAAAAAATAGACAACTAATATTTACAAATAAAAATAGAAGATAATTTCAAAAAACAGATCATGCCAAATCTTATAGACAATAGAAAAAGAAGAAACACTTTAAAATCATTTTACTTCATCTGGATATACCTGATATTAAAATTGGAAAAAATATTAACAAGGGAAATTACAAACATATTTCACTTATAAATGAGGATGCAATATCCTAAACAACATATTAACAAGTTGAATTAAAATTAATGTTCAAGTAGTGTACTTTGGTTAAAATTAAACCCAATTTATGTGAGAATTAGTCACTATTTTCTTTTCTTTTTTTTTTCTTTTCCTTTCCCTCAACCCCTCCCTCCTTCTCTCTCTGTCTGCTCTTCCCTTCCTCCACCCCCACCATGTCATTAATTGTCATTAATTGTCCTCATATCAAAATTGCTTCTCCATTCCTGTGATGCTTCACTAAGAATAATGTGTTCCACCTCCATCCAGGTTAACAGAAATGCTGCAAAATCTCCATTTTTTTAATAGCTGAATAGTATTCATGGTATATGTATACCACAGCTTGCCAATCCATTCCTGGGTTGATGGGCATTTAGGCTATTTCCACATTTTAGTGATTGTAAATTAAGCTGCAATAAACTGTCTTGGACAAGTATCTTTATAATAAAAATTTATTTTTCCTTCTGGATAGATGCCCAGTAATGAGATTGCAGGATCAACCAGGAGGTCTAGGTTGAGTTCTTTGAGGTTTCTCCATACTTCCTTCCAAAATGGTTATATTAGTTTGCAGTCCCAGCTGTAGTGTAAAAGTGTTCCTTTCTCTCCACATCTGTGCCAGCATCTGTAGTTTTGAGATTTTGTGATACGGGCCATTCTTGCTGGGGTTAGATGATATCTCAGGGTGGTTTTAATTTGCATTTCTCTAATAATTAGGGACAATGAGCATTTTTTCATATGTTTGCTAGCCATTCACCTGTCTTCTTTAGAGAAGGTTCTATTCATTTCTCTTCCTCATTGATGTAAGGGATTATTGGGTTTTCATGTGGATTAATTTAAGTTCTGTATAGATCCTAGTTATTAAGCTTTTGTCTGATTCAAAATATGCAAATATCCTTTCCCATTGGGTAGGTTGTCTGTTTGCTTTGGTTGATGTCTCTTTGGTTGTACAGAAGCTTTTCAGTTTAATTGAATCCCATTTGTTTATTTTTGTTGTTGTTGCTATTGGCATGGCAGTTTTCTTCATAAAGTCTTTCCCTAGGCCAATATCTTCCAGTGTTTTCCCTATGCTTTCTTTGAGGATTTTTATCATTTCATGCCTTAAATTTAAGTCCGTTATCCATCTTGAATAAATTTTTGTGAGTGGAGAAAAGTGTGGGTTCAGTTTCAGTTTTTTTGCATGCAGATATCCAGTTCTCCCAGCACCATTTATTAAATAGGGAATCTTTCCCTCAGTGTACGTTCTTGTTTGGTTTATTGAAGATTAGGTGGTTGTAAGTTGTTGGTTTCATTTCCTGGTTTTCTATTTGATTCCAAATTTCTATGTCTGTATTTTTGTGCCAGTACCTTGCTGTCTAGACAACTATGGCCTTTTAGTACTGCCTAAAATCTGGTATGGTGATGCCTCCGGCTTTGTTTTTATTACTAAGAACTGCCTTAGCTATATGGGCTTTTTCTAGTTCCATACAAAATCCAGAATCATTTTTTCCAAGTCTTGAAAATATGATATTGGTATTTTAATAATGATGGCACTGAATTGGTAGATTGTTCTGGAAAAAATAGACATTTTAACTATATTGATCCTTCCCATCCATGAGCATGGTATGGTCCTTCATTTGTTAAAGTCCTCTGCTATTTCCATTCTTAGAGTTTCATAAAAGATTTTTCTTTTATGTAAATAATTTTTGATTTCAGGAATTCTTTCAGAAAGACTTATTCAATATTATTTTAAAATAAAAGCATAAATCTTAATTCAAACACATTGGCTAATTAAAAATAACACACAAAAGCAGTAAAATAAAGTAAAAGAAAACAAGTATAATTTGAACCCTGCTCTTAATCCTGCTCTTAAAGGCTAAAATGAAAATAATTGCTCTGAAACATTTAAATTAAGGCTATGTTAACCAGTTTGATGAAAATATTTCAAATTGTATATAAAACCAGCACATTATACCCCATAATTGCATTAAGGTACATAGCTATGATTTAATTTAAAAAATTTAAGGAAGACTGAGTTTAAAAAAGTGTTTAAACAAAAACGTTTGGGAAACATAATGGCAGTCATCAGACTCATTGTGGAAATACACTGAAGTTTATAAGCTTTACTTGATATTTTAATAATTGACACTAATGCAATGGGACTGAACTTTATTTCCTACACTTCTTAACCTTTGTAGTGTTTTCAGTGATTGCTGAATGTGGATATATGTTCCTAAAGATGTTATAAATCTTCAAAAAGAAGCACAAGGAAATCCTTTTCTAGTGATAAATGCATCCACAACAATGGAAAGAAAAGATGTGTAGGCAACATAAAAGCATTTGCCGGCATCTCTGTTTAAAAAGTAAGGAGAGCAATGTTATGTAAATGGCAAGGCTCCAGCTTATAAAAGATGTTTTTGAGTTCTAGAATCTCCCCCAAATAAACTGTATCTTGATATCAACAAATACAGTTTATTTTGTCTGTCTCTATATGTTCCTCTCTCTCTCTGCCTCTCTCTCCCCACATATATCTCATAAAATTTAAGATTTCTGACAGTAGCGTAGCTTTGTAAGGCATCTAAATCATATTACTAGCACTCCTCCTCTAAATTGGCTTGATAATGTGTATGTGCCAGATGGAACTGGCTCTTTAGATTGCATAAGCCTTCATCATGCATCAGCTCTACTCAGTGACAAGTACAGACATATTTTTTACTTCTTCTAAATTGTGCCTTTCTTATGTCAATGGAGTAACACTGAAATATGTTTACACCATCCGTGTTCTGTGTTGTGCTACAAAAGACAATTCAATACTAAAACTATTTTTTCAAAGAGTCATAAGACATATTAAACCATATTTTAGTTGTTCCTCTCATTTTTACATACATTTTTAAATTGAGGACTTTTATCTCTCATCCCCTGAGATATAGCAGGGACTTCATCTGAAACATCAGTTGCTTGTCTAGTAATTGTACTGCACTTACTGAAGAAAGCTCATCTAAAAAGCTTTGCCATGTCAACAATCCTCAAATTATTTTAATGAAATTCACGCTATTTTATAGAAATGCTAAAATGCTAGGATTGAGTAAAAGTAAGGTATACACGTTCAGTAACTATTAAAGTCGACAAGCAAAACCTTTGATTTGAGGTATGTCTCTCAGGACACGAAAAGAACACTAAGCCAGTAGGAGAGTAAGTAAAGATCAAGTGTCAGCCTGTCAGACATCTATAAATCACAATTAAGTTGTTTTCTAATTATAAATGCATTTCTTGGCATTCAACTCCAGCTCTAGTATGTCAGGAAAAAATGTTAATATTCTGACCCAGAGGTCTGGCAGCGTTAGACTTGCCTGATGGGTAGGCTTACATATTAATACAGACTATACCTTTGTTTGGCTCATCTGTCTGCCTTGGAGGAGGAGGCCGATTGTTTTCCTCACCACTTTTTCAACTGAGAGGGCACTGCTCCACACGTTCAGTTCTCCCTGAAGTTCATAAAGCCAAACATTGCAAAAACAATGAGAAGAATGCTTTATTTAGACTGATAGTTTAGGCTTTGGGGGTATTGCCGAGGTGATGAGTTCATCGTATTACATTTGAAAAGCTCTTTAAAATTTGTGTTAGATTTCCCTGTCCCCTTCAAGATCCACTGGGGAGAGACTAGATGTCAGCTGTGCTGCGGTTCCCTTTCCATTTGTCGGCTCTCATTACGTTTGCACAGCATGATACTTGTTTTTTCTTTTCCCCAATATTATATGCATCCTCTTTTGTTGGACAATATCAAATCTTATGTCCTCTGGAATTTCTGAATGAGAACTCCTTGCTATTAGAGACTTGAAATATTCTACAGCTTCTAGTCTCATTCCATACTAGGAAAAAAATTATATTTATCCAAAAGATGCTTTGGTATATATTCCCAGGGATTAGTTCAGGTGATGTAAAGATCCCATAACATACAGTTTAATTTTACAGATAACATATAAACATAAAGAAGAGAATCTCTGGTGTAATTACGTAATTGGATCAAGGTTGTAAGCAGGCTACTATGACAAAGTCCACAAATGCGTTAATATCAGTCTGACTTTATATGTAATTATAGCACTTGATTCCTAATCTACGCTTACCTCACTAATCTAAAAGGAAAGATTTTAGTAGAATTCCACAAAGTATATTTTAAGAATAGGTGATTTAAAAAAAAAAAAGAATAGGTGATTTTATATAGAATGTATTAGCAAAATTTTTCTCCTATGGCAGGAAGGATTCATTTCTATGAAAAATGGAAATAAATGGGCAGGTCACAAATTACTAAGTGAGAGTTATTACAATTAGAGGACATGATCTACGGGCACCTGAAAAAAGATATTTTGTAGAAGAAGAGGAGGCTAGGAGTTAATAGCTTTCACAATCGGTCTGGACTGTTGCACTGGTTTGTAATCTCGTCTATGAGGGCTATTACTGGTGTTTTTATAATCAGGCTAAAATGTTTACTTTTAGTTTTGGTGTGTTTGTTTATATGTTTTGGTTTTTAATCTGTTTCTTCTTTCATAAGTAACAGTTTATTTCATTAGATATGTGGGAGAAAGATTCTATGGTATATCTCCACTCACACATCTTTACTCACACATCCAAGTTCCTGTTGGATGATTTTAATTCATACCTGTATTTTTATGTGCAGTTTCTATGAAGCTTGAAATATTGCTTCTATTATCATTCTTTCTGGGATCTAGTATATGGAGGCTGTGTGAGCTTGGGGATACGTGTGCACGAGAGTGTGAGCTTGGGGATATGTGTACATGCTATTTGGGAAGCATGTGTTGATTAAGATGTATAAACAGATGGGGATATATGTGTTTGTGATGTTGTATTAGTGGGGATATATATTAGGGAGCTGCGTCTATGTATATAGGAGAATGTGTATATACATATATATATATATATATGGGAAATATGTGTTCATATGCATATTATGTGTGAAGACGTGTAGGCAAAGGGCTATATTTCTGTGTGTGTGAGAGAGAGAGAGAAAGAGAGAGAGAGAAAATTTTTGTAGGAAGGGAAGCTTCTGAATTTGACAACACCAGTTAAAAGATCAAACTCACATCACAAATTTGGGTGGTTGTAAGTAAATGCTGACATTTTTAGCAATGTTGACATTAACTCTAGAACTAAGGTGTTATGAGCATGAGGATACTAGGCATGCTTGTACTCCATCCCCAGCTAAAATCTACTGATACTGTTCTCAATTCTTCATTGTGCTATTGTCTCTTTTCAACATGTTATTTTTGAGTCCCTGACCAAGCCGCTACCCTCCTACTCTTCAGACAGTAGCAGCACTGAGGTTCACCTCGGTGGCTTTTTTACTTCCAGTTGTATCTTAGCATCTTTAGGGAGAAACCACAGGGCATGAACAATGCAGTTAATAGACCTTTAACTCTCAAACCAGGTTCTGTGTGGAATAAAGATCCTCAGCAGATTTTTAGGAAGTTGAAAATACAGTGGATGCTGTCTCAGCATGAGCCTCAAATCATCAGAGGTAAACACGATACATACTAGAGAAGACAAACAGATGGTTTGTAACCAAAATTGCTTTAGAATCAATCAATCATCTTTTGAAAAAGTTCATTTCAACTAATAGCCATGACACATGTGATATTAGCATATTTTCAATGTTTCAATCATTGAGTCACTAAACATTGTCTAAATAGAGTATAAAAATAAATTAAGACATCTTCTATGTGCCTACAAGCTACAGTATACAGCATTTTTTTTTCAATACCATACCTTAAAATGTTGAGTATTCTCTTTTTAAGAACACATAGGGAGAAAATACAGTTTAATTTCTAGTTTACTACTGAACTTTCTCTTTTTTTTTTTTTTTTTTTTTTATTCTTTCATTTGCAGTTTTGGCCAGGGCTGGGTTTGAACCCGCCACCTCTGGCATATGGGGCTGGTGCTCTACTCCTTTGAGCCACAGCCACCGCCCTCCCTGAACTTTCTCTTTTTTTCTTTTCTTTTTCTTTTCCCTCCCTTCCTTCTTCCCTCCCTTCCTTCCTTCCTTTCCTTCTTTCCTTTTTTCTTTCTAATAGCTATTGTAGACATAGGGATAGGAATTTTGTGAATTAATACAACCTATGTTTAAATTCTGGTAATAATGATCCTAGATATATATTTATGATATGATAAACAATAGGTACTATGTTCAATGCCGAATGTCAATGATAGTAATTAACATATGAATGTTATTAACATCTCCATTTTATAGATGAAAAAGTTATGACTCAGAGCAATTATGTAACTTGTCCAGTTAAGTGCCATTCAAAGAATCAAAGCAAGTTTTTCTCATTGTAGACCCCAAAAGATTAATAATTTGGTCATATTGATTTAAAAAGTATTAAAATAGTTTAGAACACCCAATCTACCTGTAATCAAACCCTCAAGGGGGTAGGCACAGCATACAGGAAAGCATTCAGGAGTCCTGCGAACTAAAGGACTCATCCACTCTGATTAGGAAGTACCCACAATATACTGATAGTTAACAATTTTATATCCCCTGTGTCTATTATTTAAGTTTCTTTAGAGTAACAGAGCAAATTGGATGGTTAGGAGATAGATAAGAGAGAAATTGTGGGGGAGGAGAAACTGATTATGAGGGCTAACAAGGTCAAAATGTACAGGGCATGTCAGTAGACTGAAAAGGTAAAAAGTTCATGTTGGAATCGTGAACTTGAATTACACAGTGCAGGCCAGCAGGTCCAAAACGCTAGCAGGAATACGTGTTGTAGTCTTGAGGTAGAATCCCTTCTTCTTCAGGAAACCCCAGGCTTTGTTCTTATGTGTTTCAACTGGCTGGATGAGGTGGACTACATTGGCAGGGGCAAACTGCTTTGCTCCCAGTTTCCTTATTAGAAATGTTCATCTCATTCAACACATCTTTAACGCAACATCTAGAATACCGTTTGACAAGACAAATGGGCAGCATTGCCTACCCAAGTTAATAAAATTAATCATCAAACTTTGTAATATCTGTACTTTAATAACAAAGCAACCTTAAGACGTTTATTTAACTTTTCAGAGCTTCCTTGATACTTTATTTCTCATTAGAAACACACAACTAATGACATATTTACCCCAGTATTGGGGGAAGACTGAAATTAGACAATATATGTGATACTCCTGGCATATTATAAGTAAGTAAATAAATAAGGTAAATGGATAATGTATTTTCTTTCTCAGTTCCTTTTTCTTGCAAGGATATGGAACTGCCACTTATTAGCAATACAATCCTGATAGTTTTCCCCAACTAGTTTTTAGTTTCCCCACTTGTAAAATGTACCATAAGAGCTAGAAGTCCTGAGTTCTCTTGCAGTTTTGACGTTTATTCACCTATGGTGCCCACTTCAGTGACACTAGTTTCCCTTACCATCCATCAAACCCCTAACTGATCTCTATTTCTGTCTCATTGGTAGAAGGAATGTTGCTGTCCCATTACACTAATTAATCTTCAAGCAAAAGAAGATTCTTGTTTTTCTCTTTGTGGTTATAGTTTCAAGCTGAACCATCCGTGTTTTGTTGCCTGGTTGCCCTGGTGACCAGAGGCATATCTTTGGGGGAAATGAAGTTGGTATCCAGGAAACATACTTTTTATTTCAGTGCACATGGACAAGCCAGGATTAGAACTAAGTGGCATATTAGATCTTCAGTTTGGGTTGCATCTGGCCATGGAAATGCGTGGTAGGCAGGAAAGCAACCTAAACCTTCGATAATGGAGTTACGTTGCAAATGCAATTGTTCACCCTGTCTAGTGTTTTCATATCCGGATTTATACATCTAAATAAATTTGACATTTAAAATAGATCTGTTACGCAAATTTACATATTTCTAATTTACATATTCCATTGATGATTTGTGCTCAGAGTTAATTCAGGTCTGACCAGTCTGCTGTGACTGATTCAGATGGGCAGTAATGGAATATCATTGCCAGAGTTTCTCCTGGGGTTCCTCAGCCTGTTCCAAATCCGTCTCTTTATGTTAACAGCCAACAGGGACATCAGCTGTGCAACTAGGTTTTTAATGAGCCCACCTTGGCATCAGCACAGAGAATTGGAACATAAAAGAAGCTTTAGAAATGTAGATGTTTTAACAGCAATTAAAAAAAATCCGTAAACTGTTTTATATTTCCCAATTTAAAAGTATTTACATGCTAAGGAAAATACATCTGAATGAACATACAAATGTCCATTCCTTAAGTTGAGTATTAGGTTAATGTTTTCATTTCCTTTTTTTTTTTCTCCCCAGACAATATAAGTAAATGTATCTATCTTAGATTTGAAGTGCTTTGGGAGAGTCTTTATAATATACTTTTTTCTCTGTTACTGTGGTCTGGTAAATAACCATATAGAGGTAGGTGATATCGAATAAATATAACAAATGTTTTTAAATAATAGACCATCTATACTTTTTGTAGTAAAAGCTATTTAATTACATTTGAATGTGATTTGGGCCCAGACATCAGAGTATCTCTATTGGCACGTGGGTTCAAGATAATTTCCTGCCATGTGATTTAAAAGCCTTTTGTTATGAAGCTGTGTTCAGTGAATGTGGGTTTGGTTCTTAACCAGCCATCCTGTTCCCCAAAGCTATAATACATGGTTCATGCAAACATGGAAAATTTGAGTTATGAAAAGACTAAATCTCCACTCAGAACAAGTTGTAAATGTACTCCCACAAGTTAGCAGACATTATATTACTAAAAACTGATAAAACAACAACAACAACAAAGTAACTGGTTAGAGATCATCCAGTCCTATACCTTATTGTAATCATCCAAATATTGGTGTCTCTTTTGAAATGTATTTGATATTGGAGCTATATAAGTTATTTCAAATCTTGAAAATATGCTTTTGCTCTCACTCCATAACCTTGTTATTTTATTTTATATCCCCATAAGTCTCATAAAAATAGAATCATAAGAGCATTAGAAACTGTCAAAAATAATATTTTTGTTAGCTCAAGAGTAAAAAAAGAAAAGAAACATATAACAGGGGTCTTTTAATCCAATCTCCATATTCTGAAATTTAAATAAAAGTTCTGCTTTGAGTGATTATATGTATTAGACCTTATTAAATTAAGGATTGGATACAAACACATAGTGATAACCTAATTTTTCCAAGGGTAAATTTTCTTTCCATAAGGGCAAGCACCCTCTGCTGCTATGCACGGACTATTTGTGAAACAGGCTTTTTATTGACAATGGTGTCAACTTGGTTGGTGACTCTTCTGCTATGGACTCCTGCTTGTTAATTTTGTAAGGTATAAGAAGTTTGGGAAAAGCAGATAATTTATGATAGAGGATTTTTTTTTTCATTCTTGGAGAATATTTCTTTCTTTGTGCTATGTATGGAAGAACTTGCTGTTTGCTTGGAATATTTTTCTAATATAATAAGCACTGTTATAATTTATAAGCAAAAGAGACTCCAGTGTTTCAGTGATGGGATAACAATCCTGGATAACCTGCATGAAACTGATAGAACTATCTCCTTGCAAAGTTTTATCCATGAGACACTGCAGATGTTGGAGCAAAGCAACAAAAATATGCAACAGGGTGCTTACAAATAGATGAAATATTTCTTCCCATTCGAGTCATATTGATAGCTGTCCTCTACATATCTATGAGATAGTGCACACTTAAAGAAAGTTTCCAGAAGCCTTAAGTATGGTAGCAATATCATTTACCAACAAGTTGAATACTTTGGGGATAAAGAGAGGGTAGCTATTAATAATGACCCCAGAACAAAAGGAATAAACTAGGTCTGCCCAAGTGGTCCATATTGTCCTCTTTGCTGTAGACAGCAGTAGAGCATTTAGGAGCCCTAGTGATAAAATCCATAAACACCATTTTGTACCCTAGGGTAAGCAGTCAGTGCCTTTGGAGTTGAACACGAATATTTAATTTGGGCTAATTAAATGTAATTACTGTATCCATCACTTACTAGATGTTCAACTTTGAGCAAGTTTCTTAATTACTTTGTACTTCAAACTCCTCACTGAATAATTTGGATAAGAATGAGAGCTCTAAATGAGGATCTAGGGGGCTCCTGTCTTTCCATAAAGTCTTGCTCCTTCCACATTTACCACCATTGCTCTCTATTATCCGCTAGGACGTTCTCTTCACCACTGTGACTTTCTCTTCACTATAAAACATCCAGAGTAATTATTTAAAAACCTTCCAGTGCCTATTCATTCATCATACTTGAAGTAAAACCCAAGGCCTGTGTACTGGCCTGGAATTAGCCCTGGAAACTGATTTTCTTATCCCTCTTCTCTTTGCTCAAGTCTGCACGTTGATACTCTTGTCTTCCTGCTGTTTTTATTTTTTATTTGTTTTGGTTTTGTTTTGTTTATAGCATGCTAAGAAGTTCTCATAAGTTCTCAGGCCTCTCAGGATATTTGGGATTGAGGATGTCTCAAACAGTACCCTTCTCCATCAGATCCTCCAATTGCTCAGTCAAGCAGATCTGTACTTAAATTCACATCTGAGAAAGGACATCCCTTGATCCCCTTATCTAAAATAAAAATTCTGGCCAGGCACAGTAACTTCTTGACATAGTATCTAATGCCTATAATCCTAGCATTTGGCCAGGAGTTTGAGATCAGCCTGGACAACACAGTGAAACTCAGTTAGTTATACACAGATGGATGAATAGATAGATAGATGGTTAGATCGATAGATGATAGATAGATTTGACTCTGTTTTATTTTTCTGTGTACTATGCTCTTCTATTCAAATCTACCATTAGGATATAACTTTAAAAACGTTGCCTTGTGTTACTGTTCTATTCCAGTACATAGACCTCTGCTCAGCACACAGGAACTACTTAAAAGGAACAATTTATGAATGTGTGAAAGTAGTGACTGAAGTAATTAAGTGAATACATGCATTTGAGAAGAGCATTCATTTAAACAAACAAATGAAGAAGACAGAAAATGCTTTTTTTTTTTTTTTTTTTTTGTAGTGACAGAGTCTTGCTTTATCGCCCTTGGTAGAGTGCTGTGGCATCATAGCTCACAGCAACCTCCAGTTCCTGAGCTTAGGCGATTCTCCTGCCTCAGCTTCCCGAGTAGCTGGTACTACAGGCACCTACCATAACACCCAGCTATTTTTTTTGGTTGCAGTTTGGCTGGGGCTGGGTTTGAACTGGGCACCCTTGGGATATGGGGCCAGCACCCTACTTACTGAGCCACAGGCACTGCCCAGAAAATGCTTTATTAACAACAATTCATTAATGACTAGATTTGTTTCACATACGTAAATGCCTTGTTCAACATTAACAAGCAGGTTGGAGGTACCAATGGGGTTCTAATCTGAAAAACAAGTTTTTCTCAATCACAATTTCTAACTATCAGTAGGTAGGAGTCAGGTCTATGACTAAATGTAAGAATACAGTGCAACATAAAGTATGTAAGCTATAATTTTAATTATAATGAAAATTTGTCTTTATGGATCATCAGCATACTCAGTTATTGTTCTGAATCCATCTTTTGCCTGTTTCCAATGCCCTGGGAAGTTGACTTTTTCTTTCTCTAACTTTCTTCCACCATAGAATATTATCAAACTTTATTACCTTCCACAGTCTCTGGATGGATACTATGGGCCCTAGTCAGTGTATTTTAATGTTTCTAACATCCTGAAGAGTTTACTGGAACTATACCCAAAATATCAGCTTCCCTAGAAATGAGTTGATATTTAATGCAAGGAATTGGTATCAATGGTTGTTGATCACATATACCATATAAGCATTTATAAAATATCCCACAGAAAGTTTTCAAAAATAAAGTATTTGGCTTTACAAATATAAATCTTTACATACTATAAGATTGCATATATACATGTATGTAATGTAACATAATATGTATGTATATATAAGCTTTAAAAAGGAGCTTATTTGGTGGAAGCATAATTGATTGATAGAAACTTCTTTCATCACCTGTAGCAAAAGTGCTTTAAGCTCCCATTCCAAATTATTTATATTGAAAATCTACTTTCTCATACACTGTTGGGCATCATGTTCAGAGAACTTGGAACATGGTAGATATAATAAATATCTGTTGTCTTTGCCAGCTAAATGTAAGTGGCGATTAGCTCTACAATAATTTTTAAAGTTTCAATAAGCCCAGCAGGCAATTTAATAAGATGCTGTTGTTTTCTGCCAGGTCTTCTGTGTTAAAAATCAGGACTCTGCTCCCAATGGAGAGAGAAGGAATGAAATGCAGTTGATTTAAGAGACTATGTACTGAAAATTGCTTTTTCTCTCTGTCTTCCTTACAGACTGGAGGAAAAAATAATTAAAATTAAAAGTACAATATTGCAAATGTAGCAGAATGAAGACACTTTTTAGACTAAGACTCAGGAGGCCAATAAAAAGATTTTCAATGGATCATCTTCTTATCACGGCTTCCAATACTGCCCACTTTAGGATTATTGGATGTTACTATCTGTTGTTTGTTTGACAGTTTATAGAAAATGAAGTGTTCACTCTGGCATTTCTTGAGCAAACATTTAAAAACCTTTATAAATATTAATATTTGTATTCTGGCTAGTAGACTCAAGATAGACTGGATCCCTTTCATGCTGAGTGCTTTTCTTTCAGAGAGCGCTTGAGGCATATGTATCAATGACATTGCTAGTGTTCACATCACGCTCCTGCTGCTGAAGAAGCCACTGTCATCCAGAGGTGAATCGGCTCTCTGGCCATCTGCTGCCATAAGACATTTCCTGGCCTCCTTCCCTACAACACATGTATTCCCATATGTGTGCTTGGAGCCAGGCTCTTGGCATACGCTGAAGTTTAACCAGGATGTTTTTAGTGTGTTCTTGGTAGGAAAAACAAGTATCTTTGATCTCAAAATCCAACTCCTAGTGATTGCTTGTTGTTGCATAGAGTGCCTTGTCCCAAATCCTGAGTCTGCATCCAGGTTCAGTAAAAGAATGCTAGAATCAATTAGTGATACTTGTAGGGAAGGAGTAGCCATACATATACTCTCTTTATATTTAAATGATCTGGTATAGATTATCTATCTTTTATGATTCAGCAGGTGGAGACTTTTCATTGGAGAGTTGTGTTTAAACCTATCTTGACATGCTTGAAATTTTACAAATGACTGGTAATATAGAACTAAAAATTATGACTCATTGATTACTTGAATCTTTCATCCCAACACAGCAATTTTGCTTTTAATTGTTAGCTAAATTACATTTTGCATTTCCCTTTTTTCCATATTTCATGTGTGTGTGTACGTGAATGTGTATGTGCCTACACATACATACACATGCACACCACTTCCCCATGGTTTAGCATACTTCTTTCATAGATTTATTTTAGTTGCATTTTGACATCCTATACTCTCCTCACATATCTACCATTTTAAATCCACGTTAAACATAATTATCAAAAAAACACAAAAAGAAAACAAACAAACATAATTATCTTTGATGTGATTAATTATACTTTTATTAAAATACCTAATGTCAGGAAGAGTTTCCATAAAGCAATCTAAGCTGATTGAAAGTTTCAAGATTATCAGACCTACAAATCCATTGATTAGCTTAGTCAAGTATTCACTGAGTCTCCAATAAAGAAATAAGGCTCAGGTCACGCACGGTGGCTCATCCTTGTAATCCTACCACTCTAGAGACTGACGTGGAAGGATCACTTGAGGTTAGGAGTTTAAAATTGCTGTGTGGTAGGACGAGGCTGTGGAACTTGAGCCTGTGCAACAGAGTAAGACTCTGTCACAAAAATTTAAAAAAAAGAAAGATAGAAAAAAATAAGGTTCCCGGTTCTGTTTCTGTGAAAAAATTTAAAAAGATAATACCTATGCAATGTAAAGGGTAAAGATTTCAAACAATCATTTATAGGATGTAGAAAATATCATTAACCACTAACTTTATCTGAATGATAAATGTTTCGCTGTGCCATGGAATTAGAAATTTTATCTAAAAGTAATGAGCACTCCCGGAAAAATTTTACACTAATGTGATGATCAACTTAATGTTCAAGGAGTCATTCAAGATTAGACACTATAAAAAAATTTTTTTATAGATTAAATTGGGGCACTTGCTGAATAAAAACTAACCAATCAAACAACAACAACAAAAATACCAGTGACAACATTAAGGCTCTATACCTGGCAAATATATTTGGAGAATATAGTACTACCTAATGGTTGTATGGTCAGTGCACTGTAGACCATGACCACATCACTGATTAAGTACATATTGAGGCATAAAAAAGAAATATATTAACTGATATGTGTTGATTAGTCAAGATGGCTGGAGTTAGAATTATTTTTTTCCTGCTTGATATGAGGGTAGAAATGATTAGGTTACTTTGCATTTGTTAGGTGAAGTCCAAGTTGTGGTTGGCGCTTCACCCAGGAAGTGTGCCGTATACCTGTACATCATGCCCATTAGGGAAATGCTGACCAAGGCTCCTCCCTCCTCCACTCTATCCCCTCCTTGCCCCAATTGAGTTTAATTCAGTTTTTCTGAATTACAGTGGGCATGTAATTGTTCATTTACTAGTTTCATGGAGAATCCTTAAAGACCTAAAAGTAGACTTTCCATTTGATCCTACAAATCTCATTACTAGGTTTCTACCCAGAATTAAAAGAATAATAATTTGACTCTATGGAGTTAAAATCTTAGTTGGCATGGGAAACATTTTAATTGTATAAATCAGGGTTTATTTATTAATTTTTGAAATAAAGAATTTAAAACATAAATTTTCATATCATGAGGATCAAAAGTGGTGGCATTATTTCCATCCATGTATTCCTTCCCTATAGATTTTTCTCTGAGATTTTGGGCTTAATACAGAGCTATCATTTGTTTTCCATGGAAACAAGTAAGAAACAAAATCGAAGCTCCTGAAGCATGTTTTGTCATATCTACTAGATCAGGTAGGTGAGGCAGAGTCACATCTATTACCTTCTTGCTTCCCATTTCTTTCTATTCCAAGAACAACTGGTCACAAACATTATAGAAAATAGCAGAGGCCTCTGGAGACTTGTTCTTTAGAACAGAGATCACAAGGCAGTCTGGAGAGCACCTCCCGTCTACTCCTGAGGTTAGACTGTTGTTGCTCTTTCTTCAAGATAGCAGGTAGAAAAAAGCCCCCTAATTCTACAAGGTACCTAGAAGTTTGACATCTTTTCTAAAGTTTTTCTCATTGTTCTTTTTCTCTTCTCTGGTAGACCTTAGAAAGTGACAGTATCTGGACCAAACAAGAATTTTTACTTCTGTTTTATTGCTCATTGCATGAAATATAGTTTAACAACCGCTCCAACAGTGGGCTTCAATACATATATTCAGATACACATGTTGAAATCCTATGGCAGTACTTTGCAATCTATAAACAAGTGGTAAATTTATACAGAAACTAAAAGAGCTGAAGAAAGGTAATAAAACCTCTTGAGTTTTATGACAGCACTAATGTGGCAACTCTTCCACTGGCATTAAGACAGAAGATGTAAGACTTTCCTTAGAAACTTGGGAACAATAAGAAGATAGAGATAAAGTGCTTTGATAGTAGGTATATGGGAGGGTTTGGTAGTATCCCCCACAAGCTCTGATTCATAAGCATTAACAGTAAATTATTTTTTTCATTTCTGTTATAACCTGTGGAATGCAGGGAAGAAAATTTGTGTAGACTGTTCAAAGAAGCTTCTATAAAAATCTAATCAAGTATCATTTCCTGGGTTATAGGAAGCTTTTGGGGAACAATTAATTACATTTGATCATTTTTTTCTGAGGCATAATTTTAAATAGTTTTTTTTTCTGATTTTGAAATTACATGCTGCAGTAAGCTCTGTTGAAAAATAAAATAAGGTAGAAGAGCACGATTTGGTACAAGATTTGTTGTAACTTGGCTTATTCATCATTCACAAGATTAAGTGTTATCAGACGACAGTATAACATAGCCATTAGGAGCTCCGACTTTAGGATCAGAGGAAACTGAATACAAGGCTTATACTTCCTACCTATGATGATTCACCCTGTTCTATGCTTCATTAATTTACCATGGAAAAAAGGGAATATCAAAGATCCATATACTTCACAGGGTTGTGGTGGGGAGTGAGTGTGAAACAGCTATGAACTGCTCAGAACAGTGTTGCAATGTTATAGTATTTATAGCTATTACCATTACTTAAACATTATAAATCTATTTTCTTGCTATGAAATGAAAATACTATCACACCTGAAAATATTATCATGAAGCTCCCCAAGTTGAAGTCTAGGAGCAGTTTACTTTCATGCAGTGTCTTGCAAAATCGTACTGGAGTCTGAGCAAAGTGAAAATGAAAGGTTGTGGTTGTGTGCATGTATGTGTCTACTTAACGTGTTTAAGATACGGCATTAAAATTTCATCTGTCTCATTATTTTGTGAGATATTATTTCACCCCAGGTAAAATGGTTTTTATTGAAAAGACAAATAATAATGTCAGGGAGGATGCAGAGAAAGGGGAACACACATACACAGTTGGTGAGAATGTGAATTAATACAGCCACTCTGGAAAGTAGGATAAACGTTTCTCAAAAAACCTGCCAGTAGAGCTACCATTTAATCTAGTAATTTCATTTAGAGGTATATATCAAACACAAGGGGGATCAATATATCCAAGAGATAGCTGCACTCCCATATTTATTAGAGCACTCCTCTCAATAGCCAAGATATGGAATCAAAAACTAAGCCTCCAGAAATGGATGAAGGGATAAGGAGAATGCGGTACGTAGGCACAATGGGATATTATTCAACCATAAGAATGAAATTCCGTAATTTGCAACTATGAAGGTGTAAATAGAGGACAATTGTGTTAAGTGATATCAGCCAGACACAGACACATATCACGTGTTCCCACTCAAACAATTGATCTCATAGAGGTAAAGAGTAGAATGATGGTTACCTGAGGCTGGGAAGTGGGGAGTATAGTGGGGAGAGGGTGGGGAGAGAGGAGTTAGTTAGAGAGGGTTTAGAGAAGGAGAGGTTAATGGGTACAATAATACAGTTAGAAGGAATGAGATCTAGTGTTAGTAGCACAATAGGGTGGCTATACCTAATGGAATTTATTGTGCATTTCAAAATAACTATAGAAGTAGATTTGACATGTACCAACACAAAGAAATAATAAGTGTTTGAAATGATGGATGTCTCAGTTACTCTAATCTTATCAATATGTATTATACACTTACATCAAAAATGTCATATGTGCTGCATATATATGCACAGTTTAATAACCATGAAAATTAAAAAAAATAAATTTTGTTATTAAGATGAGGCTCTGCTTGCTTCAGCTAATACTGGCTCTGATCTCATGGACCATTCAAAGTCTTTGCAAGGAATGGTTGCAAATGATAGATTAATGCCAATAATTTAAAGAATATTTGATTACTCACCATGCAAAGAAAAAAAAATCTTTAAATGCCATAAAATAGTATGATGAAAAAAAAAATTTTAATGCCATAAAATATTGTGTTTCTACAGTATAGAATGTGATAGAGGATTTAAGAAATTTGACAGTAATACTCCCAATTTATAGTTATAAAGCTAATGGATCTTAGCTTCTCAGTTATCAACAATAACAAAAAAGATAAATTATAATAATTAGAATATTGAATTATCTTTCAAATCTTCATAGAGTTATTAATATTATAAAAATAATACCCTGTCAAGTGGCAATCAAAGGTGATATACCCAAAAAATGTTAGATAAATAAATATTATAGATTTATGTCATTGTGTCATTTATTTTTAAAAAATATTTTTCTGATATGATGATGTTTATAGTATGTATAAACTATTAAATATATATATTTAATATAAATAGTTTATAAATAGTATAAACTATTAAAATATAATTAGTCATAATTGATTCTTTTATTTTAAATATTCACTATTTCTATTTAATTTTACATTCATAGAATTGGATCTTTTTTTTTTTTCTTAAAAAGGGTCAGAAAACTTTGTATGTTTTGGAATCTACAAAAATGGGACTGTCAATGGACTAACACTTGCAGTTCTAAGGTACATAGGTCAG
Organism: Otolemur garnettii; assembly: GCF_000181295.1. Lineage (NCBI taxonomy): Eukaryota > Metazoa > Chordata > Mammalia > Primates > Galagidae > Otolemur > Otolemur garnettii. The sequence continues at coordinate 29,091,157 of NW_003852403.1, forward strand.
TGTTATGGGATTGAAAAAAATAAAATAAAAAAGAATAGATTGTGATGCTCTATTCTTTTTATTATATGAATTCTGAGAATTTATATACATATATATTCTTTTTCTGGGCAGGTGAAGGAGCAAGCATCAGGGTATTTAACATTTAAAATAAATATATAGTTTTTTTAAGCAAAGCTATATTATAAAAAGCTAGCCCATAAGGATTTAAAATTTTTTATTATCTTGAAGTTTTTAAATATAATTAAACCGCACAAGGCTAATTTTGATCAACATGATTTCTGTAAACTCTCAGAGCAACTTAAAAAAACAAAAATTACAGGAAAAAAAAAATAAAAGAATGTCATGTTCTTGCATCCAAGAAGACTGAGTGAGATCACCAACATGGACTGGGCTTAGCAGCAAAAGGAATGCCAGTGTGCTCTAGGAAGGAAACCTTTCTATATCGGGATGAGTGAGGCATTTCATGTAGAACATGGCGACTAAAAAAAGTAACTTAAGGGAAGCCAAAATGATGTGTTACAGAAAGTGTGTATTTACACTATGTATTTACACATCTGCGTTGGACTGCCACACCTCTTGTTGCATCAGATGTGTCTGGTGGGTAAGTTTCTCTTGCTGGGCCTACTAAGATTATTTCCCTTTATGTTGTTATTGATTTCTATGAGAAAGATAACAAAACTTTACAAAGTTAGGATAATCACAGATTTCAATGACAATTTTTGGATCATTACTTGAAATATTTTTCTGAAAACTCATTTTGGCAGCAGTTGGTACTACTTCATTCAGGCCACTCAAGGTATGTTTCCTCACAGATTAGAGAATATGAACAGTTGACCCTTGAACAACACAGATTTGCACTGTGTAGGTCTATTTATACAAGGATTCTTTTTTTTTTTTTCCCAACCAAATGCATTACTCGTGTAATCTTGGTACTTTGGGAAGCCAAGTTGGGAGGATTACTTGAGATTAGGAGTTGGAACCAGCCCTGAGCAAGAGTGAGCCCCTGTCTCTACAAAAAAGAGAAAAATTAGGTGAGTGTGTTTGTACTTGTAATACCAGGAACTCGGGAGCCTGAGGCAGCAGAATCATTTGAGCTCAGGATTTTGAGCGTTAGAGGTTGCAGTGAGCGATGATGCCACTACACTCTAGCCTAGGCTATAGAGTAAGACTCTGTAAAAAATAATAATAAAAATAAATAAATAAAACAAAAAACACCTAAAAATACATTATTTGTTGTATTTGAAAGCTGCCTATATGAAGGCTCCCCTTTTTCCCATATGGGAGTTTGGTAGGGCCAACTGTGGAACCTGAGTATATACTGAGTTTGGTATACACAAGAGGTCTTAGACTTAATCCTCCACATACATAGATCACTATGAAAATTTTGAGACAGACAGTGTGTATAGTCCGTAATTTCACTTCAGTGTAGTACAGTTGACACCATCCCTTCTGATTCACCCATGTGAATTTCAACTTGCTTGGCTTATTCATGTTTCCGGGAGGGCTACATTTGTGCACACATGGATTTTACATTTCTTGACTTTTGCATAACTCAAAACTTTTGATCCTTGAATACCAATGGATGAGTGTATTTATATTCCAACAGCATAAAAGAAGAGGAAGAGAAAAAGCATTTTGGAAAAAATTTTCTTCCTTTTCTACAAAGAAAAGAAAGATTTGGTTGCCTATGCGTGCCTTTTAAAGGTACAGGACATATCACTTCACTAGTAAGGACACATAGAAGACATGGGATGAGGGAGGTGATTCCCTGTTTGGGAGTACTGTCTGCCTAGTTTTCTTATGGTCTGTAGTCTCCTATGGTCTTTTTTTATTTATTATTAGTGGATGTTACACTAAGAGTAAAAATTACGAGGAACAGGACAGCACCTGAGGCTCAAAGGAGTAGGGTGCCGGCTCCGTATACTAGAGGTGGCGAGTTCAAACCTGGCCCCGGCCAAAACCTACCAAAAAAAAAAAAATTGAGGAAATATTAGTAAAAATAAGAAATGTTAACAAAAACTTACATAAATCAACTTCCCTCATGCATACTATATTCTTACTGACCAGTAGTAAGAAAGTAGCCTCCAAAATCTTAGACAGTAGTAATATCTAGAAATTCTTCAAAACAAGAGGAAAATACACCTTGATTCTTACCCATAAAAGATAGAGAATAAAAGTCAACTATTATTTAAAAGAATGAAAAAAATAATTCTTTAAACTAATTGGACATGATTGAATAGGAGAAAGCATTATGAGTTAAAAACTCAAAATATGAGTAAAAGAAATAAGATACATAAATTAAATATTTTTGTATATAACATTTGGAGGATTGGTATTTTATTATTGGATTAGGTACCATAAACTTTTTAAATGTATTTTTTTGTTTTCTATTCAAATTATTACAGGGCACACATTTCGTTTACATGTATGATTATTTCAGTACGATTCACAATTGCAAAGATGTGGACTCAAAACCCAAGAGCCCATTAATTCATGAGTGAATGAACAAAATGTAGTATATGTATATCATGGAATGCTACTCAGCCACAAAGAGGGCGTCTTAATGCCTTTTGCAAAATCTGGATAGATCTGAAGACCCTTATCCTAAGTGAAATATCTAAATCATGGAAAAACAAACGCCCTGTGTACTCACTACTGAATTGGAATTAACTGAAGAGCATTGGAATTAACACCCGCTTAGAGGAAAGTAAAAGGTAATATTAAGGACCTTCCCTGTGTGCATCTGATCAAGCCCTCAGAAAGTCTGTATCTAGTATCAGCATATGTAATTGTTCCTAGATGTTGTTCTGAGTGAATTTATCTTCTAGGAAAGATTGCTGTTCCAGTTACTGTGGCTGTGTAACAAATCACCTCACAATTAAGTGGTTTGAAGCACCATGCAAATTGTATTCCCTGTTATGTTCAATGGGTCAAGAAATTGGGCAAGTATTCAGCTTGTAGTTCTGTCTCAAGGTCTCTAGTGCTGTTTCATTCATATGGTAGATAGAAATAAAACACTGTGAAGAGACAGTAGCAGAGAAAAGGTAGCTTTCTCTTTGTGCAATCTCAGAGATTTCTCATAAGGTTTGTGTGCCTGGCCTAATTTGAGCTTCCTCCCAGCATGGTGGTAGCCAGACATTTTATGTGGCAGTTCAGGATTTTCTAAGTGAGCATCTCAAGAAAACCAAATGAAAGATCTATAATTTTTATCTGCTAGTTTCAGAATTAACAATGTCCCTTCTATGGATTCAGAGTCATAAACCAGCATACACTCAAGGAAACAGATACTGTACGTGACAGAGTCATGCTGTGAGAAACATGGAATGGAGGATGTGGATGTGGTTGGGTCTGGAAAGACAATTAGCGATCACTAAATGATTTTGCTGAATAGACTCTAATAATTAATCATATTTTTATTGTGAATTAATCATTTTTATTCTCTGTCTAAAGTAGTGGTTCTCAACCTTCCTAATGCCACAATGTATTTTCACTGTTAAAAGGGGTCATGACCCACAGGTTGAGAACCAGCGGCCTAAAGAAATAAAGGTATTTCCTTTAAAAACTTCCCATTTTACATGAAGACTTCCACATAGATATTTTATGTTAGATTTTAATCAATGCATTGTGATGGACAGGTAGATTAAACAAAAATAATCTAGAATATTTGCTCATGTAAACGAAGGGAATAATGAGAAGAGAAACAAAGAAAAATGAGATAGGAATTACAGATTTTAATACACCAAATTTAGAGTAGTTACTATGTACTAAGTTTCATGCTAAGATCGTAGAGGATATAAGTGAGAATGAAAGATTGTCCCCTTCATAGTAAAGTTACTATCCTCTGAGGTATGTAGGCATACAAATAAGTAATTATAATTCAAGACAGAAGAAAATATATTTTTGACATATTAATGCATATGAGATGGAGTTAATATTAGTAAATTATAGATATAGTTACTAAAATGAAAAGAACTTGCAGGTGTCAGAGTCAGTGTGGGAGTGTAGTAACTCGTGGTAACTTTAGCATAAACGTGTTTGGGAAGGGATGATGAACCTGTTTTTTAAGAAGCTGTCATCTTGGACAGCACCTGTGGCTCAAAGGAGTAGGGCACCAGCCCCATATACCAGAGGTGGTGGGTTCAAACCCAGCCCCGGCCAAAACTGCAAAAAAAAAAGAAGATGTCATCTTAATGATACACATGGGTCTTTTAGTATCTCCAAATATATAGCACGTAATTCATTGTCAAATGGCTTCAATAGAAATGATGTGGCTGATCCTGGTTAAATTTTTCATCCTAGTATTATTTCACTTATCATGTTACCAATAGAATTATCTCAGTGGTTAAGATCTGGGCAAAAATGTTGAAGTGACATGCCCAGTCAAAGGATTTATCTTGCTTCTTCATGAGTGAGAATTCATGTCTTTTTTACTTTGAGGCAATTGATAAAAATGATTAAGAATGTGGCTTCTGGGACAGGCAAATTGATCCTCTTATTCTACCTTCAGTAGAAGTGTGATCTTTGGAAGTTAATGTAGTATCATGAAACCTCAATTTCCTCATTCTTATAATAAGATCATACTATTTACTTCAGAATAACAACCTGATATCTATGCTATTATTATTATAGCATATTATAGCATCTACCACCATCGTTCAGATGTGGAATGGTAGGCACACTTTCACAAGGAAAGGTGTTACTGAATTAGATTCTGACACTGATTTTACTGAAAATTTCCCTTAAAAGAGTATATATATTTTTTTAGGATTTAACATAATTTCTTAGTATATTAAATAGTGTATTAATGAGTAGACCACAACAAAGCTTGGTCCTAGTACAAAGATTATTAGCATGAATGATAACTGAAGTCTAGGCTGCTTTATTCTAATTAAAAACAGAGAAGCCAATAAGTTATTAAAAGAAAACATGGAATCCTATATTTTGCTCCATTTACATAAAAGTAAACATATGAGGTTCGACACCAATGGCTCAAGTGGCTAAAGTGTCAGCCACATACACCTGAGCTGGGGGTTTCGAATCCAGCCCGGGCCCATCAAACAACAATGTCAGCTGCAACCAAAAAATAGCCGGGTGTTGTGATGGGCGCCTGTGGTCCCAGCTACTTGGGAGGTGGAGGCAGGAGAATCGCTTGAGTCCCGGAGTTGGAGGTTGCTGTGACCTGTGATCTGTGATGTCATGGCACTCTACCCAGGGTTTCAGCTTGAGGCTCTGTCTCCAAAAAAAAAAAAAAAAAAAAAAAAGAAGTAAACATCCGAGCTTCCCTTTTGTGGGCACTGAAGTTCATGAAGCAAGTGAGGCATCTGTAAGGTGAGCATAGCTCGGAGATTTGAGTTGTGGCATTTTATACTATTAGATAAATAGTAGGGAAGACATTAATTAAGAATATATCCTGTAATGAGATAAGAAATAGTTATAGAAAAGTACATTTTATAATTCAATTCCTGTGTTGTAGCATTGAGCCTCAACAGGTGTGCTAAACTCTATTCTGTGGTGAGGCATTCAAGTTTATTCACCATTAATTTCATTAATTTTTGAACTGATAAAAGTGAAGTTTGTGGCTTTCCTTAATTCTCTCAGGACTGAAGAAGACATAGAATGCTACATTTTGTTTCATTAAGATAAAAGTAAATATATATAACAAATGGATTTCTGTGTTGAAAATACTTATTTTCTGCCCACACAAATCAAGGGGCATAAAAAAGCCTTAGTTTATCATCTCTGTTTGGAAAAAGATCTTGGTAACAAGCCTGGCTGCTGTTATGACACTATGATTTATGCTATTAGCTTTCTGGTATGATACCGTAGTTGTTTCCTAAACAACTAATAAAATGCCTCAAAAGGCTTCTAAATTAATAATTGTGTCTTCTTTCTCACTCAGCATCTTGTAGGGACTCAAATAATTCACCAGGTTTCAGTTATATCTATCCATGACCACTTTTCTGTACATTGTGAAAGTTTATGAGCATTGAAAGAGACGAATCTGAGTTTAAACATTCATTTTTACCTCCTTTATTTAATGCTATATAAAAATGTATAGATCATCTCTCAGGTGGCAGCCAATTTCTTAGGTACCCAGAATAAAATATTGAAGGAAAACGTGAATTCGAGAAGCTTTTAGTTTAGGAAGGACACAAACAAACATTTCCTATATGCCGTCAATCTTTGAACCACCCAGAGTTAAGGGTTCTGCATAGCTGAAAATTAATGCAGAACTTTTGATTCTCCACAAACTTAATTGCTAATGGCCTATTATTTTGTATGTTTGTATATTTTGTATGTTAAATGTATTATGCTCTCTATTCTAATAGTAAGTCAGCTAGAGAAAAGAAAATGTTATGAATAATATTGTAGGAGACAATACACTCACAGTACCATACTGCATTTGTTGGTACTGTAAGTTTGGGTTGTCTGTTACAAAGTGAATGGTTTGTCTGAAATGGTGAGCGTTCACAGCTCAGTCTTCAATCTGTGGTACATACCAAGCAATCCAACTTTTCCTTGTAAAGTCATGACTTTTCTCTGCTTTTTGGAGTACGTTCAGCATCACCAGTGGCACTGTGTAGGCATCCCATGGAGTTACTCAAAGTTTATGAGATCACACTAAACACAGTCAAAACACCTGAGATAGTAAGAGATCACCTTTAATGTAACTTGCAATTTACAAGAAAGGTGCACTGTCCATGCAGAGTGGATTAGCATCGCACGGCATTCTAAGAGGAGACTCTCAATACTTGAGCTCACTGCAGCAGCAACCGGAGGCCGCTACAATACTATTACAGTACTACAGTATGTACCAGAGTTAATTTTATGCAGTTATGGTTTAATACTGATCTTTAGCCTTGCTTACTTTTCTCTCTGCTGTGAGTGGCAACATATATGATCACTAAGTATCTATATGTGCGCATATGTTTGGATAAATTTTAGCTTTTTATAATCGATTTGTGTATAGTTTGTCTGTTAGCATAGACAAATACATGCTTTCATGATATACCTAACTTTTACTAATTTTTTTTTGATATTTCTAGCCTACAGAGTTAATTGAGTTTTTTCAACTTGACGTAAACCTCCCCCCAAATTTCCCAACATATTTGTTGAAAAAAATCCACCTTGCAAGAGTGGACCCACATAGTTCAAATTCATGTTGTTCACGGGTGAAGTGCAGTTAATGTATGTTAGAATAGAGGTAAGCATTGATGCTGCTGGTTTATAGGCAGGACCTGTAACTTATAACTGGGTGATAAATATACTGTCACAATGTTAACTATCTCACTGAGATGCAGAATATTCAAAGGAACAAACCAAAATTTCCAATGTGTCAAAATTGGTGTGAAAGTTGAGGGAGAAAATGTGTCCGTGGCAGATGAGGAAACATAAGGGGAGCCTTGGAAGAACAAGCATATTTAACGGGGAACTGAAATAGTGTATTGGAGATATGTACAATACGACGGTAACAACAGAAAGATGTTATTCTTCTGAAGAAAGTGGTGACCTGATCAGAAAGGACCTTTTATGTATGATAGGGATTTTGCCACTTATTAATGGCAAGGCATTGCAAGATTATTTAACAGCTTACAACTCCACTTTCCCACGTATAAAATGAGAATAATAAAGACTACATTGAAGAGTTATTGTAAAGGTTAAATGAAAATCACACACAAATACTTTACATAAAACCTTATCTGTTAGAGAAACACGTTTGATTTCTCTCCACGTTAACGTTTCTGAACTTTCTCAACAAGTGAAACTGTTATTTAAAATGAATTCAAATGCACAGATATGTAACCAGTCATCCGCTTGTGACAGTCATTATGCCAGATGCTGGAATAGACTACAAGGGAGACCTAGTCCCTGATCTCATTAAACTTATGGTCCTGTGGAGAAGATCAACACTGAACAGCAAATACAGAAATAAACGACAAAATACACAGTGTCATGGTGACACATAAATTAGCTTATAATATAAACTTGTTTAAGGGTTTAGAAGCTTTTGATATTTAAGTGAGATTTCAGGAGCACATAAGAATTTGCAGGGCTTAATATGTGTCTGGAGGGTAGGCTAGGGATAAACATCATTGTTTCCTCACTTGTAAGTAGGACAAGAGTCTGCAGTGACCACAGGATGCTTCATTCATTAGTGTTCAGAGACACTAAAATGCAGGTGGCCAAGAAGAGAGGGGAATGATATAATTCTGGGAGGGAAGTTTAAGGCCAGATAACACTGGATATTGAAAGTCACATAAAGAATTTTGGACATTATATTAAGAAAGGTTAGTAAACCATTTTTTGTAGGGGGGCTTTTTTGCTCTGGGGAGAGTGCTGTGGTGTCACCATGGTTCACAGCAACCTCAAATTCTTGGACTCAAGTGATCCTCCTGCCTCAGCCTCCAGAGTAGTGAGGACTACAGGTGCCCTCCACAAAACACAAATATTTTTAGAGACAGAGTCTCACTCTTGCTCAGGCTGGTCTTGAACTCCTGAGCTCAAGCGATCCACCCACCTCAGCCTCCTAGAGTGCTAGGATTAAAGGTGTGAGCCACCGTGATGGACCAATTTCAGTAATCTTTGATTGATTTTGAGTGGGATGAAACTTAGTCAGTTTTTTTGCAGATATTAATATGATTGTGATATGTAAAATAGGGAGGTAGGAAAGGAAAAGAAGAGTTAGCAGAATCTAGACTTGAATAACCATGCAGTGAGTATGGCATAGAGTAGATAGACGTAAGGAATAGACTTGAGACATTGTTAGGAGATATGACCAACAGCAGTGTTATGATGTTTGATTGGAAATGAGGTAAGAGTATAACAAATCAAGGCTGTCCTCCCCCATAAAAGAGCTGCTCCCAGATTTTTGATTCAAGCAACTGTAAGGTGATCTTTTGTGGGTAGGGCAAGCTTGAGACCACAAGAACACTATAGAAAAAAGTAGAGAGTGTTAATAAAATTGCAAATTTATCTTATATTTCTGGTACCTCCAAGTGGAGACAGGTATTAAACAGATGGTATGTGAGAATGGAGTTCTGCTCCAGAGGTGAAAAGTAGGGGGTTCTCTGCTTCCCTGAAAAATTCAGTTATTGGAGTAGATAAAAAAGGCTAGGGGGGCAGGTGAGGCTTAATGTATTGAGAGGAGTGGTTCAGGACAGAATCTAAGTTTTTTTTTTTAAATGTAAGAAAAGGTAGAAAAAGAAGAGTCACTAAAAAAGACTAAGAAGGAAGAGCCCTGGGCAAAGGAGAAAACCAGAAGAGTATGGCTTTTAGCAATCCAAGAGTTAGAGTTGGATCGTTAGAGTTGTTTTTGTTGTTGTTGTTTGTTTGTTTTGTTTTTTATGATTTATTTATTTATTTCCATGGATTTAGGAGGTAAAATAGTTTTTGGTTACATAGATAAATTGTATAGTGGTCCAGAAGCCAGGGCGTTTAGCGTACCTATCCCCTGAATACTGCTCACGGTACCCAATTGCTCCTTTGCCATCCTTCATCCCTCCTCCCCTCCTTTAAATCTCCAACGTCCATTGTGTTACTCTGTATGAATAGATGCACCCAGTTTAAGTGAGAACACATGGCTTTGTTATTCTGTTGCTCAGATACATAGGCTAATGGGCCTCTAATTCCATTGTTGCTGAAAGACACATTTCATTATTTTTCGGGCTGAGCAGTACTCCGTGGTATATGTGTTTGCATGTGTGTGTACGTATATGTCTGTGTGTATATAATGTACACACACAAACACACATACACATACATTTTCTTTATCTGCTCATCACTTGTTGGGCACTGAGGTTGATCCCATATCATTGCAGTGTATGAATGTTGCTGCAATATACAGCTGGGTGCATGTGTATTTTTGATGTAGTGACTTCTTATCCTTTGTATAGATACATACCCAGCAGGGAGATAGCCGGATTGAATGATAAATACATTTTTCATTCTTTGAGGAATCTTCACACTACTACTATTTCATAGTACTAATTTCCTTTCCCCCAAACAATGCCTAAGTGGTCCCTTTTCACCACACCTGTGTACCAACATTTAGTGTTTGTGACTTTTAAATGGTGGCCATTCTAATAGGAGTAAGGTGGCATCGCACTGTGGTTTTAGTTCGTGTTCCTCTGATTTGTAATGTTGAACATTTTTTCTTTTATTTGTTGACCTTTTGTGTATCTTCCTTCAAAAAAATGTTTGTTCATGTTTTTGCCCACTTTTTAATGTTTTCTTTCTGGTTATTTGTTTAAATTCTTTGTAGATTCTACCTAATAGTCCTTTTTCAGATGTAAATTTGTGACTATTTTCTCCCATTTTGTAGGTTGTCTGTTTATTTTGTTTATGCCTTCCTTTCGGTTTAATTAAGTCCCATTTACTTACTTTTATTGTGTTTGCCTTTGGGTTGTTAGTCAAACATAAATGCCTTGCCTAGCCCAAACTCCAGAAAGGTTTTTCCTGTTTTATAATATATATAATTTTAAATTGGGTATTATGATGCCTCCAGATTTGTTATTTTGGTTGGAATTGCTTTGGCAATTAGGGTTCTTTTTTGATTCCAGATGAAAATTAGGATTGATTTTTCTAATGCTGTGAAAATGACATTGGCATTTTGTTGATAATTGCATTGACTCTAAATCACTTGGGGCATTATGGACATTTTAACAATATTGTTTTAATCCATGTATATTGGAAGTTGTTTTTTATTTGTGTCATCTATTATTTCTTTCATCAGTGTTTTATATTTAGCTATGTAGAGACTGATTACTTTTTTGGTTAAGTACATTTCCAGTGTTTTATTTGTTTATTTATTTGAAGCTATTATAAATGGTGTTGTTTTATTTGCCATAATTCGCATTTAGATATGCTAATTAATTTGTTTAAATTAATTTTGTACCCTTTCAGTGACTTTACTGAATTAATTTATCAAATTTAGGAGTCTTTTAGGTCTAGATATAAGCTTATATCATTTATAAACAGGGATAGTTTGAATTTCTCTTTTCTCCTGCCTGATTACTCTAGCTGGAACTTCCAGTACTGGTTGAATAGGTTAAATAATAGAAATGGTAAAAGTCGGCATCTTTGTCTCGTTCTGGTTTTTAGGAAGAATGCTTTCAACTTGTCCCTGCTCGGTCTGATGCTGGCTGTGGGTTTGTCCTGTGCAGCTTTCGCTATCTTGAGGTGTGTTCCTTGTGGGCTGAGGGTGTTCTCCATGAAGGGGTGCTGAATTTTATCAAATTCGTTTCTGCATCTACGGAGATTTGGGCCGGTGTTGAAAGGCAAGTAAAGTGAAGATTGAAAATAAAAGAATCTGTGAGATGCAGTGAAATGTTTTGGAAGGTGTTAGAATCATCCATTAAATGGTAAAACTGTGCATGAAAGATATGGGTAACTGTCTTCAAAGAAGTTTGATATTTAGGGGTTTGATTATTTAGGGATAGGAAGAAGTAGTGATAGCTGGAAGGAACCAATAACTTTATGTTTTTGTTTTTGTTTTTGAGATAGAGTCTCACTTTTGTCCCCCTCAGTAGAGTGTCCTGACGTCATTGCTCACAGCAACCTCACTCTTGGGCTCAAGTGATTCTCTTGCCTCAGCCTCCGATGTATCTGGGACTGCAGGCACCTGCCACAATACTCAGCTACATTTAGAGATGAGGTCTCGCTCTGGCTCAGGCTGGTCTCCAACCTGTGAACTCATGCAATTCACTGGCCTCAGCCTCCCAGAGTCCTAGGATTACAGGAATGAGCCACCGTGCCCTAGTCTGTCCAATAACTTTATGTTTTTAAGATATCTTTTAGTCTTTATGCTAATAGTGGGAAAGAATTTAAAAAATTCATAGAAAAACTTGTTCTTAATATTGAGAATGTGGTATTAAAACACTTTATAACTGATATTCTCCTAAATTTTTTTCAGTTCTGTTACTTTGTTATTTATCTTACTACCTTGATGAATTAAGAATTATGAAGATATGCTTATTGATTGAGAATGACTTATAGGTGGGCTTTCTTAGTAATTAGAAGCTTTTCAAGTATGTTTAAAAATGAACAAAAATATCTTTCAAAACGTTGTGAAAACTGCTATTTTGAGAATAACTGACTGCACTCATATCTTTCTATACTTATGGCTATCAATAAGAGTTTAGTTAAAAAAGCCTTATTTTAATGAGAAATCTTGTCTTTGATTTTTATTAAAACTGAGATAATTTTGTGAGCATCAGTAATTTTTTTTTTTCTGGGCCAGAGCCAGGTTTCAACCCACCACCTCTGGTATATGGGGCCAGCATCCTACTCCCTTATGCCACAGGTACTGCCCAAATCCATAGATTTTTAAAAGTTAATTGAGCTATCACTAAGTTATTGTTTAATGTACTATTTCATAAGAATTGACAACCTAACAATGTCAGAAAAGAAGGGCACAGTTCAAGGGTTTCAGAATAGAATATTCCTAGAAATCAACTAGGTCCGACCCTGCATCTGCTTACCCCCTGGACAATCTGCATATGCTTTGTCTTTACATCCAGAAGTTTTTCGTAAATTAAAAATATTTTTTTGACTATAACAGCATGCTATTATAAGCAAATTCCAGATATATAAATATAATGTTGAATAGTTCTGAATGTATTTCAGAAACTACTTGTTTAAAAAAGTATTGAAGAACTCTGAGGGAAAGTTTTGTTAAAAATAGTCTTCTGGCTCAACACCTGTGGCTCAAGTGGCTAAGCCACCAGCTACATACACCTAAGGTGGTGGGTTCGGATTCAGCCCGGGCCCACCAAACAACAATCATGGCTGCAACCAAAAAATAGCCAGGCATTGTGGCAGGTGCCTGTGGTTCCAGCTACCTGGGTGGCTGAGGCAGGAGACTCGCTTGAGCCCAGGAGTTGGAGGTTGCTGTGAGCTGTGATGCCATGACACTCTACCCAGGGGACAGCTTGAGGCTCCATCTCAAAAAAAAAAAAAAAAAAGTCTTCCAATGTGCAACTATAGCATTTAATGGAATATTCATATAGTTTAACGGACTCTTTTTTACTCTTCTACTTCTAATTGACTTACTACAAAGCTATAGTATTATAGTATTAACAAGAATTTCCAAGTTGTTTTTGTATTTCACTTTGGTTTCCAAGAATTGCTGTGGTAAAGGTCATTCATAGCGTACTTCAATCGCATATTTTCTCAAAAATTAGCCCGTATTTTGAAAAACCACATTTTTGCAATATCCAATTATGTTGAAAATTAATATAAAAGTATTATATCCAATAAATATTCTCAAATGTGGTCCCTTGTTAATAAAACTTAGTAGAGCACATACATGTGTTATGTACTCTGGGGGCTGATTTTGATTTGTTTCCTGTTTTTAGCTTATTTTAGGACGGTATATAAAGTATAATATGTGAGGGATCAAGGCAAGTGACATGAGGCACTAACAAATTATTGATTGGTTGTGATATATTTTATTACAGAAGTCATATAATATGAATGTATTTTTCCCTCTGAAACGGGATTTGTTGAATATATGTAAATTAACCTCTTCAAATAATGACTAGTCACTAATCAAATATTTTAAACAAATGCATAGAATAGTGTAAAATGTTAAGTCTAAGAAAACACACCTTCTCCACATCTTACAGGAGAGTAGCCAAACCAGACTATTTATTGTAAGAGATATTCTTAGAATGATGTCTGGGAGAGGATATTCCAGGCACCCCACTCCTGTAATAAGGAATATTTTAGATCACAAACCAAAATTGTAATAGTAGGAGAAATTGTTTTGTTTTTGTATATAATGGGAAAAATGTTAACAGTAATGCTTCTGAGATAAGGAATGAAAACCTGCAACTTATGATGCTTGAATATTGCACAGAGACCTACTTATCACAAGAGACCCTCGGGGTGACAATGACCGGAAATCCAGGATAGTGTTGTAATTTTTTAAAATTGAGTAGAGAATCCTGAGTGGGCATTTTTGGTGGGAAGATCTTGAGGCTGTTTAGCAGCACATAGATTGTTTAAGAAAACATTGAACAAAATTATTATCAGTCAGAAAATGTACATTGAATGTTTGAGCAAAATAAAACTGAGAGATCTCTGTTCTGAATTTAAAATCTGTTTCCCCTAAACCGTATTTTCATGTCTTACTAATACTAATTCTTAGACTAACACATTCCAACAGTAGAGGTGACTAAAAAATTATCTCTAGTTGGTTTAACTATTCAAAGGGATTAAAGTGGGAAAATTCTGACTTGAGCAAACTGACAATATCATCAACTTTCCTACACACCGATCCTCTTTCCCCCCTTTTTTTAATTCCTTTTTCAATAATCCAGACTCACTTAGAGAAATGTCTTCTCTCTTGCATGCTTTGTCCATGCTGATTGGGGTTTTATTTATTACTGTGTTGCCGGTTCCCGCAGCGCTGCCCGGCATGTTATTGGCCCTGGATAGCGAGTGAATGAATATGCAGCTTAAATTCTTCAGGCACCTTCTCCATGATTGACAGGAGATGAGGGTCTTTGAAAATGAAATGATAATACAATGTAAATATAGTGTGTGAGAAGCACTCCTCTATACGGGAGAGGGGATTGTCCCTGTGATTTTATTGAAATAAGTTTGCTGAGCTCGTACTTCTTACGGACTGTGTTGGCATTTAACAAGGCAGTGCCAAATATTGCAGAAATTGCATATTTGCCTTGATTGTCAGGAAGTCCCTTTTGCATTTCCCCAGAAGCAACAAGGTTTGTACATTCTGTTAGGATTGTGTAAGAATTACAGAGGGAATCAGTGCTGTTTTAGATTGAATTTTATGTTTCCTTTTTTTAATACCTGTTATGTAAAGTCAGCCAAGAGGGGTTATGACTGACAGAGAATGTTGATAAAATTTAAGTGTTGGATTAAGATTGTAGAAATCTGTGACAATTTTAGAACCTAAGCTCGCCTAATATGGTACAGCAAGAGACTGTGTGGTTCAATAGTTGACAAATATTTTCACAACTTAACGACATGGAAAGCGTATTCCCTGGTGTAATTTATTTTCTCTTACTATTACTGCATTTCTATCAGGTTTTATCATAAAGCTCAGGAAGAAAAACGTTGTTTCTTAGGTTTTTCACGTCATTAGTGTATCTCCTTAATGCAATCTGCATTTTTTTAATCTAAACTCTCTTCATTTTTCTAGCACTAAACTCGCTTCAGTGCTAAATCAACGTAAAAAATGAACTTGAGTTTAGTTAAAGGTTTATGTGTCTTGGAAGGTATTCCTGCTCCTATATTTCTGCCTGTTTCCATTACATTCAAAATTATCCTATCCCATCACTTTGGATGTGGAGTAGGACTTGACCTTGTTCCAAAATATTGTGACATGATTCTCTGTTGCTATGGAAATTATGAGACTCTTTTAAATGAAGCCATAAAGTGGTTACAAATTCCTTCTCTCCAGCAGGACATGGATTTGAAGGGAAAATATTTTATACATTTTGGAACTAGTGGAATAATTGCCAAGAAATAAATCAAGGGTCCATTATCCTTTAAGATTTTAGTAGTGGTGGCAGCTCTGAAAGGAGGCGGTAGGAGCTAAAGGCTGAGACTGCCTGGGTTATTGACTCACCTGATCCAGTGCACGTGAATGAAAAGGCGGCTTCCAGGCCACACCTCTGAGCTCCCTTCAGTCTGCTCTGCCACGTGAAGAAGCAGCTCCCGGGCTCGGACACAGACTCCATGTGTGGGGGTTGGTTTGGGAATGCCTGGCACCTCCACTCTCTGCGTTTGAGTTAATCACCATTTTCCTTCACCACGATTGCTTGTGACTGCTTTGGGAGGAGAAGACCAGAGAAGAATTAATATACTAAATATATTAATTTACAGACTTAACTTCAGAATGTTCCCCCCAAATTCTGCTCTTTAAAATGATCTAGAATAGTGACTAGTGAGTCGAAGAGAACTCAGCCTAAATCAAAAGATGAAGTAATATAAAGCTGAGTTACAGTAAACACAGAGGAATTATTTTATTTAAAATGATGCTTATATAAAAGTATCTAATGTATCTGACATAGAAAGTACTTAACTGATATTTGCTGAGATGGGGGGCTCTGAAGGATCCTAAAATTTGTATGTCATTTAAAATTCTAATTTTGGAATTGGAAATGCCTAGGCCGTTTAAGAAGGAAACATATTATGCTAGAGATTTCTTTACAAGCCCTCAAGGTAATGTAGCAAAATGATGAAGGTAATTCTCAGAACTATTTTCATCCTATCTTTTAAAGTCTAACAAGGAAAGCTTAAAATAACCAAATCATTCAGGCTTTACTTACTGGATAGCTTTGTGTGTGTTTATATGTGCATTTTAATACAAACACACACACACACACACACACACACATGCTCGCACACTGTGTCTGTAATAGGCTTTAAGCTCAAGACATCTAAGAGGATATCTTGGTAATCTTCTCTGTAATTTTCTATTAAAGGAAGGTAGACAACACAAAGCCAGCTTAGAGTTTTGTTTGATTTACTACCGAGAAAAAAATGTTCCACAGTTCTTAAAAAATTTCATATCACAATTCATGGCACTATTCTACAACATAGAATGCCTCTGTTGCATTTAGCTTAAGTGTGAGATTCTTTTAACTTTTATAAAATTTATTTTCGGAAATGTTTTTCTCAGCTATGCCCGTGTTAAATATATTAACTAATGGACCAAAGTGGTTGTAGTTTAGTGGGGGTTGAACAATCTTAACATTATATATAATTTTATAGTAAAAGTTCTATAAAATATTTAAACCTATTGAAAACAAACTTCAATTTTTCAGAATATTTAACTACTTTAATAAATTAGGGTTATGCTTACTTAGACATAATTTTAGGTATGAATATATTAAATACATTAGAAGTTAATCCACTTTGGAATCAAGAAGTTTAAGGTGGCCCAGTGATATGGGCAACTAATGTTATGACTATAAAATCTTCCCTTGAGTGTGGTATTAAACTCGCTTATAACAAATATAATATGGCAAAGGTGATAGGCCACCAATCCTATGATTATGCTGCAATGTAGATTTAAGATTTTGTCTTGTTAGTACATAGAGCTTCAGGTGATCTTGAAGAAGAAGCAAACAGCCACGTTTTAATCTGCCTAAGAAGATGGTTGTGAGGCAGAAAAAGCTGTGGGGAGACTCTAGTGGTGCCTGAAGGCAGTTTCTAGCCAAGAGTCAGGGAGAAGTCAAGCCAAGACTTTCACTCAGCCACACAGTCAGAACCAAATGATTTCTTCCAAACAACATGAATTATTCCTATCAAGCCTCTAGAACAGGCCTCAGCCTATCTGGCACATTGATTAAAGTAAGTAGGCCCCTAAGCTGGACCTCTGATCCACGCAACCTTGGAGTTAATAAATGTATGTTGCTTTAAGCTACTGAATTGGGGGCAACTTGTTACAAAACAATAGAGTCATAAAAAAATCCAGTATATAAGAACTAGGACTGTGAAGAGATAACCTAAATTTTGCACACATATATATTTGCATTTTAACCAATTAAACTATTCTATAAAGTCTAAATTTCTTTCTTTTGAGGGAATGTTTTCCCTAAGATACATATGAAAAGTTTAAAAATAATCATGTCTTTTAAGAAACATTTTACAATAATAATTGTCCCTGCTTCTTTTTTATTTTCCGGGTTTAGAGAATTTGAGATTACACGAAATAGTTAAATAATTGTATTCAATGCTGTCTCATCTCACCAATGTTTAAAAACAGACCCTATATGGGAAAGGCCAGTCAGCCAGTGTGCACAGAAATAAATTTCTAACTCTAAATTTAATACTCTAAGAAAAAAAATATTAAAAGATGCAAATAGTTCAACATCTTTGCATATTTTACCAAGTCAAATTGTATAGGTACATACACAACTATAATTTTATGAAATTAATTATTCCTTGGAGCAGTGCCTCTAAGATACTGTATTATAACCTCAAATTGTTTTTCTAAATAACACTCTGCCTGTTGGACACTCAGCAGAGCTAAGTATTAAACAAAGATTATGCTGTTCCTTATCCCTTGAGTTGTTGTTATTTACAGGCAGTGCTGAATTTTAAAAAAAGTAAAAATAGATATTTCTGGAAAGAGACTAAAGTATAGCTACCTTGAATTCTGACAAGAAAAGAAGTGTCAGAATAAAAAGTAAACAAGAAATCATGACAAAGACTTGTAGCCCCCCGAGTCCCTGCTTGGGGTTTTCGTGTGTGATTATACCCAACAGCTTTGAATCTCAACTCTGAAAGACCCCTGACAATAACAAGCCCAGAATGGCTTGATCCCAGGAAACTTGGGGAGACTCTGCTTGTAATGAGCAAGGCTATTTGATAAGACTGCAGAAGCTTTTGTTCAAGAAAGCTTTAACCTGGGGTTTTAAAAGTGCCTTCCCCACTCATCTCTACAGCTCCTATTGACACAAGGACTCGGGCCTCAATCTGGAAGGATTGACAGAATCCTCTTAGGTCTTGCTTTCTCAATGAGAAACATTTGAGAAAAATAGTATGAATTAGTATTGGTTTGCTATACTTTAATCCGATACTTTGAAATGCTCCCTGCCTGAAGACGGGAGCTGAAAACCCATACAAAACATTCTATTTAGTTATTTTATAAATTTACCAGAGCAAAATCAATGGAGTAAACAGCATTTTAAGTCTCTCGCCCGCAAAAGAAGTACTTTTGCATACAACGTTCTGTATATATAGAGCTGCTGTCAAAAAAGTCAAGATTCAAAAACATTAAATACAGAAAACAACGTTTGTATTGTTGACTGGCTATTTGCTTGTTATTGTTCGTTAAATACTCGTGCACAGATGAACTGGCGTGGATACAAATGTTTATGGTAATCTTCACAGCTGTGTGTAGGATGTAGCTAATTTTTGGCACACAATTAGAGCATTATGTATTTCTATATCATAGCTCTGTACAATGTAGGAAGTACATTTTTATGAAAGTCTCGCAAAATGCTAATACAATTAGTTTATGAATTTTTGGAATAACATAAATATATATTTTTGCACCCATGCACTCAAGCAAAAATCCCTGTAAAACATATTCAAATGTTTCTTTTTGGAAGGGAAGGTGAATTGTAGTAACAGTGATAAAATGAATAAAAATCCATACAAAACAGACATAGAGAGAAAAATCCACGATGGTCCCTCTGCAGTCATCATCACCAAATGCACCAAATGTGGATTCAGCAGGATACCGCCAGTACATTTTTTTTTTTCCATAGTCATGTTGAAATGCAGTTTTGAACAGCAAATGCATACAATTTGTCTTCAATTGTTAGCATTCTCTGGGTTATTTTATTTTTTTGCTACATGTATAATATGTTTTCTGATTAGTACTTTATAGACTGGATAACTATATTTAAAGTTATAGGCTGTCATTTACATATCTATTTTCTATTGTTGATTGACTTTATCTTTAATGATTCACTTTTTACCAGGGATGTGACATTTTTCAGTTCATAAAATCAGTGGAATTCCAATCATCAATGTTTATTCTAAATGTTAAGAATGTTTTCAATATTCAAAAGCTTTCTCAAGTAAATTATTCAACCCATTTCTTTCTTGAGTAAACTAAATCTAATTTCATGTAGCTGTGATTAAAGACACCTCTTTGGGGTTAGACTTCGTAGTAGAAGTTTACATATCTTATCCCACATAATAAACCACTCCATTATAGGTAGTGTGTCGTGCCTATCTGCACCTCTATGCAATTTAGAGAAAGGTTTCCTTAGACTGTCGTGAACTGTGGATGCTACTGTTGCCTTTGTAGAAGGAAAACAAAAATGCCCCCTCCTCTAATAGACACAGCCAGAAGCCAGAATACCAGGGCTGGCAAGCTAAGCGGGACTTGGCTCCCACTCCTCCTTTAACTCAGGGCCTGGGTTAAGGATGGAAAAATGAAAGTTCGTAGAGTTAAATGTCTCAAACCAGGGTTCTGTGAAGATGACTAAATTAGAAACTACCTAAATGTCAGACAATAGATGATTTTGTAAAAGCAAGTATATAACCCATGCACACATATAATATAATGAAAAAGCATAACTGATATTTCAATCTGGATTTATTGACAGAAGTGAATGTTAATGATATTTTTTAAGAGACCAAAAGAGGCTAAATGTACTACAGTATGTAGACTAGGATTTAATTGGATTTTTAAACGAGAGAGAGATCTAGACCATTATATACAATATTTTAACAAAAATTATCATCTCTGGGTAGTAAATTTTCAGCAACTATTCCATTTTTCTTATTGTTTTTAAATTAGTTCAAAGTTACCTATATTCACCCTGTAGTAAATGTCGAATTTTTATATATCCTATTAAATATATTTTCCCCAAATCTGGATATAGTGTCTTGCTTTTAAGAAATAAAATCAGTTGGCTCAGTACCTGTGTCTTAAGCGGCTAAGGTGCCAGCCATATACAGATGAGCTGGCGGGTTTGAATCCAGCCTGGGCCCGCCAAACAACAATGATGGCTATAACCAAAAAATAGCTGGGTGTGGTGGCGGGTGCCTATATCGCTTGAGCCCAGGAGTTGGAGGTTGCTGTGAGCTGTGATGTCACAGCACTCTACCCAGGGCAATAGCTTGAGGCTCTATGTCAAAAAAAAAATAAAAAAAGAAAGAAAGAAAATCAGCTATTGTGAGCAATGACTTCAATTAATAATAATCTAATTCCTCATAGGGGATGAAGGAATGGTAATTTTTTCTGTGTTCTAGTACATTTTTGATGTATCATCAAAGATGTAATTGAATATCACCAGGAATGAGGGTTGGTCATTAATAAAAAACTGCACTCAATAATTCCTATTGTTGCTGGAACTATCTTAGAATGCTAGCTGTTCAATTTAACCAAAATTATCAATGTATGGAAAGCTTATTCATATAACATATACATAATATTTCAGCGAAACAGAAAAATGTCTTCTCAAATGAAATAGTCACAACTTTGTTTACATATTTATTGCTAAAGCCATCTTCATAAAAACACCAAATTTTAAAACTAAAAACAATAATTTGTACACTGCATACTGTGTCTACCTATCACTATTCCTCATCAAGCTCCCATCCATCTTCCATGTTTTAGAAAAGCAAATAATTCAGTTTGTTTTTCAGTTGTACATAAAATAAGAACAACTACATTCCGCCTGAGGTTTTTCTTTCACCGGTAATTATGATTGATTTACCTTTACCCATTCTCATGCTTGAAATTTGTGACCCCTTTGGCTGACCTCAGATTATTTTCATGCTCTTAAAAAACTTTTTCTTCTCCTCTAGAACACTCAACCTGAAAGATAAGAAAAAATGTGCATTAAATGAGATGTTACTGTTTATGAATGTGCATGTACAAATGTGACATTTCTAGAGCCATTGTGTGTGTTTTCTTAAGTTGAATGAAATAATAACACAATAATCTACCTCGTCCATGAGGAAACCTGTGCACCGAGGGATTTGTCTGCAATATTCTTCACCTTGTCATTTTCAACCAACCTGGGGATATTTGCTCTGTCATAACCACTATTATAATATCTGCTGACCCTCCTTTTGTTTCCAGACCCTTCCTTCTCCGATATTCAGATGAATTTGTAGGCAAAATTCAATATGGATTTGAATAAACACTAGGCAAGATAGTTTCCTTAAGAAATGTGTCTCTGATTTATTTAACAAAATAAGTATGTTTCCACCAGTTCACATGTCCGTCTACAAAACTTTATTCTGGAGGCATCTCATATATTACAATGTTTAAGAAATACGTGACGACATTTTTTATGGCATGTTTCTCCATGACACCCTTGTATGCTTGTGTTTATAAAAACCTGAATAGTCTGCTGTTGCCTCCTACAGCACAGGTGACGTTTCTTCATGCAGAAAAGATGCGGAGAGCTTTATAAAAGAGGGCAGATTTAATGAGAGATAGAGAGAGAAACGATGAAAGGATCTTATGAGATTATTCTGACTTGTCACGGATGTTGTTGTCAAAAGTAATCGAGCAAACTTGTTAGTACTGATGAAGTAAAACAGTAAAAATAGCCACACTAACCCGAACAGAGAATCACCAGACAGGCTGACAGGACACAGCACAATAAAGCAGCCAGCAGGGATGATCAGTGGGACAGCAATTTGTCTTTTGGGCTGTAGCACCTGCTACTAATTGGTGCAAAGCGCTCACCAGTCGCTGTGTGGTTTAGCGCGCTCAGCGCTCTCCTCCGTGTGCTCCCAGAAGCAGGATAGCTAATTGCTGCTGCTTCAGTGCCAGTGAATCAACGTGCTGAGCTAATAGCAACAGATAGAGGGCAGACAGATTCCTGCTAGCAGCTTAGAGTTAGTTGCTTGTGATAACTAAGGCAGTTGGCATACATCTCAGAACGTGGAGAAGGATGGCATGCCTTCTGGGTGATTATGTGGAGGCGTTTCGCTGTGCCGTGTGCTCTTATTTATTTTTTAATTTCTAGTAATATTTTCTTGATGATATGAGAGTGGATTTTCATGCCTCCCAGAAAGAGGAAGTGTAACCTGTGAGCGAATCATCTGGGAACTAGATTATGAGCCTTGGTTGATTTGAAAGGGATGTACAGGAGGCAGCCCTGGCAGGAAAACTTGCTGCATAATCTTGCATGGACTAAAGATGAAACTTTAAACCACAAGTAAGTTGTTTTCCCCTTCCCTCCTCTGATGTTTTCAAATGGAAGACGATAGTGAACTACGGAGAAAGTTCAGACCTTGTTTCAGTACAATGCACCTCTGTCACGCTCCTACTTTCTGTCGCGCCGCTTCAAAGAATAGCAAAGATATGCAAGGGATTATTTGCTGGAAGAAGGAGCACAACTGTTTGTGCTTTTACTCTTCCTGATTACTGCATGATGTTTCAATTTTGTTGGGATGTAAATATATTATTTACAAAGGCACATGCTTTTGGAGAATAATTCCATTTGGTTTGTCATTTAAAAAATTAATCCTCTGCCACTTTCTCTGTTTCCCTCACCTAACAAAATATAGAAAAAAGTCTGAAGAATGGACATGTTCTGTTCTGGTTTTGTGTGTGCAGATATTGCTATTTTGTTTTCTGAGTGGTCTTTGCTTGGAGTATAGCTGTTACAGTCAGCAGATAAGTTAGGGCAGCTATCTCTGCCTCACAGTGAAAAACACTGTCGAACATGAAAGAAACAAATATTTTGTTAAAGAAGCACCTTTTAAGCCCTGAATGCCTGTGATTTGTACACCACGTATGCAGATCTTTCATGCATGCTCCTTTGAGCTTGTTTTTTACTACAAACTGGCGCTTCTATTAGTTTATTTAGTTTGCTTAAGTTGTGTTTTGAGTTTGGTTATAATAGTGTATTCTCATGTTTTCACCAGAGATATTTTAGTGCGTGAGAATATCTATTCCATTTCGAAAGCATCTGGGAGCATTAACCATTTAGAATTTGAATCTAGGTCGACTTAATCCTTACAACACAGCTTTCCCATGTTGTGTTATAGTCTTTACTTTAAAAACATGCTTTGGTACCTACAGGGCAGGTGGGCTCGGAGTAACAAGTTTTAGGTTTAGTTGGCTGATATTTTTGTGTGTCTCTTGTTCACACAGATGGTCATCGATTTGCTGGGGTTGTATAACAGGTACCCAGCAAGCCCTTGTTAACCAGAGTATAATAGGATGGCCTGCTGTAAGGTTAACGCCAAGTCATACTCATTAGTCTTCACAAAAGAGCCGATTGTCAAACCTAGTAACCAAATACTTAAGTTATTGTGTTGCTTAACATTAGAGAAACAAATACTTTTTTGTAAAAGAGTCATATTTTAAGCATCGAATGCTTCCTGTGGCTTGTACAGCCCGTCTGGAGCTTCTTTACCCGTGCTTATTTGAACTTTTCACTGAAAACTGGCTCTACCGTTAGTTTCCTTAGTTTGCTGAAGTTGTGGCTGAGTGCGAGCGAGTGCATTTATCCGGACAGGTGTGTCTTCAAGTTTCAGCAACTTGATCTCCTTGGCTGTGGACTCATTCTCCCACAAAATGAAAGTGAGATTTAATGGGTGCCCCATTCCACTGACTACCTCCTAACCTCTCAGCTGTTGCCGTGATGTTCTGAGCAGGGAATGTGAATCTCTATAACTTTGGCACAAAATTACCCCTACATATAATTTTTAAGGGACCTGAACAGATCGGAGTTAGTGGCACCTCTCTGCTGGTGGCTTCAATTGGAAAATTATGGGGGGAGGGTGAATATTACCTATAAAGATGTTTAAATAAAACTTTTAATTTTCTAGGACAGTTTTAAAAATCATATTTCCATTAATATTATTTGATGAGATCAATGACTTTCTGAACTATATAATTTTATAAACTAATTATGATTTTAAGAACAAATTCTCAGAATTAAAGTTAAATGTCTATTATAACTGTTTTTTTCTTTTAATTTTATCACCTTTACATTTTACATATTACACATTGTACCTTTTTATCATCCAACTTTAACAGCAGGCAGGCAGACATAAACTTTTTATTTTCCCGTAGTGCAAAAATTGCCCTGTATTTCAATGAATAGCCTAAGTTTAAAATTAAGCATAAAATGTGATTATTATTTCTTTTTAGCAAAAGAAATTATTATTGTTCTTTGATCTCAGATTGTATGTTGAGTAATTAATGATTCCTTTCTGCTATCACTTGATCATTAAGGCTTTACTTGCAGATAAATAATGAGACTTTACCATAACAGTAAAAAGTAAAACAAAAAAATAAAGTAATACCATAACTGTGGCCATTTTAGGAGGGCAGATGAGTGTATTCCCTTTCGCTGTAAATTTGCAGGTAAAATTTCAGTAGGTAGGAAATTTTTTTCTTACTTGAAGGGTGTGAGATAATAGTTTCTCATAAGCCAGCTGTTAGCTCTACTTTTTTCTAGAACAGAAGGCCCCTGTATACATTTACATTTTATTGTAGCACTAACACTGGAAGAAATAAATGGTTTTAAATTTCACTCAGGATCTCAATCCATGGGTTAATTAAAATTGGCAGAAGTAATAATATAAATAAAGAAACCACATGGTTTCCTCATGGAATAAACATGTTTACTGCCTGAAACTTTAATTTTACTGGGGACTCTGTAAAAGGTAGGTTTTGGTTGTAGTTATTTAGGGTGTATTTTCTTATTTTTTGTGTTTTTAAAAAAGTTGTTCTTAGTGTTGGCGTCACTGGGGCTCTAGGCCCGTTTTGTCATTCCGTGGTTCTATCTCTATGTCTTTCCCATGCAGGGTCATGCTGGGCAATTATATTATTGAAAGCAATTTTTACTTGGCAGTGATGACTTCTGAAAACTATTTTTGTCACTTTCAACTGCAACTTTGGATTTATAAATGTTTCCTTTTGTAATGGGACTCTTCTTGGTTATCAATATAATCTGACAGAATTTGAATTCAGAACCAACAATGACCTCTGGGGCCTCCTATGTCAATTTTATGCTCAAGTATCACTTAGTTGCATGTAGAGATACTGGAAAGAGCTATGGGAATTTGTTAGTGCTGGCGCAGTCAATTTCAAATGAGAAAATAGCTACTGTAATTTATGACAATATTATGTTCTCTAGCTAGAGTCTGTGTACAAATTTCAAAGTTTCGACTCCCAGAAATTGAATTGATATGTAACATGTATTTAATTGAATACTGAGGCAACTTAGATTGAAATAGAGACAAGACAAAGAATATATATATATATATAAATATATATGAAAATATATATATTCTTAATTTTTATAAGAATATTTATGTGTGTGTGTATATAAAAACTCCGTATGCAACCATTACTTCCTTGCATATATGGATGGGGGTGGGGAGGTTATTTTGAATGTGACAATGACTAGGTTGGGCTTGAAGCAGAATTACTACTTGCGCTGTATAAGCCAAAATTCCAGACATGGAGGAATATGAAGACAAATGCAACTTGGTCTGCATCTGAATATAAGCCACACATTAATGAGAAAGAGGGACACATATGTACATGCATGAAAAACTTTGTATTTAATATAAGGAGCATAGAAACCTCAGATTCTAGTCTAAGAATAACTGTTATGTTCCTTGGAAACCTCAGCACATGTTTAAACAACTTTATCTTAGGGTCCACGTTTTTAAAATACAACATATCGAAGTTTTATTAAGAATCAACCCGGAACAGCACCTGTGGCTCAAAGGAGTAGGGCACCAGCTCCATAGGCCAGAGGTGGCAGGTTCAAACACAGCCCTGGCAAAAAAAAAAAAAAAAAAAAACTACAAAAGAATCAGCCAGGAAAACAAGAAACCTGTTAAATTGCTAAATAGTCTAAAATATATTTTTTTTTTATCAATTACTCCTTAAGATGATTGTGTATATGTATTTACAATAAGGGCAACAAAATAATTTCCACACTGAAGGGAAAAGTTTCTATCTGAGCACTGTCGTGGACAAATTTCCTTTTATCTCCCAAGTTTAAAGTTGCACTCAACCTTAAATATCAGCTCATGGCTATTGAGGCTATAAATGCAAAGGCAAAGCAGTTATTATTTCAAGAAACTAAAGGAAATAAAGCATTTCTTGCCCTCAGGCTGGTAAATGGAAAAATTCAAAGCCTGTTTATTTTGCTGCTTGATGGATGAGCAGTTGACGGGAGGTGTAACTCTGTATATGGCATTTAGAGTGTAAGCATTCTCAGGCCATGGCAGATGTGTAGTTCCTATCACTTTGAAAAGTCCTTCATTCTAATGCCCAGTGAAAGGGTGGGTTTCAGATAGAATTAAGCCCTGTTTCCTGAGCAGGGCGGACAGCGGTGAGGGCCATGAAGTGCATCATTCAAGCGGGAGCCCAGCTAATGAATGCTCTTCCTGTTGTTTTTCATGGAGGTGTCAGAATGAGCCTTTTCTGATTCTGCATCACTGAATCCTTATGGAAATGCAAATTGTTCATCCAAGGACAGTGACTTTCCTTTTTGCTTTATCATTTAAGGGACCGATTTCTTCAACTTTGCAGCACGCCACTAGAATCTAGAGAAGGGTCGTTAAAACTGAATAAGAGGCTGCCATTTCTATAGAACCTTTCAGAGAAGTCCCAGAGAGATGCTCTGAGAGATACACAGACAGAGATGGAGGGATAGGGACACAAAGAAAAAGAGAGACTCACAGAGACAAAGATAATGAAAGTGAGAGACAGTGAACGACGAGCAAAAAGAGAAAGAAGACAGAGAGGAAAACGGACATGTGTAGTGATGAAAGAAGAGAAAGAGGTAAAGGGGGAGAAAGGTTCAGAGAGAGAAGGAGAGAGAGAAACAAGGACAAAGTCAGAAAGAGAAATAGAGTAGCAGAAAAACAGTAAGCAAAGCAAAACAAACAAATAAAAACAAAAAAAAACAACAGAGAGGTAGGGGAAAGGGAAAGACAGAATCTGAGAGGCAGAGCCTGAGCTAGACATATACACAAGTTAGATGATACATAGACAGATGGATTGATTGATTGATGGGAGTTTGGTAGTTTGAAATGTAACAAGAGGAGAGTTTGTGAACCAGAGACGGATGCTGAGAAAGCCAGAGCAAGAAGGTGTGAGGCAGGTCTTCCAGTTTTAGTAACCGATGCTATACCAGAGTGAAAGCAAAGGAAAGAATAGCAAGCTAGGTGGGACTGAGCTTTAATTTTGTTATACTCTCTTTTTAGCAATGAGCAAGGTAATTAACCTCTAGGAGGCCTAGTTTCTGTCTGAAGGTGATAGAAAGGTATAATTTACATTAACAGTGCAGCCAGGACCTGGACCCAAGGAATGTCTCAGTAAATGGGGATTGATATTTACTATCATCATAATTATCATCATATGCAGAATTCTTGAAAGAGAAGGCATTGGAATCAGGACTCTAATAGGATTCTGGTCTCATCTCTTCTTCTGCATAGAATTAAGCAATATCGACAAGCTGTAGTCACTACACCTGTGGAACTCAAGTATTGCTTTCTACCGCATACTCTGGCTTTGATAATTAAATGAAAGAGCATATTTCATTTGGGATTTTGCACAATGTATTTTTAGTAATTCCACTAACTAGCTCAATGTCCAGAATTTAGTAATTCATTAAATATCTACTCAATAAATATTTAATGAGAGAATACATATTTGCTCTGAATATTAGTTTCCATGGAGTAAGGGAAGCTAAACTGATGTTCTGGTGTTTTAATATGAAACATGGCAATAAAATAATCAATTTCCTCCTGTCTGCTTTTCAGAGAACAGTGGTATTGATTTGCAGAATTGCTAGAACAGATGTCTCCCTGCTGTCCATCCTAACTTTCTTAAAGCCAATTGAAGTAATAATTGAACATTGGTCTATCCTGGCCTGGTATTGACTTGCTCATTTTTATTTAGTTACTTAATGCAAAAACTGTTTGTGTAAGACAAGTGGCAAGAATTTTGAAAGCTGAGTGCATGTTTGTAATAGGAAGAGTAAAGATGGACTAAACAAGGGAAAGGAAAGAAGACAATTAAACTAGAAAAAAGCATGAAACTGAGAATAGAGGAGGACTCCTAAAAAATGAGTTCAACATGTACTTACTTTCCAAAAGGAAATGGGAGAAAATATCACCAATAACAAGGTGCATCATTTGTAAATGAAAAGATGCAATAGAAGAGAACTAAAACTATTATTAGTTAGAGGGAAGATTAAGAAAATAAGGCAGGCTTGGCATCTGTAACTCAAGCAGCTAAGGGTGCCAGTCACATACTCCAGAGCTAGTGGGTTCAAATCCAGCCCAGGCCTGCCAAACAACAATGACAACAACTAAAAAATAGCTGGGCATTGTGGTGGATGCCTGGGGTCCCAGGTACTTGGGAGGCTGAGGCAAGAGAATCACTTAAGCCCAGGACCCAGGGTGACAGCTTGAGGCACTGTCTCAAAAAAAAAAAGAAAGAAAGAAAGAAAAGAAAAAGAAAGAAAGAAAGAAAAGAAGGCATTTTGCTAGGAAATTATCAACATAATCCCAAGTTAAATAACAGGTTTTCTTTTAATTTGAACTTAAAAACATTCTTAAAATTTTAAATCCTGAGCTCTCTTGTTACTTAATAGGTGATTCCTTATGCATAACCATATTTAAAAGAAAGCAGGCTAACATTGCATGCAAGAGTTTGGTTTAAACGCTTATTTTCTAGTTTCTTTGATGCGTTGTTGAATTTCTTTAAAATGATTGAAGAAAAGAATATTGAGTGTTTAATGTGTGCCAGGGGCTATGACAATGTGCTTTTAAATATGTCATCCATTTAACATCCTCAAGGTAGGTGATATAGAACAGATTTATCCTCCCCAATTAATTTTATTTCTGAAAATCTCTGCACAAATCCCTTCATTTACGAGGTGTTAACAGTCTGTTAAACAACTGTACTTTCCATCTGATACGATGAGCATGAAATAAAATGCTCTGTTTTGGAACATTGCCTATAGTTACATTAGTGTGCCTGGATGTTATAGGACATGACAACAAAAACTTCAGGCGTCTGTGTAAGGTATATTGAGAAATGTTCACTCAGGATATACTAGGTTCAGGAGAGGATAAATTCTATGAATTCTTACTTTGTCTTCATAAATCAGAGTTCAGAATAGAATTAAATTCAGCAGAGGTTTAGATACTAAGGCTTCACTTTACTATTGTCTCAAAAACTTTAAAATTCTAAATTCAACAGAAGATATTGTGTCATTGAGAAAGTGCTAACGCAAAGAACTTCTTTGTGTGTTTATGAAACATGATGCATGTTTAGTAAACAGTTGCCATTTAGATGTAGACTACGCTTCCCCTTAACCTTTCCACGCGTGTATGTCAAACTACTTCCTTAGAGTTCATGTTTATTTTAATCTACACAATAAGTGGGTGGGTTACATCAAATTGTGAGTAAAATGAAAAAGAAACTAGTTCTTGCTCTTGAGTCAGGTTCCCATATACAAGTTTGTTCAACTCCTTTTTTGAAGGTTTTTATTCTTTTATTAGTTTATATATTTCTAAATAATATGCTTATGATGTTATCTCTTAGCATGATCCAGAATGTTATTCACTTCCTGTTATACACTTAACATTGGTTCCTTTGTGTCTTCACCATCCTTTTTATCCCATCCTCATTTCCAAGAATAGTAATATATCAGAAATTCTGCTTACTTTAATATATCACAATATATACATATATAATTATTTTCTAATTTTTGTTTTTCCATCATTAATACATGCCTTTTTTGCTTGCTTTTCTGAATAACTATCTTCTTTTACATATATAGCTCTTCAAAAATCATGACAGTCATTAGATTTTTTCAATCTTCAGAAACATTGGCTGGTTTTTTCCAGATGACAGCCTTCTTTTTGATCACTTTAAGACATACACTTATACTGCCTCATTGTTTCTGAGTAGGGGTGTAAGATTAGCTTCCTGCTGGTACCCCAAAGCTCCCAGGGAAGAGGGAAAGTAGAGAGGTGACTGCAGGGTGGAAGTGGAAGCTCAGCTAATTACCTGAGCTCCCTGACACCGGGGTGGGGCTAAAGTGGAGTGCCACCTAGCCTAGACTTGCAGCATGGTTTCAGTCCCACTAATGATAGGTGGAGATGGAGACTCAGCTCCATTGAGCCCTGTTGACATTGGGTGGTGGTGGCGGCAAGGAGGTGGGGAGCGACACCTATGCTGACAATCTTGACCCCAGACTGCCTCCTGAATTCTGTTTGGTGCTGGATTGGTGTGTAGACTTATGCAGATTGCCTGGTGGAGGAACTTGCTGTAGGTGGACAACTTAGAGTACCACCTCTTTGTTTCTAGTAGTAAATAGAAGATAAGGACCCCACTCTGCCAGCCCTCAAACTAGCTAACACTTGTTCATTGTTTAGGGTTCTCCAGAGATATGGTCTGATGGGGGGAGGGAGGGAGAGAGTTAATATGGAATTGGCTCAAGCAATTATGGAGGATGAACAATCCCTAGATCTGCGGTAGGTAACTGGATATCCAGGAAAGTTGATGGGATAGTCCCTGTCCAAGTTCAAGTTCAAAGGTCAGAAAAGACCCATGTACTAACTAGAAGACAGGTAAAGAGAGCAAATTCTTCATTACTCAATCTATTTATTCTGTTCAGGCCTTTTTTATTTCATGAATTCAAATGTTAATCTATCAGAAACATCTACACAAACATACCCAGAATAATGTTTAATCAAATATCTGGGTACCCTATGGTGCAGTCAAACTATCCCAAAACTAACCATCATAACTACCTTATCGGGGAATCCAGTGGCGGCTACCTATATTCCTAGAGGCAAGATTAGTGGTGATTGAAAATCAACTTTCTGCTTATTCTTGTTGAAACCACTGGAATAAAGATAGGGTCCAGTTTTTTTCTGTGGCTAGAATAGGTGAGTGTTGCCAGAGTGTGTGTCTGTTGTGAGTAGCTCACTTCTACTCCAGTCCTTTGGGGAAGGTGAAGAGAGGAGACTTTTCTCGGAGCTTTTGAGTCTGAACCTGTTGGTTGTTTCATGCCGGAACCCTTTATAAGACATATGGGACACAATGAAGAAACGCAGAAGGCTCACTGCCATGGTGTGACCTAAGTTTTTAAGTCCCTTCTTTTTAATTGTTTTGGTCTTCCTATGCTTACTGTGTTGTATATAGGGTCGTGTTAGTTGTTAACAAGAGATGCATGGAGAAACAGGTCCATATGGTTTTGGTGGACTCAGCACTGTCCCTGACGTACATCATAAAAGTGTAGCTCTACCGGCTCTGTGGAAATAGATGACAGGCATGAGCAGGAGCAAGGAAATAGGGGCCAAAGCAATAATCTCGGCAAGAGAAATGGTGGCTGAGCCTAAGGTGTTAGCAGCATGGGTGCTCAGAAGTGTTTTTTTTTGTCTTGGATATACTTTAAAGATAGGATCACGTAATGTATTTATGTCTTGAATGTGGGGAATGAAAGAAAGAAAGAAAATTGAGATGACTCCTAGACTTTTGGAATTGTACCTGAGATGGGGGTTATGTTTAGAAAGGCCAATCAAGATTTGAATTTGAACATGTTATGTTTGAAATGACTGTAATGCACACAAATTAGATAACTGCAAGTTTGAAGCTCAGAGGAGAGGTTGGACTGGATTTAAATTTTAAGAAAAGAAGAGGTCTGTGGATTGAGCTCTGGGGCCTTGAATGCTAAAGGAAGGATTGACTGTTTCAAATAAGGTTGATGGTTCCAGGAAGATGGGAACTAAGAAATAAATATTAGTTTCAACAATTAGAAAGCTTTAGCAGCTATGATAAACAGTTTAGGTGTGCTGCATGGAGTTTGAAAGCTAATTGGCCTAGTAGTAGTTTGCTTGTGGTTATTTTTATTCTTTCTGTTTGTAAGTCTTAATTTCCTTAAAGAGACTGAAGACAATTATTCATGCCGCTCCATCTGCATTAAAGTATTTATTAGTTAGAGAATATTGGCAATGGAAACAGATAATTACCTCACATTTTTTTTGTTTTTATTTCAGATTAATATCAAGGTACATCTTTACTTTTTATTCATATAACTGTCTTCAGAAAGTTTTTATGTCAACAGGAGTTGGGGGCCTGGTTCTTCAACACAAGATTTCCCAGTTGTTTCTGAGGGCTTGTCATTCCAGACCATTTTCTAGGGGATACGGGAAAATAAGAACTTTGCAAAGGAGGTTTTATGGTTTAACATTGGAATGGACACAGCACATGGAACTTTTCACATTTTTTGGCTGAGATTCAGTCACATGGCCACTTTTAACTATGAGAGAGGTCAATATACGTAGATTAGCTGTGCACCCAGACAGACAAAGGAAATGGATTTTTATTAACAGACAAGTGTCTTTGTTACTAGTGACAAGTCACTGAAAAACTCACTGGAAGTCTGAGTATTAGCAAGGCTTGTCCCCACATGAACATTATTGTGAAGTACCCAAGCAAAGACTTGATCTTATATTCCATAATGCAAAGTCTGTGGGTTCTGTGACAATTTTTTCAGAAAATCCTCTGATTTCCTAAATGTGGGGCAGGAGAAGCCTTGCTCCGAATTTGAGGAAGGAGCCTTGTAATTTGGCTAATACCTTTATTTAATGTTTCCTCCTGATACTGCTTCATTTTCTTGTTTTTTCATGGTATTCCTATTTGCTAAGCTCCTTATAATGTTCTGAAGAGTCAATTTTCTAATATAGCTTATCAATACTCCCCTCACTTTTTCCATTTTCAATGTAATTTTCTTTGTTCTGCTAAATAATTTACTGATCTTCCACTCACTCTCAACTTTAATAAACTTATTGAAATTACATATTTGGTTACACCACCTCATTGTCTTTGTGTTTTAATAATTTAAAAAAAATTCTTAGACTGGGCTAGGTATATGGAGGACAGCCAATAAGTACTTTTGGTCAGTCTAAAATCTGAAACTCCCAAATGTGCATTTCAAAATTAAGTTAAGAAAATGTGTTTTGTGGAATGATTGGCTTGTAATTAGTTTCATTTAAGCATGGGATTTAAAAATCAAAATTTTGTTAACTATATTCTTCATAGGATATTGGAAATAAGCTAATTCCTCTTTTTAAAAGGTAATTTGGAATTGCTTCTTTGGAAAAACTTGGTTTTGAATACTAAGTATATTAATTCCTTATTAGTAAATTATATTGGTAGGTACCAAGTCACCTAAAGCTTCTATCTTTCGGTCAATGCACCCCCCTCAATGCACACATGCACACACACCAGGTCAGGCTTACCATCAAATGCATCTCTGCTGAAACACAATTTATTATTGAGAATGGATGTTGAGGGCATAGCAGGAGTAAAGAATAAGCTGTTACACAACTCACCAGGAAATTCTCTCTCCTGCAGCTTCTCAGCAAGGCACAGGGTGGAAATTTAACAAGGGACAAAATAGAAACAAGATTTTTGGATGAAGTATAGCATTCACACACAGAGTATTTCGTAAGGTTTTTTTGTTTGCTTTTGTTTTTGCCTTTGGTCATATCAAAGAGACTCTTGCAAATGTCCTAAAATATCTTGTTTGTCATTTCACTTTTAACTTATGAATGTTTTTAAAGCTACCCCACTATGTTACAAGTGCTAAGATAAATCACCGAGAATTCCAGAGACAGGCAGTGTTGTCCCTTATCCTGTGTACTTAGTATTATCCTGATGGGGGACAGGAATATCTTCCATGGGAGTCTCATATAGGAAATAGTTTGTAAGGTAACTTGATTCTATAAAAAATTAGATTCATATGTTTGAATTTAATTTCAAATTCAAAGACCCATTTAGGGAATTATTAATGCAAATTCACTGTTCTGTTGCAATCTGGTTCACCTTTTCTACTTTTCTGAAATGCCTTATAACAATGTCATCGATTACTTCCTCTTTGTTAAATTCAATGGAAGATTTCACAACTAGTTTTACTTTGACCTATTTTCATGATTTGAAATAGCTGAATATGCCCTAACGTTAGAATCTATCTTAACTCATAATTTTCCTACTAAAGTTTCACGTTTTATTTTTTATAAATCTTGTTGGTTAAAGCACATATCAGGTTCATTTTCATGCTAATGTTCTCAGATATGATTTCTTTTGTTCTCTTCCATTCTTCTACATTACTTCTGATTTATTTCACCTATTGTTAAATTTTTATTTAATTTGTATCTGCAAAGAGCAACTAAAATTATAATATCTCTAAGCTTTGTTCCAGAGCTCAAACCAGCATAACCACCTGCATCTTGGAACTTCCATTTGGATATCTCATGGGTGTTTCAAATTCTCTAAGTTTGAAACTAGTCTCATGATCCTTTTCCCACTCTTGTTTCCTAACCTCTCCTTCTTTTCCTTTGTATTATTTCACTGACCAATGACAACCAACATGGTTGTCAAGTTCATGTATTGAACTGAATATTACATTTTACATGGTTTCAAGTTCAAAAGCTCTGTGTCGGTCTTGGTTCTTTCCCCTTCTCTTCTGTTAATTCCATCTTCTTAAGTGCTTTAGAATGATTCTTTCCTTAAGACTCCCTCCCGTTCTTTCCTTAAGGTCCTCATCATTTCTCATCTGACTCTAAACTCTCCCCTTTCCCTTTCCCCACTTCCTGTGGCCCTATTTCCCCTCTCCTGCTTCTGTTTTTCTCTACAAAACTACCAGCCTCATCATGTCACTGCCTTGACATGGTCAAGGTCTTCTGTTTATTTGGGCTCTCCCTTAGATACTTTCTGCTATTCCCATACTTAATTCATTATTATTCAAAATAAAAAATAAATGAATCCATTACTCTAAGTAACTGAAACTTAGATATGTGATCTGGCTTGCTCAAAAAGGAACCTGGGATATGTCTCTTCATTGGCTTTCTTAGTTAGTTAAATCTGTTCTCATAATCCTTATGTTGGCTGTCACCAACATTGAGCTCAGATCACTGAACCACCCACTATAAGAAAAAATAAGACAGTTCATGCCCTGATGATAAGACCAAATTCACTAGTGTGGGTCTGCTTGGCTCTAATTTTCCTGAATTTCTTCAACTGTCCAGAGAAGTGCAGGTGAACACATCCTGCCTCATTCTGTCCTATGCTACCCTCTGGCTTTCTGAAGGAATGTCACTTCGAGATAATACAGACATAGTATAACTTGGCTTGTAAAAGACAATATTTGAATGTAAGTTAACATTTTTAGGACCTTTTATGTTAAAACCAATTATTTAATATCTTGACACATAATATTGTCTGTCACATAACGATATGTAAACCCTTCGATATATTTTCTAAAAAGTCAAATTCAAAGGTGAAAATTGTATACTTTTTAAGAAAAGGAATGTAGCATAGATTATATCTACTTATCTATATAATCATCGCAAGACCTACATTAAAAAGCATGTTATGGGTTTAGTCATGTGTGGTCATTCAGATTCCTGTGGAATGGATTTTTCCCCTTTTCATCTTTATGTAGAATATTGATGAAATCTTTTAAACTGTGGTCTAAGTCATCAACTTTTAATGTGTATTTTTCATCCATTCTTTAAGATTTTGTCATTCTTAAAGAATAATTAGTTTAAGGAAACAATTTCTTGCATGATGTGATTCACTTGTAGAGTAAGACTAAGTATTACATTTTACATCTAAACTAGCATTCCATCTGAAGGTGAGATATTCAAAGGTAGATAATTGAAGGGCCCTAATTTGGGGGATAATCTTGTCTCCACAAGCAAAATCCAGAACAAACAGCTCCAAAAATGAGACATAACAATATAAACATCTTTGCACAAACTTGAAAGGAATTAGCAAAGAAAATTGCAATTTATAAAAATTATAAAAGCATAATTGTGGTAACAATATGAGGACTTGCCGTACATTATTTGATTTAATTCTCATTATTATCACATACTAAAAATTATTATTTTAGTATGAGACACAATCTGACGGAAAGCAAACCCAATCATATACTGAAGAATAAATTATCAATATAAAAACCTGGTTTGTCATTTCCTTATATTAACATAGATTTAAACATCTATAACATTATATTCCCAAAGCATACACTTCATTTGAAATTCTGCCATAATTAAAACTTATATTTTTTATAACAATATTCCCAACAGCACTGACCTATATGATGCCAACAATTGTTTATTAAATGAATATATCAGATTTTTTTAAGACAGCAGATTCTTGTGAATAATCTATATCTTTGATTTCTATAAACAAAGCATTATTATAGACATTTTTGAAATATGATTTGCCTGAATTATCTGAAAACATTATAGAGAATATTTTGTGCCTATATTTTTTTTCTATTTTTTTTTTTTGAAGAGTTTTATGTATGGGAAGATACTTTTGCAGGAACTTTTATTTGAATTGGTGGCTTGGAGTGATGTAATAAAATAAAATGCCTGATCTTGGTAATTATACATACCATATATGATTTATTCTGAAGTTACATTAGAGAGTTTAACGTGGACTCCTCAGATTATATGATTCTGGTAAAACATCTCCCAGCATTGATACCCTGATGAGAACATCATAGTCATGTTCTGACCTACTTCCCACAATGAAAACCACAGAATGATAACTGATGGTGATAATCACAAATCAATCAAAACATTTATATGACTATACCTGGTAAAATTAAGAATATATTATAAGTTTGTCTTATATTATATATATGATACATATATTCAATGTTTGTTGAGTAGTAGTATGTAAAGTCCATAAAAACCCACTTTAGTCTATAGCTCTAAGAGCTCAAGAATTAAAAAAAACTTTAACAATATATCTTCTTACAACATAGATTTAAATATGACTTGTTTTTATTACATCAAAGTTTTATATGATACAATTTTGGTATGTATGGTCAATAGTTCTTAATGTTAAAAACATATTTTTTGACTTTCATAGATCCAATATTATTTATATGAATGCATATTTAAGCAGCTCTATATAAACCAGTGAGAACATTTAAATGTTTAGTGTTGTGATGTTTGTAAGGTTATTGAATTTATGTGAACACCTAAAGTAAAATAAAATTTTTATTTCAGTGTTTCTTATAAAAGGGTCATTAATATGACTAACAGTGATTTTTTAAAAAAAATGTATATACCTTGTTCCTAAGCATTGCTTCGATGAGTCTAATCCTTTTTTACCTACAAAAAATATGGAGAGTACATCTGGGTAAGAAAAATCAATGTTTTTTCCCCCCTATACTCATATAAACCTATAGCAAATTCACCTAAGCCTACATTAGACCTGGCAGGTGAAAATTCTCAAGGCAAGAGCTAGATTTGTATTTATACTTTATTAATTATTGTTTTTTCAGCATGAGAATAATAAATATGAATAATATGGTTCTTTAGGGGATTAGATAAATCATATTTATTGTAATCAATTTATGATATATATCAACATTTTGATTTTATGTTATTATTATATCAATATTTTGAAGAGAAAACATAAGTAAAGATTGGCAAGAATAAATTTCTTATTTGATTGATTTTTATGGAATTGTGTATAAAGTAATACCTACCAACAGTACAAGTCAGGGTTTCAATTATACTTACAGCTTTGTAGGTTTCACCCTTATACCATTGTTTTCTGTTTATGCATAATAATGTAATTATGTACATAGTTCTACTCAGTAGTTAGTTCCTTATGTTTCCAATGAACTTTTTGAGATTCTGGCTTCACATTATACTCATTTCTCATTTTAAGGAAGGTATACACTGAAGTGAGATGAGTGATTAGGAAGTCAATATATGACTCGTATATTGATCAGTTATTACAATAATAATGCCAAGTAACAAATGATCTCTTAATTTCAGTGGCATAAAATGATAGGCAATTTTTGCCCATGCATTGGATAGCCAAATTGGCATCTCTGTTGACTTGCCTGGGCTCACTCACATCTGAGTGTCGGCTGTCTATTGCCTGATCCCCAGTGGCCTCACCTGAGAATATGGGGGACTTGGGGCTGTGCTTCACTTGTCTCATGTTGATGAAAAGGTGCAAAATGTAGTCAAGTCCAAGCACCTGGGTGTTTTTCAAGCTTTTCCTCTTTTAAAGCAAGTCATATGACACAAGCCAGCGTGAAGGTAGAGGGTTATGAAGTAAAGTGTCAAAGAGAGGACACAGGGGAAAGGGAAGATGAGGGGGCATTCAGCCATTTGCTTTCATATTAAAAAATAGAGCTCCAGCTTTCCCAAAATATTCTTACTAATGGAAAATTAGAAAATTGTTTCAGAGACCTATATGAGAATATAGTAAAGAAGCCGGGGATTCCAATGGCGGTTTATACCTGAAGTGAAGTGGATAGTATGAATGGGTCATTGCAAAAATTTCAGAATACACAAAAATCAACAAACATAAAATCCATGCGGATGGAGGAAAATGAGGTCCGCCCAGGAACACCAATCAGCCCAGCAACTTGAAACTCCCATGGAGAAATCAGAAAGGAGAATGGCCAACTGTCTTTCTTGGAAGTGAAATAATGGACCATATCATAGTCTGTCTCAAAACTTTTGTAGTGGATAAGTTTCCACTTATTTGGAAACTTTCTTCATAAAACGAAAGTCCCCAATTACTGTCTAGAAATAGAGTCAGGATCTTGTTCTGAAGGAAAGCTGATACACTCTGTATGATGACTAGATAGTAGATTAGGAATTAGGGACAAAGTAGCATGCTAGTGGGCACCAGGAATCAGAGAATGTGAAGTGAGTGTGGATTATCAGAGCCACTCAGTGTGTTAATGCCGTGACATCTACTAAATTTGGGGAAAAACTAAGTTCCTCATGAGTTGTGACCTCTACACAAATGTCTGAAATAGAATGAGAAATTCCAGGAAGATGAGGAAGCTTAGAATACCAATTACTATTATTTTTTTAACTGGTGGTGATTTACATATAAAATAATGATGAGTCACGTAGGATCTTTTCCTTACCCCTTTTTAATTAAAAATGAAATGAGGGTGGTGGGGGACACAGAAGATTATAGATTTACAGAATAAAGGATTTACAGGGAATATAGGATTCTTTCAGGGATTTCTCTCCATGCTGTTTTCAGTTCAGCTATTTCCAGCTCCCTAATTATAGGTGAAAAATGTCCATTATCTCCAATCTAAATGTAGTTGAAGAAATAAATGAAGATTGAAAGTCAATCAGAGGATATCTTTAAAACCAAAAAAAAGGAAAAAAAATGTCCATGCAGAGACAGATGAAGGTAAATCTGAGATCCGAGGGCAGAATTTGAAATCCGTCCAAGGAACCACGTGCTTCTCCTTTGCCTTACCATCCTGAGTTTACAAGGTCCCGGTATACAGGGCCTTGAAAAACAGTCATTTATATTTATGTTGATACTCAAGCTGATTACACAGAGAAAGTGTGAGACTCTGCCTTGAACATTGAAGAATGTTAGAAAATCAGTGCTCCCTGAGAAACCTTCAGACCAAAAGGTGTCATAGGACACACAGCACAGGTATTTAAGGACTGTCCCTGTCATTGTTTCTCAAATAGACTCAAGAAGAGTATAGGCATGACTCAATTAGAGGGCTAGAAAATTAAGCTTAGGAAAGGAGGGTGGGTTATGAGACAATCCGAAGCACATTAATTCTGAGGTCTCCAGCTAGGCTGAAGGTAGAACAATGAGGAAGGAAAGGCTGAGGCAAGCTCCAGTGAATCAGAAAGAATAAATTGAGCAGTAAATTGAGCAGTGATGTTTTTTTGACTACCTGAAGTTATAGAACGAGAAGTTATTTTCCCAGGAAAATAACTGGGAGAGAATGACATTTTTATGCAATGGAAACGACTTCATTCCTTCATTCTGCCTTCGCCTCTTTATGTGTGTGTGTACGTTGGTGTGCACGTGTGTGTGTGTTTGTTTTGTCTCTGTGTCGTTATCTGACCTGATCCGGGGTTTGTATTGATTAGTGGACCTTTGTGTGCTATTCTGAAAATGCAGGGATACTTCCTGTCTCCGTGCTGTTTTCAGATGTGACGGCTGGGAAGCCATTAGGGGTTACAGCATGAGATAGGATTG
Organism: Otolemur garnettii; assembly: GCF_000181295.1. Lineage (NCBI taxonomy): Eukaryota > Metazoa > Chordata > Mammalia > Primates > Galagidae > Otolemur > Otolemur garnettii. The sequence goes on from NW_003852403.1 coordinate 29,131,694, forward strand.
GAGAGCGAGGTAAAGACTGGGGAAAAATATCTCATATAAAAATTAATTAATTCAGCTATATTTAGCTGTACTTATTCAAGACCACAACCAATATGTCACAGGAACATAAACAAACCAAAAAGCTATAACAAAAAATCTATAGCTTTTTTCCCGCATTCATTTTCAACTTCTGTTAGGAGCACGACAGTTTTCCTGGGAAGACATGCCTTTGCATCATTAATTCTTCTTTTGGATGTTGTCATGATGGTGGATACCATCGGTGTGCATCCATAGGTAATAGTCTCTTAATCATTTCTTGACAGGGTAGGGAATTCTCTTAGTTTTTGCTTATCTGGAAAAGATTTTATTTTTTCCTCATTTTTAAAGGACAGCTTTGCTCATTATAGGATTCCTAGCCAACAGTTGTTTTTTTTTTTTTTTTTTTTAATTTTGGGAAGAGGTTTATTTGCTTATTTGTTTTTAGCACTTAAAATATAGCATTCCATTATCTCCCGGGCTGTTGAGTTGCTGCTCAGAAGTCTACTGTTAAGTCTGATGAAAATCTCCTGATGTTTGTCTTGGTACTTTGCTCTTACTGTTTTTATTCTTTTATTTTTTTTAAGATGTAAACTGAGTTCATTGATTTAAGATATTTTTTATTTTCTTTCTTTTTTTTATTAAATCATAAACACATAGATCATGTATATAATAAGGCATTTATGGGGTACAGTGTGCTGATTTCATATAGAATTAGGAACGCTTACATCAACTGGTTAATATAAACCTCATCTCGTTTACTTAATTATTGTGTTAAGACATGTAGAATTCTTTCTTTGGTTTTGGCTTTTGCTAGTTTGACTCTACAATGCATCTAAGAGAACTTTTTTGAGATGAACCTATGAGGAGATATTGAAGCTTACTTACTGTATCTGGGTGTCCATATCTCTCCCAAATTGTCAGCTATGTCATTAAATAAGTTTTCTGTAATTTTTCCATCTCTTCTTCTTTTGAAACTTCTAAATGTGAATATTTCTTTACTTCATGGCGTCCCATACATCTCATAGCCTTTCTTCATTCATTTTTATTCTTTTTTCTTTCATTTCCCCCTCTCTCTTTCTCTCTGACTAGGTTATTTTAAAAGATTTATATTCAACTTCAAATATTCTTTCTTCTGACTATTGTTGAAGTTCTCTAATGCATTTTAATTTCACTCATTGAACTTTTCAAAGTTCATAGAATCTGTCCCAAAGATTTCTATTTGGTTTCTTTATGTGATAATTATCTCTTTGTTGAATTTCTCATACAGATGATGAATTATTTGCTTGATTTTGTTAAATTGTTTCTCTTTCTTCACTTGAACCTTGCTGAGTTTCCTTAAGTACATTACTCTGAATTCTTTTTCAAACATTTTCTTTTCTTTGGGGCTACTATTGGGGAATTGATGTGTTCCTTTGAAGGTATCATTTTCCTTTCATTTGCGTGTTTCCTACATACTTGAGTTGGTATCTGCACAACTGGTATAATAGCTGCTGTTTCCAATTTTATTGAGTATACTTGTAGGGAAAGACTACAAAGATATATACACATATGTCCTATACTGTCAGTTTGGTGAGGTGTTCTGGCCTTGGTTCTGGACGGGCACAGTACTGCAGTCTACATATGATTTCTTCAACATAATGAACATTAGCATTGGGTTTGAGAACCCATCCGTTTGAGAGCAAAGACACTGGGATGGACAGTTTTCAAATACATGGCAGTGTTGCTACTGGAAGGGAAAGGGAATACTAGTGGCAAAGGGCAATGTGGGCCAATTTTCCAGGCCCTGGCAGATATGTACAAGCATCCCCTGCTCTCTACTAAAGGGATGGAGCTGCTGGTGACTGTGATGAACCTTAGGTGGGCCAGTCCTCAGCATCATCTTATCAGAATATAGTATGTTCTGTGCTTGGGTGTGAGACTCAAACTGATTCCCCTTTTTGATTGTCTGAGTATACAAGAGATTAGAAATATTTGACCTGAAGGGAGAAAATGAGAGATATGAAATGTTCTCTCTATTAAAGTTACTACTTAGTAACCAGTTGTAAATCAGAGTAGATTTGCTGGTTTAGTAGTGCTTTTCGTTTTACTTTATTTTACATATATTAATAAAGCAGTGCCCTTCGTCAGATGATAAAAAACAATGAGGTCCATTGGGAGTTTATATTTCTGAGTATTTAACACCACTTGTATAGGAATGTTTAGCATAATATTAAATGTATAAGAACTGAGGCTCATAGAGTTTCAAAAAGTGAAAGACATTGATGGTAAGTGATGGAGTGGGGATTAGTATTTAAGTTTTCTTACCGCAGAGTTCACACTTGTTCACAGAATCATTACTGGGTAATGCATTCATGTGTATCTTCAGAATTTACCTTTCTGCTGTGTTACCACTTGTATTGAGTATCAATAGTTCTCTTCACAGTGGGTGACCACATAATTTGTCCTGTACACAAAACTTTGCAATGTTGGTCTAGATATGTCCCATAACTTGGTAATTAAAGATTGCATTGTTTTTTTTTTTTTTTAAGTCTCTGAGACTTACAAATCTATTTGAATTATTTGATAATGTGTTTTGCCTGCACTAAGACAAATATAAATTACTCCAAGTAGCCTAGTATGTCTTTGTAAGGTTTCATCTTTCTAAATGCAAATACACAGCACTAGCTGTGGAGGAAATTGAAATAAAGGAACCTTTTATTTGAAAATGCTTTTTTCATATGGGCAATGTTCTTTCAAAGTGCCATGCCATTTCCCTTCCAGAAGAAAGATGTGTTTAGATGAAGCAGATTGTACAGGTGTTTAGTGAGCTACCATATTTAAATCCAGGGGGAAGTATGAAGATTTAGAAAATTATATTTATATCTGAGAGATGAAACAGAAAAATAAAGTTTTTTGAAAAAAAGTGATAACTTTTGTTCAAAATTACTTTCCTTGTGGTCTCAACAGTTTATAGTGCATTAACTGGGAAAAATGGTTTGTACGTTTGCTCCATAAGAATTATTTAATTTCAATAATTAACTTTTCATTAGTTTGGTAAAACACAGCATCAATTTAACAATCACAGTTCAGGAGAAAATAAACTCACATTAAAAGTAAATGTACTTTGATAATAAATATATCATTATCTCACAGCCCCTAAAGTATAAAATAGGGGGCATTCAATTGAAAAATGTAAAAGGAGCTGATCAGTTTCCTTTTATAGTTAACCATCTACATAAGTGTGTTAATTTTTGTGGGAGATGTACATGTCATGTAAAATATGTTTTACATACCTTGTCTGGCCTAGATCCCAAATATATTATGGGGTACATTATGGATGCCCTATATTTAGAAAGAGTCCGAGGTAGAAGTGATGAAGTAGAACTTGAAGTGACTGACTTTTCCTTCTTGCGACCATCATTATCCATAACTGCAGACCCTGCAAGTCTTTTTCTTCTACAATGCTATACTTGAAACGTTATGGCAATGCTGTTTTCCTGCAGAACTTCCCCTTTTCTGGAGCATTTAGCTTCCTCTGCTCTAGCTTTCACTTTTGGTGCCATCAAGCATCTCTATCTTTCCGTGCGACTGTGATTGATCACCTACCAAATCACTCCAAAATGGTATGTTCACATTTGTGAAAAGATCATTTGTATTCCAGATTGTCTTTATTTTGCAATTGCATCATCCTATTTCCAAGAATGGCTTGATGGTATGAGAACACCTAACCTTTGTCAGATTGTTATAATTAGACAAAGAGATCTCACATAGTTTTATTGGTGAAGAGTATAGTGTATCCATGTTTATGAGTGGTATTTCTGGTTTCATATCTCCTTTGAAGAGGAGATTTTACAGAAGATATTTTACTTACTGCCAGCTGATGTTAATATCTGACCATGTCACAAAGATTTCTATGTTTACATTAAAACTCAGGTTAATAATTTTCCATTGCATATAAGCTATCAACCTGATAACGCATATTTTTCATAAGTGTGACCTCTTTGGTAAGACTTTCCTACCGGCTGTGCTCAAAAGTGATCACATATTTCTTTCCTAGAACTAATTTGTGGCGATGAGAATTATTATTAGCACTACTTTGGGGATATGTTGCAATTTCATTATTGAAATCAAGCAAGAAAACAGTAAAGGGCTACATGGTTTAGAATTTACCACTGCTGTGTATGAGAACAAGTGGGAATATTTCTCATATACTTGGCGTGTGCCATTAATCACGATTCTTAGCACTAATGTAAACCAATACTGGCCAATTTAGAAAGGAACTTATCTGGAGGATATTGGCCCACAGAACTGATGTGAAATCTGGACAATGAGTTTAGGATGGGAAAGTGCTGCAGGAAAGCCTCAGGGATCTAAGTAGCAAACACAAGTGGGCAATGCTGACACCGACGGGATGAATGAGATCTGTTCAGTGTTCTCTGTATTGTCACTGAATTCACGCTTCAAATCGCTAGGAATGAGATTAGGATCCACTCCCATTCTGTTTATTCTCTGCTGTGTGCATCTTTTGGCTTGGTGAAGGCAGGCCTCTTGATTTATGTACCCACCAGAGTCTCACAGAGTGGGAGAAAGTCAGAGTGCTGCTAACAATAGAACATAAACACACGCATTGTGCACACCCCCGTGCATACATAGCTGTTACGCATAGCTGCAATCTGTTTACACACGCACCTGTGCGCACACTTGTTAACTAAATATGCTATGACTGAACCATGGTCCTCCTGTCTGCCACCACCAGGTTGTAAAGCACCTGGTTTTATCCTCAATGTAGAATTCCTCTTCACAGTCTAGGTAGGCTCCTTATGTCATTGTAGTGAATTTCCACTCATAAACATCGTTGTCCTTCCTAAGAGTCTGGCCGTGGTAAGGTGCAATGAGGCCTCCTTTACTTTTATGATCCTGCTACTTAAATGGATAAGACAATTCTCCATCTTTCCTGCATTAGAGACTGTAAGGTGTGAGTAAAGGAGAAAGCCCTTTACATACCCGCAACATCTATGTGCCTTAAAACCAATAGCTGTGCTGGTGGCAAGAGAAAGGTGAAACCACATCTACCTCTGGGAGAGTCACCAGGCAGCCGTCCTTCCCTGTTCCTGTGCCTTTTCACTCTGGTGTCTCAACTTGGAGTGAGTGAAAGCTTCCTGTCCTTGAATCTCATTATAAATGGAAACAATTGTAACCCTTTATATTGTTTGCAATCATCAAGGGCTTTTACATTTATTTCAATATTTAATAAGAGATCATCACTCTGACCAGTCAAGAGTAGAAAAATATTAAAGAAAATTTCTTTTGAAATTATGTCTGATGAAACCTGACATAATTAATATGCCTGAATAAATCCTACTTTGAAGGAGAACTTGGAATTAGTTCATAATCATTTATCACCATATATTGTTTCAAAATTATAGAGTCAAAACAGCAACCAGAAACAAATGTATAAACGAAAGGAAACTTGACTTTGCAATATTTTTAAAGTATGCAAGAAAATAAACTGTTCACATACATTGAGGTTTTACCATATTTCATAGCGTTTCTATGTAACAGAAGAGCAATGTTTAACAATACCTTACTCAGCGGGATAAGGTGGCTCATGCCTGTAATTCTGGCACTCGGGAAGGCAGAGGTGGGTGGATTGCTTGGGCTCAGGGGAGTTCAAGACCAGCCTGAGCAAGAGGGAAACTCTCTCTCTACTACAAATAGAAAATCTAGCTGGGTGTAGTGGCACAGGCCTGTATTTCCAGCTAATTGGGAGGCTGAGGCAGAGGATTGTCCCAGCCCAGGAGTTTGATCATTGCTATGAGCTATGATGCCCCAGCCCTCTACCCCAGGGCAACTGAGTGAGGCTCTGTCTCAAAAACGACAACAGCAAATACTTATTTAGAGAAATAATAGCTACTAAGCCTCCATGAAACTATTAACAAGTTTTGTGAATGATACTCAATGAAAGCCCCATATCTTCAGGATAGTTAGTAAACATAATATTCAGAGAGAATGTACAGAAGACCTGTCTCTCAACACTAGAAATTTGTGCTGTTGAAAACAAGGGAATTTATCAATAAATCATAGTGAGATTGAGTTTCCTCAATAAATCACACTCAGCTTAGATGTCTATGTTGAGCTTTCCCATTTCAATCAGTGCAAATACATGGCATTTGTGTTAGCAAGATTTACATGTGTGTTACATGGCATCAGAAAAGTGATACCAAATTTGGTAAAAGGAGTTTCTTCCTTGCAAGTGGTGATTTTGAAGGTCCGAATGACTCCTTCTAGGTTTCACAATGCCTTGGGTAGTATCTTCTGATTCTGTCTGTGCATGTATAAATTAACAACTCCTTTCAAGTATTTTCTTATTTTGCTAGCTCAACTCTCCTGATCTCCTGAACTGGCTTCTTATTTCCAGCAGGATTGATTGCAATAAGAAAAGATCTAAAACCCCATGCTACTAGCTGACATACTTTGGAAAACTCATTAAGAGGCCCTCATTTCCAACTTTGCTGTAAATTACCAATACTTTTTTTTTTTTGGCAAAAGAAATGTTTTAATTTTCTTATTTTTTTTTCTTTTCAATTATTCTTCAAAGACATGCAAAAGAGAGTTTCCAAAGTTCTTTCAAAGTAGATACTCTGGATGAAAGTCAGTGTTCAAATGAATAATACTAAATGAAACAAAAAGAATTTTGAAACCATAAAAGAAGAATGTATGTACTTAAATTGGATGGATGCTTAAATTGAAGGCATTCAAGGCTTATATGAGTCCATATTACTTTTCATTTGATTCCACCACCCCTTGGGATTGTCTGCTTTAATATGAAGACACCTCCCCATAGCCTTAAAATTCTACTCTAATCTAAGGATGGAGAGCTTCTTCTAAGCCAGTGGTTCTCAACCTTCCTAATGCCACAGTCCTTTAACACAGTTCCTATAGGTCACGACCCACAGGTCGAGAACCACTGTTCTAAGCAATATTGATTCTTCCAGTCTTTGCTTGAGGGCTCTGCTTCATCTTTTATAATAAACATCAGCAAGACATCTCTTTCCTTCCCCTAAACTTTCAACTCTCTCCCAACCTAGGAACTGTTTCATCTGCAGGGAGCTTCTGTAGCTGTGACAAATAACACCTGCCAAGTAGCCACTATCCAATAATTGGGGCATGTCCATGGTAGTATTGGGGCATGTCGGTGGTAGTATTGGGGCGTGTCAGTGGTAGTGTTGGGGCATGTTAGTGGTAGTGTTGGGGTCTGTTGGTGGTAGTGTTTGGGTGTGTCAGTGGTGGTGTTAGGGTATGTCGGTGGTAGTATTGGGGTGTGTTAGTAGTAGTGTTAGGGTGAACCAGAGGGTGTTATATAAAGGTCTACAATAATTCCACGACGTGGGCAACTCATAGGTTCTAATTTTGAAATAATTGCATACAAATACCCATCTTATACCCTCTTCCCAGGGCAAGCAACCTTGAGTCATCCTTCTTGGTATGTCAGAACAAGTCCGACACAACACGTGGACTAGAAATTAATAGTTTAATGAAGTTTGAGAAAAAAGATTGAGAGGAGGGTTTATAGCATATGCTACAAAGCATAAACTTATTTTTTTTTTAAAGGAAAAGCTTTCCTTTTAAAATACTTTTCTTGTCTACACACCATGTTTTTCTTCCTACAGACGTCCATTTGCGTCCACATTTCTCTCTCAAGCTGCCTCCACCCTCTTTCTGTTGCTAAACTGGAACTACCCCCTGCTTCTCACCATGTCCTGCGGTGGACTCACCTACCTCTGTCTTCAAGAGATATATGAAACTATCAACAAAATCCAACAAACCAAGCGTAACACAGAATAAAACCAAGACTTTTTCTTCACAGAAAATTCCTTTTGTAGGACTATTTGGATTATTTATTTATTTGCATCCCTTCCGCCCTGGCACTGAAAACTGTAGCTTTCTGTGATGTATCTTCTCATGAACCACCTCTCCTCGCAGCCACTTTCCCCCACATTAACTCTATCATGCATGTTTACCACCATGAAGATGCAAACCATTGCCCTAATCGTTAATTAATTAGAGGGCAAGCTGACATTAAGGCCTGCAGAGATGAGCTCCTGTGAATATTTAAAAATAATAATATTATGGCTGCAATTATATCTAGCAGTAAGTAAATAGACTGTACTTCTACCAGATAACTTAATTTTATTAACCAGTTGGATAAATCATTCCCTCGAATTAAAATGTCAGTGGATCATATCATGTGATCCAGCCCTCTCACCACTAAGCCTTGATACAAAGGGAAGGAAATCAGAGTAGCAGACACAGACCTGCGCTCCGTGCTTACTGTAACACAACTCTCGATGGCTAAGATGGGAAATTGACCTAAGTGTCCCTCAACAGATGAATAAATAAAGAAAACATGGTATATATACCATGGTATATATACAATGGAATACAGATAGGTCGTTTCAAAAGTGGAATTCTGTCATTTATAGCAACATTTGTAGAAACTAAAAAACATTGATCTCATAGACGTATAAGGCAGAGCAGAGGTTACTAGAGGCTAGAAATGGGAGGGAGAAGGAAGGGATAGAATGATATTTTTTAAAAGACATAAAATTACAGCTAGACAGGAGGAACCAGTTCTGGTGCTTTATAGTCTTGTAGAGAGATACTGATTCACAGTAATACATAGTTTCACACAGTGTAGCTGGAAGAGAGAATATTGAAAGTTCCCAACACATAAATGAAAAAGTTTGTATGTGACAGATATACTGATTACTCTGATCTGATCAGTGTACATGGTATGTATCCAGACATCACTATATACCCCATAAATACGTACAATTAGTATTTGTCAGTTTAAAAAAATACTAAAAATAGTGAGTGGACCTGATAATTTCATTATGTTTAGGTCTTATAGACTGAATATCACTAAACCATCAGCCTATGATCTTGTTATGATAAATATGCAAAAACTATAGTAGCTCAAATTATTTCTAGGATTATTCTTCAACTTATGAATTTGAGGCATTTATTATCAAGTTTTGTTAAAGCATTTATCTCCTTTGAATTAAAAATTATTATTATTAAATAATGTATTTTTTTAGTATACAGTAACAATATATTTACATTACTCATATAATTAGATTATACTTTTATCCTGTTCATGGCAATCAGAGTTTAATAATACCTTGACATAACGTAGTCTAATTGCCAGAGAGGGCAAATTACAAAGATAATTCTCGTGTTTAAGTCATCCTCAAAGGAAAAGAAAGCACTTTTTTCCTTCATTATTAAATAGATTATCCTCAGAGCAGGAGGATATTTAATAAGAAATAAAGCTAATCTGAAAAAGGGAGTAAATGTCAAGTTCCGAAAGTGGTAAGCCCCTAATAATGGCCTACCTAAGATTTCAAGAGACGTGGTTTCTAATATTTATTCATTCATTAAAACTGTGCTAAGTTTTGACATTTAGGTTTTGCCTACTAGTGGAATTTAAATAAAAATAATGGTCTCTGAAGCTTAGTAGGTAACATTGTCTGGAATAACAAACTATCTGTAAATGTAAGTTTGCAGAGAGTTTGCTAAACATATGTTTTATTTAACATCCATTTGTATGTGTTCATATGAATATGCCTCTGTGTATGTCAGCTTCGGTGTGTGTACGCTTGTGTGTATATCTGTTCTTCGAAAAAGTTTGTGACACGTGTTTCTCTGTTGTTTTTAGATTCAAAGTATTATAAATGTGCACAATTTCATTTATTGTAGATTTGAAGCTTTCAGTTTATACTGACTGATTACTGTTTTACTTCCCTTAATGATTACGGCAGTAATTTATTTGTCAGACTGTGAAGTCTGCCAGTTCATCAAGACCTGTCTTTGATGAAGTGTTAAGGGGCAGGTGTCAGGCAACCGACGGCCAGAGGTAAGAATTGAGCCTTAGTTATGAAGCTGCGTTTGTGAGATATCAGGTCATCCTGATTGAATGATGCTGCTAGATTTTTGTTCCTTACATTATGTTGGCAGCATTACATGATATTCTCTTACTATTTTTTAAAACGAGAAAAATAAAAACAGCCAGAAAAATGTCAATAACGAACTCTGAAAAATAGTGTTTCTAGTCAGAAGTGAGTAGTGTAAGTTACTGACCTATTGATAATGATTTAACATTTTTATAGAAGAATCTAGAATTGCTAGAAGCAATGTATCTCAATGTGACAACCTGACGCAATTATCCTTGTTACCTCCAGAGCACTCATAATTAAAAGATTTGACTAGATCTCTGATTCCCAATATGATATCAAAAGGGATTGGTGGCAGAGACAGCACATGAAGATGGGAGTGATTAATGATAAAATCTGGTTAGGCACAGTAGGTGAGTCTCAAAAGTTTAGCTGTATCTCATTTGCAAAATAGAAAAATGAAGATCTTTCTTTTAGAATGTTGGATAGTCCGCATGTGCTAATGAGCATAAGTCTAATTTATTAAGAAAAGTTTTACAGAATAATTAGGAGAATTAAGCATTTGTATTTTATTTGTAATCTATAGTTTCTTTCGATCTTGTCTCTCCCTCTAAGACAGTACTTGGTATTTCCAAGGTACAATTGTATTAGATTGTAGTTATAAGTCAGATTATATCTGAGTGTAGTTATAAGACAAAGGATGTTTTAAATTATTTATTTCAGGGAATGTCTTTACTTATTGAAAAATATGTTTGCACACGGACATTACAAATAGGAAAACATGCTTGAGATTATGCATTTAATGGCTCTTCCCAAATAAACTTGTTCAAGCTTTGTAATATAGCTGAAAAGAAAACTGATTAAAATAAACTAGTTAAATTTCTGTAATATTCTATAGTTATAAAATATGCCATTTCATTTCTTCCAGGTTCTTAAATTTCTATTATTCTCTTGTATTCCTCAATAGCTTATAACGCAGAGAAGAGGAAAACGCATTGTCTGAGTAGACTCAAGGGTGGCTTTTCTTTGAGATGTTTTACATTTAACAGCTGATATTTGTGGCGTGTTTTGAATTATACATGCAATTCCGTCAAACACTTAGTATGTAGACTGCAAATCATCTCTTTTCTGCAGCGTGTTGCAATACAGATAATTTTTAAGCATGACTTTGCCTGAATTTACATTTAACGATACTCGTCACTTAAATTTATAATGAAATTATGATACTGACCGTTGTTCACATGTGAGTAAATTAAAGGTACATTGTGAAGGCCTTTAGGCTGGAATTGTGAATTTAAATTCAACCTCAACCTGTCTTCTGTTCACTAAGTCTAAATGTCAGTATAACTAATATTTATAATTATTCCTAATTTGTATTTATAAGAATAAATGTCTGTTTTCCTAGGGTGTTTCCACATTGGCAATTGCGTTAAGCTTTAATCCCTTTTTAGCTTTTGGAATGAGCGTTAGCACACTATGTATAACATTTTTTATAATATCTGAACCATTTCAAGCCAATTGAATTTAGTTCAAAACAAAGCCCTATAATTTCATCACTCTATTTGACTGGCTTAAAGCATTAGGTTTTAGAGTGATGTGTCTTATGATAATAACTTTGAAATGATAGTTTGAGAAAATAACTTTTATTATCCAACGTCTGACTTAAAGGTATTTGATTACATCCTGAAACATAAAATAAGAAAGTAACTTTTATTATCCAATGTCTAACTTAAAGGTATTAGATTACACCCTGAAACATAACGTAAGAAGAGTTAAATATACTTTTCTCCAGATTGGTCACTCGAGAACACGGTTTCTGTAAAGTCTCTAACGGATTCGGCAAGGCTAACCCAATCTAAAGCAGTGGTTTCTCTTCCTCTCTTCTCTTTGCCCACATTTCTCGTAGCAGAAACTTCAAATAGCATTAACGGTCGTGGGGGAGCTTAAAGCAATATTTTGACAGAAGTAGGCAGAGCTATGATGGTTAAATCACTCCTGGGCACCTGAAATCAAAGTACCCATGAGGGCTGTGGTGTGGGTATCAGAAGTGTCCAAATCGACCAAAGCAGAGGGCAAGGGGATGAGAATGACATTTTCTTTTCTCTTTGTTTTCACCCATCGTGTATAGTTTCTTTTTTTTTTTAATTAATTTTTTATGGTTTGGGATTCCTTGAGGGTACAAAGAATTAGCTTATGTTGATTGTGTTTGTTAGGTAAAGTCCCTCTTATAATTGTGTCCCATTCACATCAAGAACAGAATGTAATTTGAAAAGATTCCCAAGTAGATTCCAATAGGGGTACATGGGTATCTTCATTTCAATCCTAAATAGGTTCTCAAAATCCAACTGGCTATCTTAAAAAAATCAAAAATTATCATTAAAGTCTTGCAGGGCATTCATTCAAAGTAAAGGTTGAACACTCAAATTTCAGAAATGACAAAACGAGGACAGCTCTGAGGACCTAGAGAAGAGGAAAGAAGGAGCATATGTCTCTGGTAACTCCTATTTAGATAAATTGACTCCACTTAAATTTCCTCCTTGTGATAAATTACTGTTTGGGTAACTTATTTTCTAAGTAAAGAATAAGACCAGGGGAGGGGAGGCAAAGCAACTTGATGGACGGAAGTACCAGTACTGCAGATATCAGAGGGGATTTAAAACATTGGAATACCCTGAGCCAAAGTGGAGGCATTGTAAGTTCAGCAGATATAAATAGATGTCCACACAGTTCAGACATCATTGAACTAAAAAGAAGACTCTAACATAGCCAACCTTTTTTTTTCCCCTCTGCCACACATCGAAAGAATAAGTGTTGTCTCAGAATGCGGGTTAAATACACACACACTGTGAAAAGATAATTAGCAAGAGAAAGATCTGTGTATACTTTTTATGATATGCAACATCACAGATAAGTAAAAAAAGAAAACAAATCCTCCCAAAGTCAGCACGTAGCCCCAGGTTGGACACCCCTGCTCTAACACAACCTGAGGGTATTTTCTGGTAAGGGGGAGTCTGTGTTAGCTATTGTTAGCCTTCAGATTTTACCAATGGTATTTAATATCATTCAGGAGGAGGTAAATGAGAGTAAAACTTCAATATTTAGTAACACGTGCTAATGAGATTTGATTTTATTCTAAAAACAAGTGAACTATTTATATACTTGACCATTTGTAACGTTACTAGCAAAATCAAGAATAAGAACAGAGTGAATGACAAATATAATATCACATGATATCAAGGTCATAATTTGAAACTGTTAACAGACTCAGTTACCCATTAAGAAGGGATTCTGTACTGTAAATACAGACAAGTATGTTCCAGTCAAGTTGTCTATGCCCGAGAGCCCCTCCTTCGAATGGAACTGTCTTCAATGATGGAAATGTTCGTATTGTCTGATATGACAGCTGCTAGCCATGGTGACTATTGAGCTCTTCAGATGTGTCTAGCGTAACTGAAAAATGAACATGTAATTTTACTTAATTTGAACTAGTTTAATTACATAGCTACACATGCACATAGACTACGATATTGGATGGCAGAGTCTTCCAGTATTTATTTTCACCTGAAGATGGAACCAAAAGTAGATATCTATACAGACAAAAAGGTATTTGCTAAGGAGTTCAAGAAATATATTTCCAGAATCAAAAAAGGATTGTATTCACCAGTGCTCTGAGTTGCAAAGAATATATTTCACACTAACAGGTTTATGTAGGAAAAATATATGATTGAAGGATACAGACACCATCCATAGTGTTTCTGCCAAAGTTTCCAGAAACTTTGTCAAAACTGCTTCCAAAATGTGGGTGTTCTGATGCCAACTTTAGAAGAATGGATTCGATACAAATTTACTTTTGTATACAATGTTATATCGATGTCTCCTGTGAATATATCACATTTGTTGATCCAAGGTTGCATGCTAGCATCCATGCCAGATTTCCTACATAAGGAAGTCTAAGTAATAGAATTTTGTGATTTATCTTGGGAATGTGTGGAGATTTCCAGGGGATGCTAGGTTTCCCAAGGTCACTAATTTTCACAAATGTAAGAATGAGTGAAACATTATTGTAGCCTCAGTCTCCATAGCCTGAGAAACATTCCCACAAATATTTTTATTATCTTTTCATTTACAGAATTTCAATTATTTATGCTTGATGTAAAAAAAAAATGGAAGATTGAATAAAAGGAATATATTGCATATTCTCCCAGCAGATATGCCTGCTATTCTCTTGAATAGATGTAGGCCCTTGGTGACTAGTGACAGTAATTTACTCTTTCGTTATCTAAGGCTGTTTCTTTATAGTTCTCAACATAAAGTATCTTGCAACTTTGAGTATTATAGGTTTTGAAGATACATTTTTATCAAATTTTTCACTTTTGTGAGTTTATTAGAGGCTTACTTTTTAGATTCTGGTTAATCTGGCCAAAGGCATATCAATTTTATCTTTTCAAAGAAACAACTTTTTTTGTTTCACTAATATTCTGTGTGATTCTTTTGCTCTTGATTTCATTTCGTTCTGATCTGATCTTGGTTATTTACTTTCTTCTGGTGGGTTTGGGGCTTTGCTCTTCCTTTTCCAGTTCCTTGAGATGATTCACTAGATTGTTGATTTGTGATAATTATAATTTCTGGATGTGGCCATTTAAGGCAAAGAGCTTCCCTTTCAGGACCACTTTTGCAGTAGACCAGAGCTTTTGGTAGCTTGTAGCCTCATTGTCATTTAGTTCAAATAACATATTTATTTTCATCTTTAGCGCCTCCTTGACCCAACTCTCACTTAGGTTAGTTGTTTAGTTTCTATGACTTTGTGTGGGGATGAGTGTTTCCATGTTTTTTTTAATTTGTTGAGACTTGTTTTATGGCCTAAGATGTGATCAATCTTGGAGAACAACCAATGAGCTGATGGTAGCATATATTAGCATATATTCAGGAGTATTGGGTGGAGTGTCCTGTACATTTTCTTTTGGCCCATTTATTCTAGAGTCATGTTTAAGTCAAAAGTCTCTTTGTTTAATTTATGCATAGAGGATCTGTTCAGTTCTGTTATGAATTATTTTATTCAGTTAAACTAAGGGTTGCAAACGATGACAAAAGCCTCAGTCTTTCACCTGATTTTGTAAGTAAAGTTTTATTTAAACACACACACACAAAGATGCTTTCTCTTTTGATTTTACTTGGTTCCAACACAGGAAGTAACTACTCACCAATCCCTAATTTGTCATATACATATATTTCATTTACATTCAATTCATTTGAATGGTTTAGAGTAAGGATGCATCATTTCTGCAAACTCAGATGATCAAAATAATCTGGGGGATGAAAGTGAATGAGTATTCACATACCAAGTCTCAAACTTTTATCTTTTTCTAGTCAAAGTTCTAGAAAAGTTCTAGAAGCAAAGTTCTATGCTTCTTAGCATAGCATATTACCTAGTTTCAAATTTGAACTTCTTTAGCATTCTGGAGTCTTCAGAGTAAAGCCTAGCGTTGGTCCTAAACTTTCTCTGCTTTATGACTTCAAGAGATGAACTGGTCTTCACAGGCTACCAGGAGATTCTCACACAAAGTCTTCAGTTTTCAATGAATAGTTAGTTTAGTTAGCCTGCCATTCTGCTTCTCAGATCACTGTTGCTTCTAATAAGAACGAGCCATTTCATTGTTTTTATAATTATTATACCAACATAATTCCCACGCAGGTGATACAACCCATCTTCTTGGGCATTTCTTTCCACAAGCACCCTATCTTAGTTCATTACCACCAGGGAACATTTTATAGTCATAGGCTACTTTAGTCTATGAGTTTTCTGCAATCCATGACACCAGAATTATGGAGTCATTATCACCTGCCAGGCAGCAAGCCTCCAACTCCATGTCAGTTTTCTCAGGCCAGTAATTGTTATTGAAGTTGCCTGTAAGGCAGACTGTGTAGTGGAGATTATCTTGGAAGACAGGCATTGGGAAGTGTTTCCAGGATCAATATTTGTTTTTTTTTTTTTTTTTTTTTGAGACAGAGCCTCAAGCTGTCCCCCTGGGCAGAGTGCCGTGGCATTACAGCTCACAGCAACCTCCAATTCCTGGGCTCAAGCGAGTCTCCTGCCTCAGCCTCCCAAGTAGCTGGGACCACAGGCGCCCGCCACAACGCCCGGCTATTTTTTGGTTGCCGCCGTCATTGTTGTTTGGCGGGTCCGGGCTGGGGATTCGAACCCGCCACCTTAGGTGTATGTGGCTGGCGCCTTAGCTGGTTGAGCCATAGGTGCAGAGCCCAGGATCAATATTTGTAGACTACTTCTGCTTGTTTTTGTAATCTTGTCTGTTATCTTCATGTCCTTGATGTGTGTGTGAGTGAGTGAATGTGAGAGAGATGCACTCGATGTAAAACTGCTGTAGTGATACTGAGGCTTGAAAAGACCATGTCTGCATCCAGAGAAAATTTCCTTCTGCCAAGAAAATGATCCAAGCATCTCAGGATCATTCCATTCTAATTTCAGGTATGGACAAAATTAACAGCTTAGCTGCAAACCTTGTGCCGGGCTTTGTACCTCTACTTCACTCTAACTTTTGGGTGGGAACTTTCAGGTTCCCAGATAAACGATTTATAAGTTTTCATTTTTCAGGCTGGGGTATAACTTTTTCTCTCTAGATTTGTAAGAATGGTAAATATGCATCTTGCCCTGTTAGCCTTGCTGTGAACCCCTTTGGAGTCTGCTCAGATCCTCAGGAGTGAAACATCTCCAAATGCTCAATTCACTTCCTGCATCTCCATCCTACCTTCCACCCCCCATATCCTGGTCTTTTAATTCCTCACTATTTAGCTCTGGGAAGCCTTTCAGTAGACTGAAAATGTTTTGTCCAGCTTTTTTAATGATTCTCAAAGATAGGTTGACACAAATGGTTTAAGTGGTCATTAACAGAAATGGAAGTCTAACTTGGTGTCTTTCCTAATGTAGTTACATTGTCATTGACCTTGTAGGCCTTCTAGAATTTCTAGCTAAAAATGTGTTGTATTTGTAACCATAAATATTATAATGCTAATGTATAGATGTGAAGAGATGCAAATTTCAAATATTGAAATCTACACTCTACATGTGAAATTTGTCTTAAACCATTATATGCATATATGTTTTGAGTAGTTGAAAAGGATTTTGAAGACATCAAAGCAAATAATAAAGACAGTTGCCTGGAACTATCCCTCTAATACAATGTTTTCCCTTGTCTGGATTAAGCTGAGGTGTATTGTCCCTCTGAAATCGATACAAAAATATATTGTCAGTGGCATTTCTATTTTTCTGTGGTGCAAAGAATAAAAAATGTTTTTTTAACTGGAGAACAAGTTTTTGATTTCAACTCTCTTATTTAACTCCTCAAATACCACCATTTAAAAAGAATTTGAGTTACATACCAAAGATAGTTACATCCAGCTTGTGTGTCAAAAAGAAAGAAAAAGTCAATGAAAATGTAACATGTAAGGTAGAATAAAGCAAGGGAGAAGATAGAAAAGGTACCCATTTAGCTTTTCTGGTATGTGATGATTTGTTTTGGTGTATTTCCAGATATGCTCAATAATATAGATAATTGAAAGTCGTAAAGCTTTAGAAATTTAGGAATTTATCAGAGCATGAGAGGGAAGAGAAATCCCCATGTTTATCCAGGATATATATCCATTAGTTTTGCTAAATAAGCACATCCTGTTCATCTTCACCCTCTCTTTGTTCCCCCTAAATTCCCATTATTTCTCTATTATTTGAAAAATGCTTTTAAAAATTATCTTTCTCAATTAACCTATAAAAATAATTGTTGGATACATAATGTTGAATAGACAAGAGAAATAAAATAAGCTAATAGTCAAACAATCAGTCTTTAATTCAAGACCAAAATGCAGTCCATGACATAAAAACAGACACCCAACCGCAGACATCATTGTTCTTAATCACTGTCATCATCACCAGCACCATCATCATCTGCTAAGCATTGATTCAGATGCAAAGACTAATAGGACATGGCCACTATCTTCCAATGGGGAAAGCAGCCAGTATTTGCAATATCAAAGGTGATTATAAGCACGCTCCCTAAGAACTGTGAAAAGCTGAATGAGGGTATTTAGTCCTCTTGATGAAAATAGATTTGAGAAAAATCTGAATGAGATGGCATTTGGAAAAGCTGACTCTGGAAAATAAAATGAGTATGCCAGGAAAAAGGACATGGTAAGGAAGGAAATTATAGAAGGAAGGAAATGGATTTTCAAAATTACAGTGTCCCTAATAGTGTGATTTTTGCAGAAGAATTAACAAAGCTCAGGCTTGGTCTAGTGCTAACCAGTTGCCAAGTGCCATGACAAAGGGTTTGGAGAGCTGGCAAGGGCAAGGACAGGGAAGGTTGGCTATCCCATGCAAGGCACGTGGGTTTGGTGCAATAGGTGACAGTGAGGCATTCACAGATCTGAGGAATGGATGACCTTGTTCAAATCCTAAAACTGAAGTAAAAAGAGAAGATAGTTTAAGAGTTAGATTTTCATGATTTGGAATAGGGAGTGTCCTTCACACTTTTATCCACAGCCATTATTTCTTCAAAGTGGTCCTTTGGTATCTCGGGCATCTTAATTCTTTTATAACACTGTTCGGTTTCTCTGGGGTCTTCAGAATATAAGCACACACTGTATTACCCAAGACTTGAACTCTATTCTTAAATATGTTTTTGTTTATTTCAGCGTTGGCAACTGCACTTTCTCAAGTACGTTGTAATCTCTCTGAGGGCGACATCTATTTCAGATAAATCAATAGAACAACAGAGTTAAGTGGGGCCTCAGAGCTCTTACAGTCCTGTTCATTTATTTAACAGCAATCTGGGGAAAGAGGATAAAATGACTTATCTAAATTGCACAAGGAGCTTGACGCCAAGCAGGGAGCAACTACTCATCAAGTCCCCTGGACTGTGTGCTTTGATTCTCTCCAGACCCCATGCTGTTAATGCACCTACTTGCATATGACTATACTCATGTCAGGAATCTTCTGTTTAGTTCTTTGTTTTACTTAATAAAATTTTAAATAACAATCTAGATCAATTAAAAAATAGAGCAGATTGTACAGAAAATCTCCTTAAGACCCCAGCACACCTATTTCACCTATTAACATTTTATATTAGTTTGGAATATTTGTTGCAATTAAAAAATCAGAGTCGGTGCATTATTATTAACGAAGACCCATGGTTTACTCGTATTGACTTAGTTTTCATGTATGATTTTTTTGTCTATTCCAGGATGCCATCCTGGGTGGTAACATGTTATGTTTAGTTATCATTTCTCCAAATTTCTGTGACAATTTCTTAGACTTTATTTTTTATCTTATTTTATTTTTTTGTTGTTGCTGTTTGGTTGGAGCTGGGTTCAAACCCACTACCCTCAGTATATGGGGCCAATGCCCTACTCACTGAGCCATAGGCGCTGCCCTTTATTGTTTATTTTTGAGGCATGGTGATATTATAGTCAGTAAATATGATTTCATATTAAATGGGAAGTTTATATTCAAGACTAAGTCGTGCAATGGATAGATTTAAAATCTATATTTGTAATCCTAAACTTAACTAATTTATGTCAATTTAATATATTCCATTTATGTAGTAAATATTCACTGTGGTCCTTGTCCTTGAAGAGCTCATAAATTATAGAGATCTAAAATAAATAACTTTTTATAGGGTGATAGCACTGTAATAGAAAGATATTTAGGCCAGGCACAGTGGCTCACATCTGTAATCCTAGCACTCTGGGAGGATGAGACAGGCAGATTGCTTGAGCTCAGGAGTTAGAGACCAACCAGAGAAGCAAGAACAAGTTGCAGTCTCTACTCAAAACCGAAAAAGTGTTGTGACAGGGGCTGTAGTCCAGATACTCGGGAGGCTGAGGCAAGAGGATTGCTTGAGCCCAAGAGTTTAAAGTTGCTGTGAGTATGATGATGATGCTATGGCACTCTACTTAGGACAGCGGAGTAAGACTATTTAAAAAATAAAATAAAATAAAAGATATTTAAAACAAATTTTTAAAATAGTAAACTTCTTTAAACTAGATACAGAATATATATTAAAAAGATGAAATTTTATAAATGTTTTATAAGGGCTTAAAGCAAAGGAGATTTGTTGTTATTAGTGGGTTTTTTGTTTGTTTGTTTATTTGTTTCTTCTGACTGGCATATAGTGTATTTTAGATACTTGATCATTGCTCGTTCAAGAAATGAATGAATGGATGGATGGATGGATGGCAATGAATGCCAGGTATTTTAGCTACAGGTAAAACTCTTAGATCAGGATATAAAATGCAATTATCTCTAAAGAGATATGTAACAGTTATTGGATTTTTTTTCCAACTTATCTTGGTCTGGTTTTGCTATATTAAAAAAAAGAAAGAAAGAAAATCCCAAACAACACTTCCTTAAAGCATTCTCCGTTAATTCTTTAAACTCTCTCTCACACACAAATGATCTAATCTTTGTAGTCCTCACTAATAAAAAAATTTACATGAGGAGATAAGGAGAGAATATGGTGTTATAATTTTTAACTTTAATTACAACCATGTACAAAAATGATTATACAGGGTAAGTCAAGAGAACAGGGAAAATGTGATAACTTACCATCTCATCTTGCACAAATGATCAGATAATGGATGAATGGAGTTACTATTTCATAATGTTTACTGTTTTAGGTAATACAGCAAAATAATCTATTACATGGATGTGCTTTAGAACATTTAAAAACATTTTCTTAGGAACAGGAGCAGGGACGTTTGAAAGAAGAGACAGAGACCTACCTAACGGTTATGAACACCATTGGGGTGACTGGCACACCTATTGCCCTCACTCAAGCATGACCAACGCTATACAATGTAACACAAACATTTGAACCACCTTAATATTTTGAAGCAAATAAATACATATTTTAAAATTGTGCTATGAAAAGAATTTTCATATTTTTAACCAAAATCATACAAAGATCAATTTGTATTCATATTTAACAAAAGTGCATACACAGAATTTTAAATAGTGTATAAACTAATATAATTTACCATGTCTGATGGAAGCAGAATTACATCCTTTAAAGTATAAACTGGAGCATATCCTGTTTTTTTTATACTTTCTGATGCACTACTGCAGACCATACAGAGGCTGAGGTATTTTGTGAAATCTTTAAAAATAACGAGGTGATGCCTGCCATCCTAATTACTGTGAGACATGCCATTATGGATTTTCCCCTGTGTGATTATGGGATTAACTTCAGTTTGAGTTTTAAGTGAGATGTTTCAAATCCCAATACTATGTGTGAATATTTGATTTCCATTGACTTTCTTTTTTTAACTTATGGTGTAGTATTGAGTCTATTTACTGAAAGACCAAAATATTTCCAATTTTAATATTAAATGAGAAAAGCTTCTCTCCTTAAAATAAATATAGATCTCATACCTTCTCTCACAGGGCTAGGCCAGAGGCACAGTAAGACTGGAATAGGTGTGCAAAGCTGTAGAAATAAGAAAATTCTCTCCTACCAGCACGCAAAGTAGTTAGTGTTGGGGAATTACTGGAAGTTTGGTCAGTAAGAATTAACATGGTAGTTTAAATCTGGAAATTTGAATTAAAGATGTATCAACCCTTAAAGAATTTTTAAACATAGTATCAATATTTTATAAACATGTGCTTGCCCTTCTCATAAAATAAATGGACAAAAAATACCTTTCAATTTTAGTAGAATAGGACACAGTTTCTTGGATACAATAATTGCTGAGATGTAAGTTCCATTAAACAACCCTGAGAGATTATTTAAATTAGGATTTTTAAATTTAAAATTATATCAATTGGTAGCATAATGGATATACAGGTTGATATTTTCCCCCTTCAAATAGTATAAATGCTTCGTGAAATTACATTTTTGTGGTATAATTAAAGTAATATAATTATAGATTATATATAATGATCATTTAAAAAAAATAAAAAGTATGTAAAGGAAATGCTAGAATATTTCCCTCCATCTTAACTCAAATTATTTTTTAAGTGCTACCCGAGTTGAAACTACATTTACAGTTTTGAAGTTAGCTCTCATATACATATATCATTTTTTTCATTTCATGAATTTCAATTTAACTTAAATTACAATGTTAACTCTGTATTCAACTGCAGCAACAATAACAAAAAGTACTAAATAGTAAGAGTTTTTCCTCTAACACAATTCTAACCAATCATTTAATCTTAACTTTATTATGCGTTTTATATTTTAATGGATTGAGAAAGAAAAACCCAATTTAATTCTGAAATAAAGCCTCCAAATAGTCCTCAAATAAAAGTTAAATGTAATCTTAGTAATGGGCCGTAGCGAATCTGGAGATCTCCCAGTAATATCGAGACCTGGAACAAGGTACTCCCAGTAGGTAATTTATACTTTATGCTTAGTAAGTTACCCAAACTTTGAGAAGTTTAACACAAAGAAATAAAAATAATATAATTTCTCATGAGTAGTAGAAGAATTCTAAACAGAAGATAAGTCCGGGCTAATCTAGAAGGTAAATATTTATTGTATTTGTGCCATTAACTCCAGGGAGATAATTCTTTGGAATCTGATATTTTAAGTTGACTTACTAAGTAAGAAAATAATACTAAAAGAAGTACATAACTGCAATGGATAAAATAACAGATCACTGAAGATTCGTTATACCATTTTATAATATTAGTGGCATCTTAAAATTTGAAGATTGTAAAAGGAAATATTTTAAAGTACTTTTTTAATAGTCTGATATTTCACAGTTGAAGCCAAATGCATCTTTTTGGCTGTTTTGAGGAAGTATATACTCTTCAAAAGATTTGATAAGCTATTATTCCATTAGAAATGGTATTTCAATCTTTTTTACCTAAATAATGACAAACTGCATTGTGAGTTCAGTAAGAACTAAGAAGTAAAGCTGCTATAGTAGATTAATATACAGAAAGATTATATGAGCCCTAACTTTGAGAAATAAAGTCAATTATTACACTGCCAATTTATATCCAAAATTGAGTTCATAAAACACTGATGCAGAGAGCAACGGAAATTATTTTCCATTTATCATATAACTTCTGTATATATTTACTACATTTTACTTCCCTTAAATCTTGTATTTTCATGAATTGCTTTATAAGATCCTTCAGGAACAATGAAGAATTATCTTTACTTAATGAGGAAAGGATAGATTCTAGTGGGGAAAATTTTCCCTTTGTCATTCAGTGTGATTTGTATTCTGTGCAGTCAACAATCTAAAAACAAATGTGTTGAAAAATCAATCTTCAGTGCTCTGTTTTACTCTTGATTTAACAAAAATTTCAACAAGAATGTGTATATCCTTAAAGTCAATAGCAGAACTAATTTGGGAACAGGTATTTGTAATGTATTTCTGAACTGATGAGTACGCAAACATGAAGGAGAGAGCAAACTAGTTCTTCGTGGATCAGTCAGTATTCATTCTTGATTGTGTTTTAATATTTTTAAGATTGTTGTAAAGCTTGTCCCCATTAAGGAGGTTTCTAAGCAAAACAGTGTGGTGGGCCTAATCATGCCCTCCTCAGAGGTACCCATATCTCAGACTCCCATGACTTATGGATATGTAACTTTGCATGAAGAAATGGAATTTCACAAATGTAATTCAGGTTACTAACTTAAAGATGGGGATACTATATTATGTGGGATTTTATAACCTAATCACAGGAGCCTTTAGAAGGAGAGAAATTTTTCTGGCTGGAAGCAAGAGAGATATATATGGCAGAAGGAAATGTCAGAGAGGTTCCAGGTGTCCAAGCATGGGGCTCTGAGATGTAGGGGACTTACATGGGGACCAGAGTGAGGTTTCTCTAGGAAGGAGGAAGGGCAACCCCAAGGGACAGCCGTCAGGAAGCAGGCCTTAGTTCTACAAGAACCTGAATTCCACCTGCAATTTGAATGACACTGAAAGCTGATTCTTCCCAGAGCTTCAATGTATGAGCCTGGCTGTCCAGTACCTTGGTTTAGGTATTGTGAAGCCCAGAGTAGACAAATTAGGCCCGAAAATCTGACCTACAGAACTGTGATACAATAAATAGGAAGTTTTAAGCCCCTAAGCTTTTTAGCAGCAATGTAAATTTAATACAAGCATGAGTAAGTTCTGGAATTATACATTGGGGGGCTATAATTAATAATAATGTATTTGTGTGCTTGAAAAATGCTTAAAGTATAGTCTTAAATGTTCTCATCACAAATGTAAAATAACTATTTGAAATGATGGATATGTTAATTAGCTTGATTGTAGTAACCATTTCACAATGAATGCATATAATATCACATTTCACACCATAAATATATGTAACTCTTTTATTTGTCACACCCCTCAATAAAGCTGGGGAAATGAAATCTAATGCAAAGAGATTCTGCCCATCTACATTAATTCATTAAGATCTAGCTGCTCTTTCTAAACATTCCATTGAAATTTTTTTTTACATACACACACACAGGATGAGTTATTTCATTTTTATCACAGGAGCTGGGAAGAGAATCCTTAACCCCTTATAAACCAGTGAGCAAATAAAATAAATTATCAAATTTCAGACTCAAATATCTTAAATGAAAACTACTTCCTGGGCAATCTCTTATATTGGATTATAGTTATAGCACTTCTGTTCATTGCTTCACTATCATTCTGTTCTTCACATAAATAGAAGTGCACTCATTATACAACTAGCATTCCATTGAAATGTAAAAACTTTTAAAAGTGACTGTTTCCTGGCAGCCTCATTAATTCTTTTATTTTCCTGAGGAAAAGGAGGAGGCAAGTTTGTTGTAAGGCTCTCTTTCTCACTTCTCAGTTCACGTGAAAGCCTATTCATGAAAAATTTTCTCTGCCATCAATAATGGTAGTCAGAATAGCTAATTAATTACTTAAAGATATACATTTAGCAATGTGTTAAGTGCTTAACATTTAAGACTCTTAATAATGCCATGAAGGATTTTTTTTTATTTTTTTTCCTCTTTTTTACCAATAATAACTGTAAGACCCAATTGTGTGAAGTAAGATGCCCAAGTTAACCCATCTGATAAATGAAAATGCCTGTATAAACCACAACTATTTAAGACAAAGTCTATGCTTTTCAGCACAATTCTATTCAGCTTTTCAATTAGCCTATGTGGGCTTGGGCTATAGTGATTTTTCTATCTACTAGGTAATTGAAAAGTAAATTAAAAAAATTACTTTAACATTAATGATAAAATAATGTGTGCTAAAGGGTTGTTTCAGATTTGTTATTCCATTTAAAAATAGTAGCATTCCAAATAGTTTTGTGTGCATTCTTTGAAAGAATATTTGCTATCTTATTAAAGAGAATAAAGCATATTTATTCAGCATCTACTTTACTGTAGGTATTTGTCTAAGTTTGAACCTATGACAGTGAAAAACAGTATGTAAAAATACCTACATGGAATTTATATTCAATTCTGTATGAGGAATAGGGATGCTCCTTCGAATGTTGTAGTCAATGTGACTTCCCTAGTGAGGTGTTGTGTGAGCAGAAACCCGAAGATGGTGAGAGAATGAGCCACAGGGGTCTCAAGAACAAGAGCTTTCTAGAAGAAGGGGAGGAATATATACAAAATATTTTTCTTTCTTTTAATAAATGCAAAAATATTGAGGCAGGAGTGTACATGGCATATTTGGAGAAACAAAGACAGCCTATTTGGTTCAGAAGGAGGAGTGAGGGTTAGAGAGTTGTAGTATAAAGTCATAAAGCTTTTGGTGATCAAATCTGTTGGTGTGAAAGTGCTGGAGTGATGTGACTTGATTTGTTTTAACAGAATCACTGTGTTACTGTGAATCACTGTGAATAAATTCTATGGTAGCAAAGTTAGATACCTACTTAAAAATAAATAAAAATAAAAATAAACTAATTTAAAAAAGAGGTTATAGGGTTGGATCAGGATGGTAAACGTTTCAGCAATGAGGTATAGTATGATAGTTCCTTGCAATTAGAGATCACTGAAATTAAAGAGTGATTCAAAGAAGATATCATTATGAATAGGACATAGCATAAGAGAGAAAAAGAGAAGTCAAGGTTTGTCACACTGATTACATAGGATAATATGTATAAAATACTTTGCATCGACAGAGAGTGGCTCATAGAGGATGTTCATTCAGGTAACTTATGTATGTACGTACTCTAATACACTAATAGTTTTACAGTTTTAATGTTTCTTCAGTGTTTCAATACATCTATTGGGTACTATATCCAAAAATTTGTTGGGTGCTAGGGTCGTGTCAATTAAAAATCAAAGGGAAATGTTTCCAATTTTTTTGGCATCATTTTGAGTTATGATTTCTTTTTTTTGCAGTTTTTGGTGAGGACCGGGTTTGAACTCACCACCTCTGGTGTATGGGGCCGGTGCCCTACTCGGCGTCGCCCTTTATTTTCTTATTATTGTCATCAATCCTTTTATTTTTGAGAAGTTTGAGAATTGATAAAAGTTATTCCATTTCCCCATTAAATGTTGGTGTTTGAGACTTCAGTACACATGATTTTCTGGTAAAAATTCATATAGGCCAACAGAAGAAAATAAAACTCACATGAATGTAGTAATTAATTGCATTGTAAGATATTTATGACAACATAAAATTACCATAAATGTCATCAGTATGAAATTTTATTTAACACAATGTAAATTATGAAGATCTTAAGGTACTGAGGAAAAATAATTATCAGTTTATTTTCTCTCCTACTTGTGGGTAGGTGATTTCCTCTAAATCATCAACCTCAACCAAACATTAGGTGATGTATCCTTTTGCATATTGGGTCTTATAATTGGGGTTTTTGATTATTTGCTTATTAATAGTGATGCTAGAGAAATCTTCTATTATGTCTTATTTTTAAAAAAAAAAACTGTCGCTAAATAAATTTTCTTTTCAAAAAAATAAGTAACATCTATGAAAATCTTTCTCTTAACAGGCTCATGAAAGGTAGAGATTGTTTTTTATCTAATTTATTTTGCCTTACATGCTGCATTTTCCACTGTGATGACTTGCATAAAGTTGGTTATTGCACACACTTTGCTGACTTAATACACAGAGGACATGTTTGTTTGAGACCATTTCAAAGTGATCCTACATGTTTTCCTCTTATTCACTGCATGGTTTTGCCTTGATCTACCTTGTGGACAAATATTCTACCTGCTGTGGTTATGGACTGTAACCTGTACTACATGACATGCTTAGCTTAATAATTCTCTTACAGTGATCCTTAGAATTATGTATAATATGGATTATTCTAAAGCGATATTGTGTACTGTATTCAAGACATCAATTACTTAGTTTCAAGCATTATTGCATGTGCTCTAAGTCTCTACCTTTAAGAGTCTTTAGTTTATATTTCCTTTCTTCAAGTTGTACTTTTTGCTGTAAACACCATGAGCATGATGAGCATGTTGTACCTATGAATACATAATAACACAGGTGCTGCCAAAATTGGAGAGCAGCATGCAGAAGAATGAAACAGGTTCCATTTCTTTCAACCCCCCCCCCCAAATTAATTGATTAAAGGTGGATAAAAGTTTTAAATGTGAGATACAAACTGTAAGAATTCTAGAAAAATAAATGTATGGAAAGCCCTCCTAGATATTGGCCTAGGTAAAAATTGTGACTTTGATCCCAATGACAATAGGAACAATAACAAAAATAGGTAAATGGAATTTGACTAAATTAAAAAGCTTCTATGAAGTCAAGGAAACAATAAACAGAGAAAATGGACAACTTACATGATGAGAAAAAAATTTCAATCTATGTATCGTGATGAAGGACTAATAATCAGAATTTACAAATAATTCAAGAATATCAGAAAAAAATACAACCCCATTAAAAAGAGAGCAAAAGGGTGGTGCCTGTGGCTCAAGGAGTAGGGCGCAGGCCCCATATACGAGAGGTGGCAGGTTCAAATCTGGCCTTGGCCAAAAACTGCCAAAAAAGAAAAAAAAAAAGTTCTGGGTCCTCTACCTAAATACATGGGCAGTGCCTGTGGCTCAAAGGAGTAGAGTGCCAGCCCCATATGCCAGAGGTGGTGGGTTCAAACACAGCCCCAGCCAAAAAAACTGCAAAAAATTAAAAAAATAAAAAGAGGGCAAAAGACATGAACAGAAGCTTTTCAAAAGAAGATAGACCAATGACCTATAAACATATGAAAAAATTTTCAATGTCACTAATCATCAGACAAATACCAATTGAAACCACAATGAGATATATTGTCCTACCCCAGTTAGAATATTAAAATTCAAGATGGTGTGTTTGCAGAGAGAAAGGAATGCTTATATATTGTTGGTAGGACTTCAAATTAGTACAACCTCTATAGAAAAATGTGTAGAGAATCCTTAAAGGACTAAACATAGACCTACCAATTGATCCAGCAGTCCCACTATGGGGTATTTATGCAAAAGAAAAGAAATAATATGATCAAAAAAGATATCTGAACTTGAGTGTTTATAGGAGCACAATTCAAACCTGCAAAATATGGAATCAACCCAGTGCCCAGGAATCCATGAGTGGGTTAACAAAATGTGGTATATGCATACCATGGAGGACTAACGACCCATAAAAAGGATGAATTAATGCCATTTGGAACAATTTGTATGTAGACTGGAGACCATTATTCTATGTGAAGTATCTAAATAATGTAAAAACAATCACTATATATACTCACTTTCAAAGTGCCATAAACTGATGAGCACTCATGTACACAGAGGGAAGTAAACTTAGGGAAATCAAGCAGGGGTGGGAGTGGGTGGGCAGAAACCAAGCACACAGTGCAATGAACACTGTCTGCTGATGGTCCTCACTCAAGCATCACAAAAGCAAGCCATGTGACCAAAAACATATGTACCTCCATGATACTTTTAAATTAAAAAAAAAAAAAGAACACATATCACAAATAAACACACACAGAGAAATTCATTGTGTGTTGAGGCCATGGCAATAAAACCTTGGTGAAGGTTCTGTTTCTTCTTTAGGTTGATAAAAGAATCCCTCTTTTGAGTTTTAGAATCATACAAATTAGATTGCATTTGCATGTTAATAATTCATCATCAAATTTCCCTGGAAAATTTTTAAATTTCTCTTGGAACTTAGAAAATGGCTAAAAATTCTGTTCTTTTTTTCTTTTATTTATTTAGTCATTGATCAATGTAACTGTACATATTCATTGGGTACGTGTGGTGTTTTGATGCACAATGTGTAATGATCAGATAAATCACGGTATCTGGGATATTCACCACCTCAATCATTTATAACTCCTTTATGTTGGAACATTTGAAATTTTCTAGTTATTTTGAAAGACACAGTAACTTGAGTCACCCTCCTGTGCTATGTAACCCTAGAATTTATTCCTTTTATCTAACTATATATTTGTTCTCCTTAACCAATTTAAATGCCATCCAGTCGTGTGATTACACAGCCCCAGCCCCGAGCTCTTTTTTGCGGTTTGCAATATAAGTACGGGCACTTCAAGAAAGTTAGTTTTCATTATGGTAGTAGAGTCGACCCTTGTTGAACTTTGAAAATTCCTGACATCTGTGCTCTTAGTGTCTCTTGGAATCTGAGCTGTAAAATGTGACTCTTATTTTGGCTTTGTACATATGTGTGACATCTAATGTTTGCCACCTGCTGTTGTGCTCCAATATCGCAAAGGTTTGCTGGCAAAGCTTTGTCATTGTTGCTGCTGTTTTCCAGTATCATTCTTTGTGTTTCTCTTCTATACCAACCACCTGGCACTCTCCTGTTTTCACAAAAAGCCAGGATGGGCCTATTGTCAAAATGAGTCTTTTTATACCCCTGGGAGACACAAAGTAACATCCTCTCACAGATGGTCTGCAGTCTGTACCATAGTTGAATAGCTAATTATGACAAGTAGCCAAGGATTAACAAGTCAGTAGAATCAACTTAAATTGTGACACAAGCTTATGCTTCAAAGGCTAAGAGCAAAAAGATTATTTCAAGATGATGACAATGTTGGTAACTATACTCTGTATAAAATGCGTGTTTGGCAGTTGCATCTCATTTCATTGCAACGTGTCTAAACAGCTCAGATGCGTGAATGCAATTGTGAATTCTTCTTTTCCATTATAAAAACAGTGGTTTTCATGATTATATTTTTCAAAATGCTAATTACAATATTTAAGCATTTTATTCCAAGAGGAATGTTTTGAACACTTAGGTTGATTAAATAAATATATATTTTGTATTTTTCAAATAATATTTTTGAAACAAATCAAACATAAATTTATAGGGAAGGTCTTCATAGCATGGAGATCTGAGAGACTGGTTTTGTTTGTTTGGTTTGCATTTACTGATTCTCAGCTATACCATAACAATGAGAAATATTAACTTTTGGTTTTAGGAGACTATTTTATTGTCTTCATTATCACTAGCTATTCCTTAAGATATTTAAACCTAACTTTTCCTTCAAAAGGCTACTTTATGCATAATCATAGTTAACCCAGTCTACACCAAATTCTTGTATTTTCTTTTTTCTTCTTAGAAAGTACGACGTGTTCTGCTAATATCTCCAACAATTATTTGTCTTGAAGTTAATTTACATGTAAATACTTTTACGACATGAATTTGCACTCTCATTAGCATTTCTGTAAGCTAAGAAAAATAAGCTATGACAATTTTACTCTGTAATAATTTTCGTCTATGGTTATAATCACATAAGCTTCTGACGTTATGCTGCAACTTAGAAATGGTAAAATATAATTCAAGATTAAATTAGTTGGAGAGTTTATCTGAGTTTCCATTTTATGGTGAGGAGATTGGTCTCCTAACCATGTCCAATACCTGCTGTCAGGGGTACGGACTCCCGATTAATTTTAGAATGAACATACATGTCATCAGTGACTGACCTATTTCTTTAACTTTCTCTACTATCTATTCCCTGGAATGAATACTTCCACTGCTAATGAGGAACTTTTCAGTTCTGTATTAAAGACTGATCTGTAAAGCTTGTGTTTTGATTACAGATGCCAGTTGGTTTCAATTGCCAGAACCCTTTCTTTTTTATTTTGGTAAAAGAATGATAATTTTTGGCAGCCTGTGGCTCAAAAGCATAGGGTGCTGGCCCCATATACTGGAGGTGGCAGGTTCAAACACAGCCTCGGCCAAAAAACAAACAAACAAACAAATAAAAACAGAATGCTAATTTTCCTTGGAGCAATGCCTCTTACATATTCTTAGTGCATTGTTTTCAAATCCTGACTCCCTGGCTGCTGAGTTGAGCATGTTGCTCGGCCACTCTGTTTCCTGATAGTTGTGACTAGTTAATATGTCACATGACCCAAGCTAGACAACATTAAAATCAATCCTAAGATTTTAGTGGAAATGCATAAAAGAAATTCTTTGGGGGGACAATGGGAAGAGGTGGCCGGGGCATAAGATATGAGAGCCTGTGGGGATCACATTTGCCAGCATTACTGGGAAAGCCAGCCTGGAGTATGAGCCACTGTGGAATTAGCCACAGGAATAAAAAGACAGGCAGGTACCTAAAGACATTGTTTTCAGGCTGTGAATCCAACTTATCTTTTTTAGAACTACTGGTTCCTTAAATCAATGAGTGGTAGTTCACTGTGTTCTGTGAACCAGTTCAGCATGAGATTTCTGCACAGAAAATCAGCATGCTTGGTATAACATGGAATCTTAACATTATCTTCACATTGTAAGTTTGGACTCAGTTCAGATGTGAACCCAGATAGTCCAAATTGACTCACCTTCCCCTATCCCTTCCATTTTCCCCTTGAAAGAGAGCTATTAACGGAGCTCTAATAGATACATAGTCCATTAGAAAGGTGCTGATCGATTTTACCCAACTTTGTATTTTTCTACCATCTACAATCAACATTTAATTCTGAACATCTTCAATCGTTTACGATATTCATAGTCCTGATAAATAAACAGAAAGGATGGATCATTTAACCCAGTAACGTCAAAGACAGAAAATGATCAAGAGTGCCAACATCATCAAACAGTGCTATTAAAAACACAGACTCAGGCGGCCGTCCGTGCGCTGCATGGATACTTCCACATTTGCACTTGGATCTGAGTTAATTTGAATAAGATATTTAGTAGCCATTTCTGCTGTTTCATTATCCAAAGTGTTAACACATTAGATAAGGGCTGGATGGCGTGTGTGGGGGAGATGTTCCTCACATCAGCGAGATTATTGACAGAAAAAGAAAAAAAAAAAATATATATATATATATTTATATATATATGTAGTATTATCCAGATGTTCATCCCATCTGTTTTAAAATAGCTTTTTAAAGAGGCGACTAGAACTTCAAAGCACTGGTAAGATACACTAAAAGGGAGGTGTGCTCAATGATCCAGGGTGGTAACTTGAAAAATACATGCTGGGGAAACAGATCAAGGTCTTGTTCCCTTCATAAATTGCATAATATTAATTCTTACCACTTCACTAATTACAGTGTAAGTTGCCAACACTTTAAAAGTAAATATGCATCAAAACACTTACAGTATGTATAAAAAGACTTCACTAAATGTTTTGAGCATTTTTTTAGTAAATACGAATTGTGTCCTGTAGGTCAAGTACCTGTGTTCCTAACTGCTAACGTCAGTGTGAACTCATTCCTTGCCTTATCTACGGGGCAATCATTCCATATCTATGGGTCAATCCATTCCTCTAGCCCAAGGCTGCCTTTGCCTGGGTTGTAGTAGTAAAAGGATCAATCTAGGATGCAACTGTAACCTGGACAAATTCAAGCCCCCAGTGAAATGAGTGTAGGACAGATGAGAAAACCTAAGTATACGTCTATTCCTGCAGAACATCTTAGGCTTTTTCAAAAAGGTGAGAGAGATTTCATGTCTTAAAAGTGTGCATTATTGCTTAAAGATGGTTGTACATCTTAAGATAGGATGTTGCCGATTTCTTTAGTTGTAGGAATTAAAAACTACACTGTCAAAAGACAAATGCCTTTTTCAATTCTTCTCCCAGGCATGGTCTTAATATTATCCAGATTAAGAAGAATGATTCATATATGGTTAAGGAATGTAACTGCACACATGCAAGTTGTTTGAATACTGAGACCAAAAAAAAAAAGAACTGTAGAAATTATTGAAATAAAAGTTTATTGAGGATTCATATATTTTATGAAAGGCCTGGATTTTTATTCTTTAATATATCATTTTTATGAAACTAACTCATATTAATATTTATGAAATTGTTCATTCATATTTTGAAAATTGTGTTCTGCTTTATTGCTGAGCTCACAGTACATTTAGAAAACTCTTGTCTTTTCCAGATTGAGCAAATGAAAATTTAGGTGTTCACTTAATAGTTTTCAAGTGGATTGAGCTCTTCTCGAAAGGACTCACTTTGAATATCACAAGTCATATTTTTCATGATAAAGAGAATGATAATATTAGCTTTCAAATGCCTACTTGGAATCTAATTGATGACATGAAGTGATATTATTTTCTGTTTGTAGATAAGGCTGCTGATAAGCAATAAGATAGATGGAGAGAGAAGAAAGAAAGGGACTGGAACAGAAGAGAAAGGACAGTGATGGGCTCTTAAAGAGATGTCTAAGGGCACATGAAGATTAGAGGAGAGTCAGTGGAAACCGAAAATGAGGAGCAGAAGAAGCCAGACTTAGAGGAGGCAAAGATAAATGAAAATACAGGCACAAGTTAGGAAGGACACTTGGAAAGAGAGAATGATACAGAGAAATGATATAACCAAGAATGCATTTGCTAAAGAGATAAAGAATAAAATTAAATATTTACTATATTAAAACATAAATATATGTTGCCTTATTGAAAAGAGGTAACACAAGCCACAAGTTCAGTTGGTTAGGTTTTTATTTAGATTTCCCTTCTCAATATCATCCAAGCTTCTCTGCAATCAGAATCAATTTTACTCTCCCTGATCTGGTTGTGCTGCCTTTCTATAAAGCAAAAAAGTACCCACAATCAAAATATAAAACAAAGTTTACAATAATACAAGGAGACACTCCAAATCGTGTAATTTGGTATATGGATGCTCCTTGACTTACGATGGGCTTGTGTCCTGATAAATCTATCATCGGTTGAAAGTATCCTAAGTCAAACATGGACTTCTTATAGCTATGATAAGATATGAAAACACAAAGCATGTTACCCAAAACCCACTGGCAACACAGTAATTCTCCGTCCTTATCCTGCGGCTGGTTGGGAACTGCAGCTTCTCACTGCTGGCCAGCATCACAAGGGTCTCACTTCTCGGCCCTTTGGCTAAGATGAAGTGTTTAGCATCACCAGAATATCTCACTGTATATGACTAGCCTGGAAATATCAAAATTCAGAATTTGATGTAAGGCCTTTAGTGAATGTGTATTGCTTTCTAGCCCTCTTAAAGTCAAAAAACTGTAAGTTGATAGCTTGGTGCCCATAGCTTGGTGAGTAGGGCACAAGCCACATACGCTAAAGGTGGTGGGTTCAAAACTGGCCTGGGCCTGCTAGACAATAACAACTGCAACTAAAAAAATGACTGGGCATTGTGGTGGGCACCTGTTGTCCCACCTACTCAGGAGGCTGAAGCAAGATAGTTGCTTGAACCCAAGAGTTTGAGGTTGCTGTGAGCTGTGACATCACAGCACTCTATTGAGGGTGACATGGTGAGACTCTGTCTCAAAAAAAAAAAATTATAAGTTGAACCATCTTTAGTTGGGAGTCAACTATATTTTCTTTTTTTAAAAAATTAAGTTAATTTTTTGAATTTCAGATGAATATGAGGGTGCAAATGTTTAGGCTACATTGTCTTCAGCTCTAAGGTAAAGTCCAAGTTATAGTTGAGTTCTTACTCAGGGGACCTGTTGAGCACTCTCAGATTGTGCACATTGGGGGATATCCCACCAATCACCCTCCCTCCTCCCCACTCCCCTCTACTTGTGTTTTTTTCTTTTGTGTGGGCATGTGTTTGTTTATATAATGGTTTCATATTAATACTGAGTACATTGGATACTTCTCTCCTATTCTTGAGATACTTTACTAAGAAGAATGTTTTTCAGTTCCATCCAGGTCAACACAAAAGATGTGAAGTCTTCATCTTTTTTTATAACTGAATGTATAACACAGTTTATTAATCCATTCATGGGTTGATGGGCGCATGGGTTGCTTCCACAACTTGGCAAATGTGAATTGAGCTGCAGTAAACCTTCTAGTGCAAATTTCTTTGTCGTAAAATGATTTTTGTTCTTCCAGGTAGATACCTAGTAATGGGACTGCAGTATCAGATGAAAGGCCCGACTGTTAGTTTTTTGAGAATCCTCCATATTTCTTTGCATAAAGGTTATATTAGTTTTCAAACCCACTGCCGTGTAAAAGTGTTCCCTTCATTCCATATCCATGCCAGCACTGCAAATTCAGGACTTTGTGAGGTGGGCTAATCTCACTGGAGTTAGGTGGTATCTCAGAGTCGTTTAGATTTGCAATTCTCTGATGACTACGGCCAATGAGCAGTTTTTCATTCATCTGTTATCTTCAGAGAAGTTTCTGTTCAAGTCTCTTGCCCCCTTGTAAATGGGGTTGTATGCTCTTTTCTTGATTAATTTTTTTCCTGATTAATTTGAGCTCTCTGTAGATTCTAGTTATGAGCCTTTTGTCATGTTTATACTGTGTAAACATCTTTTCCCATTCCGAAGGTTCTCTGTTTGTTTTAGTTGTGGTACCTTTACCTATACAGAAAGAGAAGAAACCATGTGTAGTTTCACAGAATGACATTTTAACTGGAAGGACTTCTAATTAAAATAGTGACTGATACATTATTTGCAGTTTAAAAATGTTAGTTAAGTTCCTTTATACCAAAAGCATATCCATGCTTGTCTTTTTCGTGTACATTCATATTAATATTCTACTCAACTAGTATTTGTTAGGGCTCCTTTGTTTGCAAGAGAAAGAAAAACAGCTCAAAGAAGCTGGAAGCAATGAGGATTGTTACAAGGAGCTCCTCAGGCCTGGCTCCGTGCAGGGACCCAAATGGGCTCCCAAAGAGTCTGCTGCTTTTGATGCTTTTTGTGTGGGTCCCATGACAATTGGATTTTAATTATGTCAGGATTTGTTCATGTAGCTGTATGTTAAGGCTGCTTACAGCCCAATACTTAAACTTCTCTGACTATAATTAGTAAGTGAAGGAGACCTTCTCTCTTAGCATACATAAGTAAAAACCTCAGGGTTTTTGGAATTTCCTCCTTAAACAATGTAATGGGAAGACAAATGTTCTTGCTTTTTGGTTAAAAACAAAAAGACATAGGTATTAAATGACTTGGTAATATTAAATAAGTGGTTGGGATACGAATATAATTTAAGAATTTTTTTAACATGTGCCACTCAATTATTATTTCATATCATAGTCTTTTCTTTTCTTTTTTTTTTTTTTTGCAGTTTTTGGCTGGGGCTGGGTTTGAACCCACCACCTCCAGCATAGGGGCCAGCGCCCTACTCCTTTGAGCCACAGGCGCCACCCAGAGACAGAGTTCAGAAGGTGGTAGAAACACTGAGGAGTGGCGGTAACTACAGTTGAAGATTTTCTTCTTCTTGCACGGCCGTCTGCCTCCTGCCCTGGGAAGTAGTTCCTAACTGGCCACAGACTGGTACCCACCAAGGAGAAGAAGAAAGCTTCCTCGGTAGTTACGGCCACTCCTCAGTGCTTGCATCACCTTCTGAACTCTGCCTCCTGTCAGATCAGCTGTGTCAGTCACTGGAGTCTCATAGGAGCACCAGCCCTACTGGAAAATGCACAAGAGAGATACGTGGGTTTCCTGTTCCTCACATCATCTAATGCTTGATGATCTGAGGTGGAGATAAGTTGTGCTTAAATCATCCCAATGCCATCCCTCCTTTCCAGTCTAGAAAAAATTGTCCTCCATAAAATGGGTTCCTGTGACCACAAAGGTTGGAGACCACGGTTTCACACGCATCTGTGTAATATTTACCCTGTATGTGCAACAAGAGATTGACAGGATATTTCTCTGTGGGCTACTCCTTACGTATATGTTTCTCGACTGTGTAACTAAATAGTAGACAGTAAGCATATGGTGCTGAATTCAAAACCAATCTTTGACATAGAATTATACTGTCAGTATATGTAGACCATGGGTTTTCATAGATTCTTCTTTATTCAAGTATCTCTTACTAATTTACTTGAACCCAAATGGTGCGTTTATTTTTCTATTAATTACTAAATGTTTACCCTTTTCAGATGCCAGGTTATGCACTATTTTTCATGTACTTCAACCAAGTATGCCCTTGATAACAAGGGAAGATAGGTGGGAGAGTTTGAATAAATGAAAACCCTCATGACTGCAGATAAACCAGCAGGACATTGATCCTTTCCTGGCCATTGGCTACATGACGTTTTCATTGCTTACAAATCCTAAATACACTCAGCATCCTCTTTACAGAAGCAAAGAATACGTCAAAGAATATAATAGATTCAGCCTGCTGAAATGTGTCCATTCAGGAATTTATAAATCCCATAAAGGCAGTAAAGCAAAGGAGTGTTTTTATGACACACAGGAAGGACTGTTTTTTTTCATTAAGGTGTTTAATATACCATTCAGCTTAGGTAACTTCCATAACGGGTTTTCCTGCTTATAATTATGCCTAGTAATACAGATGTAGCTTACAGAACAAATCTAAAGTGCAATGAATTGAAATATCCTTTAATATATATTTCTCTGGATAAAACATTTGTAATCATAGTTTCATAATAAAGCAAACTTTTTCTAGACATTTTATTATTATAAATTTAGAAAGAGGAGCATGAGGCTTATTTTTAGGAGGTATTGTTTCCTTAATAGCATTAAATAGAAACTCATCATGATGATATTCTTTCCATAGTGTGGGGGAAATAATTTGAATCAAAAAGTTTTGTAACTAAATATTACCAATTTGGGGTAGTGCCTGTGGTTCAAGGAGTAGGGCGCTGGCCCCATATACTGGAGGTGGCAGTTTCAAGGCCTGCCCTGGCCAAAACTGCAAAAAAAACCCAAAACAATAAATAATAGTAATAATAAATGAAATAATTGTTACCATTTTTTAGCAGTTTGTGCTAATATGATGGGAGGTGATAGTGATATTTGTTAGTTACATTTTCTTCTTGCTTATTATTAGAGATTAACATCTTTCAGTATTTAGATTAAACAAAGAAATACAAATATTATGACAACAATCTATTTTATAATAGAGAAAACTGTAGAAATGGATGACTAAGAAATTGGTTGGAGTCTGGACTTTGAAACTTTCTTGATAGTACATTGGCTAAATCATTTAACTCTTCTTGTTTGATTGTTCGCTAACATAGAGCATTAATCTGAACCGTTCTTAAGGGATTTTATAATTGCAATACGTTATGTTGTGTATTTCCAAGCTCTTTATACCAGATTCTCTTGACTGTTTGAAAATATCAGGATATTATTGTTAGTTATAGGTTTGAGAGTTTCCATCTGTGTGTTTGTATTTCATAAGTAATTTTAGGAGGACACTTAATTGAGCAATAGGAATATATGAAAAAATCTTGGACCTACAATTACACAAGCCTATTTATAAATCCTGGCCCTTCTATCAAGTAGTTTCATACATCCAGCAAGTTTTTAACGACCTTGTTTCTCAGTTTAAATTCATTAGCATAGTAGAAATAATAATTCTTTTTCTAGCAAAGTTGGGAAAATATATGAACTATGCTAGACTGTTTATACATATACTTAACAATTCTCAATGATACTTTGAAAACCATCTTTGTAATAGAAAAATAAAACATTTTAATATCAGGATTAATATTAAGTTTTCAGAAGTACTTATAGTATACTATTTCCCAAAGACGTATGCTCACTAAATGTTAACTCTCATGCTATTTCTTTTCAATGGGCTTTTAGCTTATATCTATTTATTATAAATATGTGAATTGTTTATCACTGTTGTCGAGCTGGTATTTCTGGGGAAATATAAACTAGATATTACCACAATCGATAAAATTCCTAAATTACTAAGCTTTTGTTGCTAGTAATTATGCTTGAGTTAAGAAGAACATTTTGAATTTTAGATATCAGTAAGTCTGCTACTGGCAATTATTAAACAATCTTTTGTTATGTGGACTGACAAACACGGAGAAATTATTGACTCTGAAACAAATATAAGTCTCTTAATCGCGTTTTTTAACCAAACAATTTTTCTTATATATTTGCACTTTATTGTGAAAATAAAGTATGCATTTTGCATGAAGCATCAAGATAAGTTCATTATTGATTTAAAAGAATCTTAGGAGGATAATAATTCATAATAAATGTATATATTATCTCTAAAAATTATTGTTTTCATAGAAGATAATGCAAATATTACCCCAAAAAACAATTCAACACTTGGAAAATAATTTGTATAACAGGGAAGGTTGTATTCTTTATAATTTGATTCATTAATTCATTATAGTAAAAACTGATCCTTTTACACTTTATCTACCAAAACTTTGCTCTAATTGGCCTGTATTCATTGAAAAGAGCTTTTGTTGATTGGCATTTTTAAAGAGAAAAAACTATAGTTGTGATAATTAATTATTTAACTTTTAAAAAATTCCGTGGATAAATTAATAATTTCACATTCCAATATGAGACCTCTCTCCTAAATTTATAAATAAATTAGTTTTTAAAATGGAAAAATGCATGGGTTGAGAATGATGAAATTAATTCCTCCAAACTATATTTTAACTTACAATCAAATAAAGAAAAATGAGAGCAGGAAAGGGCATTATACTACATATCTGTGTAGGTAGGAAGAAACTCGATAATGAGAAAATGATATTATTCCTTACCAGTGAGAACACTAATCCCCAACCCTCACATAAACCTTTCCTAATGAGAAAACTGAGATCAGAAGAGGAAAAGAAAGATATTCAAATTCACAAATTTACGTAGTGGCAAAAACAGAATTCAAATCTAGGTGTGTATTTTTCTGTTACTCCATAGCCCATAGTCTCAAGTGTACAGAGTAGGCTGAGTAATATAGTTAAGAAAACCAAAACCAAAGCAAGCACACAGCAACCACCTGGGTTTTAGACATCAAACTCCCCTACCATGCATTCAACTTTATTAATTGCATAACTTTTGTCATGCTACTTAAAGGTACAATAAAATGAAATAAGCCAAAAAGTACTTGGAAGGATATAACTGGAC
The DNA here is from genome assembly GCF_000181295.1 of Otolemur garnettii. NCBI lineage: Eukaryota > Metazoa > Chordata > Mammalia > Primates > Galagidae > Otolemur > Otolemur garnettii. The sequence goes on from NW_003852403.1 coordinate 29,171,853, forward strand.
TATTTTTCAACAACATATTGATGAGAAAGCTGTATTTCTATGGCTAATGCTGGTTTATGTTTCAGAAGAATGTATGGACCCAATTTGAAAAGTTTCCAAAAAAGTGTAGTCATTAATATGAGTAAGTGGAACTGTGGATATTACAAAGGGAACTAGGATGCTATAATACTACAATAATTCAAATATAAATTATCTTCTTGTGGCTTCTAGGAAGTGAAAGAATAGCTAGAGTGTTGGATTATTCCCGTATGCGCCTCAGTATTGATGGGTTGAATTGTTATCACTATTAAGGATCCTGGAATACATTTTGTTAGGTAATTGCTCCAGAGAAGCCCGTTCCCCAGAAAGCCCCTTCCTGCTTTCTCTTAAAGTTTCAGCTCCTCTAAACAACAGGGAATGGCCCGCTTATCTCATCTCCCTCTCCCAATTACTCACTGAAAATTTCAAACTTATGGCCCCCCCAATGGCTCTTCATTGGCTATTCTGCCATCCCGTCATCATTCTGAGACTTTCCCTAATGGAGCCTACATAGGAATGCACTTTCTTTTGTTCTTTCTCTTTTTCCCTCCTCCCTGGTACTGCTCTGCAGCCTCCCTCCTCCACCAATAAAGACCTTTCCTACAAGCCTTGGTGGTCTGTAAGATCTCTGCCTGTCGAGTGCCACCCTTTCACATTCTCTCTCTCTCTTTTTCTTTTACTACCAACTACCTTATAATATTTTTTCTTCTGAGTTCTGAAAATATCAGTTTCCAAAATTGTCATTATTATTAAATATATATTTATATTGCAGTGGAAGTATTTTGTTTAAATACCTTAAAGTTGATAGTTAAATAGTTGATAGTTGAAACCAGCTTCGAGTATGATGGAAACACTTTGAACTGAGAATTATAAAGCTGCTTTTTTATTAGCACATCTAAACTAGACCTAACTTCCTAGAGCACTGTCAAGTTTATTATGTCAACCGGGTGAGCTGAGTCAAGATAGCCTTTCAGATATCAGTATTTGCTGAGCCCTTTCACCTTTGGAAAGTAGGGGATGCAGAATAGTTCCCTCAAGGCACAGCTGTTCACAGACAACAACAACAATAAAAATAGCTCAACAAAGCAAGAGAATTACAAAGAGTAATCTACAAACAAACTCACTGCCAAGGATGTGGGATAAACTCACCTTATCTTTCTAAGGAGAGATACTGATACTTTCAAAGGAATAAAGACAGAATTTAAAAGGAAAGTGCTGCATCTAATGAGTACTTTTCAACACTGTTCTCCAAAATTGCCGACACAGAAGTTGATATTTGTAGGGTGCACAGTGGGAACATTTGAGCTGTTTTATGTCTGGTCTAGTGTCTTGTCAACTGAAGACCCTTCTGAGCTTTCTTTAGGATTTTCTGAATAGTGTCACAGAGCATCAAAAACCCTTCCTTAGAACACCTTAGATCAGAAGGATCAAATCCTATAAGCTATCAAGCTATTTCCTTTCTAACCCACCTTATTTTTAAAGATATTATATCTGTCTTTAAAATAAGGATCTAAAATACTGTGTGAATACTTGGGCTATAGACTGCTATTTCTGTGAGCTTTCTTATTTTGAATTACCTTTTAAACAAATTTTGTTAAATATTCTTTGCCACTTAGGTGAGGTGCTAGAGAGATGAAGTTGAATAATAATTAAAAAAAAAAAAAAGAGCAAGTACCTTGCTTTTTGAAATCTTATATTCAAATTGGGGGCAGAGAATGATGGCCAAACAATAATCCAGTAAGAAAATCTAAAGTAATCACATGACATCTGTTGTACTCGAGGGTCATGAGGTGATGGGAGGTCTTTTGCGTTTCATCATCATGAAAATAGTGGTATACTATATTTTATGGAAAAATAGGAGGAACTCATTTTCTCAAACTGTCTTTTATTATTCCAGGGATGTTTGTTCATGGAGTCTTAGATTCAAAAAAATGTAAATGAGTCATTCTCACAATGGTTACATTTGGAAGTTACATGGACTAGAATATTATCGAAACACCTTTTCCTTTTTCACTGAAAATGAGCTCCTCATTGTACATTGAATTGTTTGAAAATTTACTAGAAATTCATGTCAAGGCTGGTGTAATTTAGATTCACTAAAATTTCCTTCAGTTAATTATAAAATTGTTATTTTCCTTTTTTTCCTGGAATAGTTTCTTCTATTTTGGGATAAGAGAACTTAAAACGAAAGCCTAAACAGAGAAGTTGGATGGAAATCTTATTGATTAATTTAATGAAACAGAGAAGTTTAATGAAAACATGACTGTTGATTAATTACTTTACTCATTCACTCTATAAGTCCCTGGGTGAGTAAAATACAGTTGCCACATGACAAAACTATTCAGGGAAGTATGCAGAAAGGGTTAACATGGCAGGCCTGAGAGGTGATCCTTAGAAAGATCTGCTTGCAAGGTTGACCAGGTCTGGAATCTTCAAACTCAGATTTATGGAAATGGTCTGGTCATTCCCTAACTGATTAGCCTCCTGGGACCTAAACTGTTTGTACAAACAATATAGTTTTTGCTAAACATCTGCCCCCACCCCCTGCCAGGAGTTGAGAATGTTGATGTGTGCAAGAGAATGCGAAGTAAGTCTCTAATAAGCTTCTCTAGAGGACACATCACAATTGGTGTCCCAACTCACTGCTGGAAGAATTTCAGATTCTCAATGACTTATGATGGGTTTATATCCTGATCAAGCTGTTGTAGGTGGAAAATTTCATAAGTCATAATTCTATTTAATACTCCAATAAACTCATTGTCAAGTCAAAAAATCATAAATTGAACCATTGCAAGTCAGGTACTGTCTGCCTGCATCTCTGTAATTTGAATTAGAAAGGAGTCTTGAAAATTTGTACCTGGTGTCCTGTGGACATTGCCCTGCGCTCCTTTCCCTTTGCTAATTTTGCTTTGTAATCTTTCATGATAATAATTCATAGTTGTGTATATGCCTATATGCTGAGTTTAAAGAAACCAGCTAGTGAATCATCAAACCTAAAGGTGGTTTTGGGGACCCATGACACAGAAAAGATAAAAGAAAATATATGCTAATCATGACATCTAGGATTATAATTTTATTTGCACATAATTCATAGAAATATACTCTTTTTAAGTTGTGGATCTCAACTAACAGTAGTTTTGCCTCTTAGGGGACATTTGACAGGTTTGGTAGTCACAACTGGGAGAAGGAGAGTCATGTAGTGTTTGGAGAAAGGCCAGGATGCTGCTAACACCCCCCCCCCAATAATAAGCTACTGTATGGAAACGTCCGTTCTGCTGTGCCTGCGAAACCATATATTAGATAAGAGTGTAAGACAACATGCAACCACCTATCAAGATAAAGACGGTGGAAAAAAATACTAAGACAGACTATGCAAAGAGAAAGAACTTAATTTTAATTAGAAAAATCAATTTAACTTTAAGGCATTATGAAACCTAAACTCTTTAGAATGGTTACAAAACCCCTGGAGACACAAATATTCATATCGCTCTTAAATTATTGGCATAGCTACATAGTACTTGGTATTTAGTGAATAGAATGTTTGGAAATACAGAATATTGTTTCAATAGGAATATCACCAGAATTCCAAATTTACCAGATGTGTATGACTTGACTCCACTATATATCTTTAAATATAAGGTACATACATATTACATATTTGTATATAGAGAGACTATATAAAGAGGGTACCAAAAATGCATACACATTTTAAGAAAGAAAAGACTGTATAAATGATAATACCCAATATGTACCAATAACATTTGTTATAGTGTACATCATATCCTGTATCTCTTATAACTGCAGAAATCACCGTGGTGATGTTTTCTTCCCCAAAGTACACACTTGAATAATGTAATTGAGCATTATAATTTTAATACAATCTTTTCCTTGATTAAAACTTGTATATACTTTTCTGGCACCCACCTTTCATTGGAGCACAGGATTTCTGATGCTTATTTACTCTGTTGCCATTCTGCCAATGATGTGCACATAACTCCTATTATTAACTGTAAATGTACATTAAAAATTACCCTATGTCTTACCCTATTTTAGTTTGTTATAAAGGAACACCCGAGGCTGAGTAATTTATTCAAGAAAGAGTTTTATTTGGTTCACAATTCTGCAGACTCTGCAAGAAATGTGGCACCAGGATCTGCTTCTGGTTAGGACCTCAGGAATCTTACAGTAGTGGCAAAGAGTGAACAAGTGTGTCATGTGGCAAGAGAAAGAGCATATGGAGGGTGCCCAGTTCTTTATATCAATCAGATCTTGTGTAAGCTAATTGAAGGAGACCTCCTTTACCACCAAGGGGACACAACCAAGCCATTCATGAGGATCTGCCCCTAGGACACCAGCACTTCCCACCAGGTACCACCTTCAACACTGGGGATCAAAATTCCACATGAGGTCCAGAGGACATAAATATCCAAACTAAATCACCTTAAAATAAGTGATTCCAATATGTCGTAGTGATGTTATAAATGATAATTGCAAAGCATTTCTGCCATAGCAATGACTCAGAAAAATAAATAAATAAATGCGAGTCATTTAAACTTAACCCCAAATTGAGGCTTATCAAAATACTGATGAGTTTGGGTGGATAAGAAAATGAGAGCTGGCTTTAGGTGCTTGCAGTGTGATGAAAACTGGGGCTAATATCTTCATTGTTACACTAGATTGGAAGATGGCAAGCAGATCTTAAAGAAATAGAAGGGGATGGGAATGCCCAGAGCCACACGATTATTGCCAAGTAACTTTTGGTAGATGTATAATATGTATGGACATTTTTAGAGCAAAGCAGAGGTCCACTATACTAGGTATATATAAAAACACACACATACACACACACACAATGGGTATTGGAATTGTACTAAACTCACATTGGAACTTGTATAGTATATGGATAAAATATTATGTAAATGTGGTTTTTTGTGATAGTTTAGGTTGAGTTAAACATGTTGGAGTAAAACACATTTGGGATCAAACTCCAGTGGTCCTATTTACTATATATAGATAACTAAGGTGAATTAGTAATTTTGCTAAATCTTTATCAGTTATCAACGCTTCTTAACTTCTAAAATCGTAGTGTGATGCCGAGCACTAAGAAAGATGATGTGGAGCTCACAGTACGTACTTACAGATTTAGCTGTGGCTGTGCTTGTGGTGATGTTTTCTTCCCCAATGTACGCACTTGAATGATGAGAAGTATTGATTGTACGTACTTATTCCTAGAAAACTAAGATTATTCATCTTGAGGACACATGGGAGACGAGCACACAGAATAGAATAACACAAGGATAACAGAGGCAGACAGGGACAGAAGGAGATGGATGGCCGCCTCAAACTCTCGGAGGTGGTTTCTCACCCAGAATAAATGACATCTTAAAAACAAGCCCAAAGTTGGATAACATATTCACTACCAAAATCAGTTTCTGTGATTAAAAACAGCACAATCCTCTGTGGGGATGAGAACTAAAAATCCGTGAAATATTCCTGAGACGATGTGGTACAGAGATAACAAGTTGCAAGTTGAAGTTAAAGTGCTAAAAGGCTAATGGATGACTCATTATTCAGAAGAATCTGAAACTTGGTATTTGGAACGTGTTTTATAACTGTTGAAAAGAAAACATACCTTCTTCTGAGATGTATCTGTTCAAGTCATCTATTTTAAAATCGTGGGTTTTTTCCTGATGAATTAAGTCCCTTATATATTTTGGATAGTAATCCATCGTCATACAAATGATCAAGGATATAGGGGAAATGTTCAACATCATTATTCATGAGATAAAGGCAAATAAAATCACAGTGTGATATGATCTCAGACTTGCTAATAGTTATAATCAAAAAGATAAAGATAACAAGGGTTGGGAAGGCAGTGGAGAAAAGGGAACCCTTGTACACTGCCAGTACAAATGTAAATTAGTACAGTCATTGTTGAAAATAGTATGGAGATTGCTCAAAAAGTTAAAAATAGAACTACCATATGATCCAGTAATTCTGGCTGCATCTATACCCTAAGTAATGAAATTAGAATGTTGAAGAGATGTGTGTCCTCCCGTGTAAACCGCAGTTTATGACATTAGCCAAAGATACAAATTCGCCTGTGTCCATCAACAGATGAGTGGGTAAAAGAGAACGTGGGATACTAACATAATACACTATGGAATACTATCCAGCCTGAAAAGAACTGTCATTTGTGACAGCCTGGATGAACTTGTAGGCACTGTGTTAAGTGAAATAAACCAGGCACAGAAAGACAAAGACAAAGACAAATACCACAGAATCTCATTTATGTGTGGAATCTCATAAAGCTGAACTTGTATAAGAGGAGAGTAGAATGGTGTTTTACCAGGGCCTGTGGGCGTGGGGGCAAAGGTAGGAAGTTGGTGGTTAAAAGATACAAAATTTCTTTTAGATAGGCGTAAGTTCAGGAGACCTATTGTACAACACAGACACTATGGGTAAAAACTGTATGCATTCTTAATAATCACTAAAATAATAAATTTGAGATGTTCTCCCCACAAAAAAGGATGTGAGGTAATCTATGTATTCTTTACATCAATCTAACTATATCATTATATTGATATGATTCAAAACATGTTGTAGATGATAAAATATACAACTTTTTCAATTAAAAATAATTTAACTAATTTAAACAAAGTAAATGTGAATGACATAATAGTGAATCGTTTAAAGAGAAGGACTCAGTATGTTTCCAGGTATTCACCTCGGTGTTGGGGCAGGACAGTAATTTGACCTCCATCCCCACAGTTATATTCCTATTATCTAAAAGCGTTCCCTGCTAGATTATCACAACCCCAAGAAAATATCTCATAAAACTATCTTCTTTTCTAATGTTCTTGGCTCCCATGACACTAGTGTAACTAGTGATTATGCTTCCCAGACATTTGGAAATTGTCACAGAATGTGATGGTTGATATTTCTAACGACTCCAGACTTCATCACAGATTAATTTCACATTATGCTTTTATATATCATCTAGCTGCTAAATTGGTGAGTTCTACTCTCCACCATTTTATTAGGATAACTAGTCTTGTCATAGCTGATTTAAGGAAGCATTTTCCAATCCCGGGTCGGGCATGAAAACCCCATGATGTAACAGCAGTACGTGGAAGCCAGCCAGAAGCCTCCCGCCTGGCTCACTGACTTCAAGTGCAGTGTCAGATCTGGCATGTTGTCAGAGCTAAGTGCATTCTTCCAGGATGCGTCAATAACAACATCCCTGCTGGAAGAGAGAAATCATTTACCACTGAGAGGGAAAGAATACAACACTTCCTTCTTCTTGTCTACACGGGTTTTGTGCAGTCCTTCTGATTAGATCACTTTCCTTTTCTTTTTTTTTTCAGAGTGTATATAAATGGATTTAGTTTTCATTTCACCTTTTCCTTGAGTAGTGTTTTCTATAGTTAAAGGCAATCAGTGATTTAAATTTCATCTGAGCTCCAATCACATGCAATTTATAAGACTTTAGAACCCAGGTAGGTACGATGTAGTAATCAGCTTCACTTTGAAAGGACAATTTCATTTTTTATTATCTACCACAGTCATAAGCTTGGTGAATTGCTTTAAATCACTGAGGTATAATTGCTTTGGCAAGATTTTTGATTTATCCTCTTCTCGTGAAGTACTTACGAACAAAACAAAATGAAATCTGTATTCAAAATATTAACATAATCTCATGTCATGAGGGAAATGTTACCTATAAAATAGAATCAATGCTCAAGCAAAAATCTTTCTAAAGTTTGGGAGACTTTGCAATGTGCTAGAAACAACTGTATAAAAAAAAATCTATAAACAAAGATAAAATATTTTTTGCTAAAGAATGGAATTAATTTCTTGCTCCTTCATTGAAAGATAGATGTCTGCTACCTTGATTATTGCTTGAATCCGCCACACAATATAATAATACACTAATAATTCCTGCCAGAGAAGGAGACATATTTTTGTAAGCCTGTATGTTCTCATTTTTAATATAAATTCTTACATATAAATTTTGATTTTGAATCTTGTAATTGTTTTGCATAACTACCTCTCCTACATTCTATAAATATTATGTATTTTTCTTAACTTCACAGTCTGTAGATTTCAGCGACATTCTAGTTCTCTATTGAAAAATTATACAATGTAGAAGGAAAAGGCATTGTGATTTTCACATGCTGTAATCAAGTGTTAAACGTAGCTTCTGGAGACGTGTATGTTTCCTGCGTCTAGTTTTTGTTTGCTTTTACTCAGCAGTTATGCTTTCTTTTTTTCCTTTTTTTCCCCCTCATGTTTATGTGTGTATGTGTGCTAGTTACTTATGTATGCTTAACAAATTACTCTAAAGCTCAGTCACTAAAGCAATAAATATTTAATGCCCTATAGTTTCTGTTCTTCAGAAATTGAGGCAATACTTAGCTGGGTCCTCTTGGTCTGAACAACTCACAAGGCTACAATCAGAGTGTCAGTTGGGCTATCGTTATTCCAAGGCCCAAGCAGTGATGGATCCATTTCCATAATCACTCAAGTGGCTTTTGGCAGGATTCAGTTTCTCTATGACTATTTCTAATTGGTGTTAGCCAGAATCTTACTTCACTACCTCACCACATGGATCTTCTCCATAAAGCATTACATGGGAGTAAGTTCAAATGAGCCAGCAAGTTAAGAGAGTATAGAAGATATGAGACTCTGGATCCTCAGTAGGTATCTGCAGTCTCTTCAAGAGAAAACCAGGCATTTAAAATCTGAACATGGTTATAATTAATCTCAAGTATGATTAATCTCAAGGTCATTATCAAGGGTAAAGAACAGTATATGAGTATCAGGAGGAGAAGAGATCATTAAGAGCCATTTCAGAACTGTGAATATGTGTTTCAGGTATTTTTTTATGAAAATGAAATTGTGTATTTTATGAACATCACTTTTTTTCCCTTAAAGCCATTTTCTCCATGAGGACTGGCAGCAGTTGCCTAACCCTGTCTTTGGTGCCCTGTGTGGCAAGCACATGTGCCTTTGTACTGAAGAGGAATACAGGTGGTAAATGAGGAATAGGAAAACTGTGGCCAGGCTTGAAAAATAGAGAGACCTGAAGCCCTGGAAAGGTGTCTATTATTCTATGGCAGAGAGATGAGGCAGCTATAGGAGAGACAATGATAACTGAAGCTGTGAAGTCCAGAGAAAATGGGAGAGAATAGGCCTGCATTGTAGAGGAAAGGTCGGGAAAGGATAGTCCTTTAGTGTAGCTCCCAGGAGTCATTGGCTCGGGAAACTAAACCCATTTTGTCTGTATGTCTACTGTTGGACACCTGAGTTTTGCTAAGACGAGACAACAAATGCTGAAACCAAATTCTGTATAGACTTTGCTCGGTCCCGCCTAATGGTAGATATCGCATCAAGGTTCAGTGATAGTGAAATGAATAATACGCCTGAAGCATTTGGGGTTTTTTATAATATGAGAAGCACTCTTAGCTAATGAGCACATTTAAATCACAGACGATGCTTAAAGGTTATAAAATTATTTCACAGGTGAGAATTGTGAGATTTATATTGTGGAATATTTTTTGTATAGTCACAGTTAATAAGAAGCAGACCATGGGTATTGCTTCTATGTGTTTAGTCTATAGCAGGCTTCCTCAAACTACGGCCCGCAGGCCACATGTGGCCCACCGAGGACATTTGGGTGTTTCTCCATGAGGACTGGCAGCATGGGTGTTTGCCACAGCTGCCTGTCCTGCTTAGCAGCTGACTCATCCTAGGGCCCACGGTCCTGCCATCCAGTGATCTGAGGGACAGTGAAGTGGCCCCCTGTTTAAAAAGTTTAAGGACCCCTGGTCTATAGGTTTAATTGAAATTGGTGAGATCAGAGTTTATTTGTAATTCCCCAAGTAAGCTATTTTTAAATCACCAGTCTATAAGAACAATTAACATTTCATTGTAGAATGACCAGGTTATTTTGTACCAGACCTCATTGCTGATATTTGTTATTCCTTTATAACCAAGTTCATTATGTATTTCACAGTCTGCACATCTAGGTGGATGTATCTGAAATGCATATGCCAAGTTATCACAGGGAATTCAAATTATGCTTAAGCTCTAAATACACACAACTGCCTTTTCCCAGCAAAAAAATAAATAGTGCTTGTCCATTGCCTACAGATAGTGTCAGAGATGGCACAGGCTGAACAAGGATGTCAACCATATTTTTAGAAATTAATATCCCTTAAATATGTTGCTATGGATTTGACTGAGGAAGACTGTGTTCCCTGGGCATGTTACAGAGGAAGCTGCTCCAGGGATGTGGAGAACAACATCTGGTATCTGTGGGAGCGTCTTCTAGTATCCCTCCATTTAATACAAAGTTATTTGCAAGAACAGTGTCTCTGAGATAGTAATAATAATATAAATCTACCGAGAACAGTTTTTCTATATTCAACTTCCATATATGCCCTAATTTATAAACTTTCATAGCACTACTTAGGAGTACAAAAAATAAATTTACTCACTCAATCACTTACACCTACATGTAGTTGGTCACTCCATAAAATACAGACTTCCTGAACACAATTTTATACCTTTTCTGCTACTCCATACACAACACTCAGAACAGAGTTGGACAATCAGTACTTATTAAATGGATAAATAAATGTCCTGGATATTTACTAGTACTAGATATACTAGAAACTAAAAAAAATTCTGCTTTCCATGCCAGGGTGTGATTTGACATCTCAATTATAAAAATCACAGACATTTTCTGTTTAAAATGGAAATCGCAGGGTTCTGCTTGAGTTTATGTTTATTGGAATACTGTTCAAACTAAATGTCTACTGTGGAAATAAAATAAAAGCTATTTTATTTTCTTTTCCTTGTACACCAAATATTTTACAATCCAAACATGAGGATAAAGACAAATTTTTAGCATATAGCATGTTCTTAGCATTTAAGAGCTATACTTAGGAGCATGGCATAACATGTGGAAGATGGTAATTTTGCCTATATATTATATCGAAACGTATATACTCATTTTTTCCTCCTTTTTTCTCTTGTGGTGGTGACTTATAATTACTAGATAAAGTACACTTAGATGTCAAATTGAAATTGTACACTAAGTATTAGTATAAGCTTATTAAAGTATAACTGAGGCCACTTTCAACTTTTACCAACATTATGATGAATAGGATACAATAGGGAAGAAATTTTTAACACAAAGGCACTTAAAACTTAGTATGTATTATTACTGTTCTTAAAGAATATAATCCCAGAAATCTCTCTACTGGTCCCTTACTGTGTAATGTATTACCATATAAAAGGTATATTCAACCCCTAACCCCAAGCTGCCAACCCATCACAGGAGCTGATGTACCATATCCTTATGGATGTGCCCTGGGGCATGTCTCCTCTCCTCTCCTCTCCTTTCTATAGTTCATGCCTTAAATACAATTGTTTGAAAAAAGAGTTCTGTCTGGACATCACTTGGATATAAGGCCTCCCTCCATACTCCTCATGTCTTCATTCAAGGTATGTCACCTTATATTGGCAGTAGAAATCTACAGTCTTCAGGAGGAAATCAGTAATCTAGGACTGAGGACCAGTTTAATCTTCAGAAGGACCAGTAATCTATGTCATTCAACATGGCAATGTCTTCAACATTCAAAGATCAGCATATCAGAATATTTTCCAGTCTAGCTTCTTCGGTCTTGAGTAGTGTCCTTATTCCCTTTCAGTAGACAGTTTTATCAGTCTATCATCTAATGAGAGGTAACAATAATGCTTGCACACACTCTGGTTTTATGCTTTATTCCTAAATTCTCAATCATGATCTTTTGAGAAATAGCACACACACACACACACACACGTACTCTAAGAATAAGCAACATTAAACAAGCTTGAATATTCTAGGTACATAATTTGGGAGGTCTCCCACAGAGATCACTTCTTTGATGATCATGCAGAAAAATGCATTAATAAGGGCAGAGTGGTGAAATGTTATATATGTTTTCTATAAAGATTCAATGAACTCATGAGAAGAAATAACTAAACAGAAGAGTTTCAAAATAAGTGGTGGTCTCTATCCTGCTACATATATTCAGACGGATTCTGACCAAGGTTATGATGAATGGGAAAGATGCACCGAGCATCTACTCACTTTGAGCTCTTCTTACCTTATGTAATAGGCAGAATGTTGGCTCCTCCCAAAGATCTGTGAGTATGTTACAGCATATGGCAAGTGGAAATTAAAATCTGTGAGTATGTTATAGTATATGGGAAGTGGAAATTAGAATCTGTGAGTATGTTATAGTATATAGGAAGTAGAAATTAGAATCTGTGAGTAT